>NC_056753.1:24817500-25133333 GCF_018687715.1 Carya illinoinensis | reverse complement strand
TTTAAAATTAGATTTCAATATTAATTTAGGAAAATTATACTGATTCTTTTAATTATTTCAATTTTGTAACTTAAACCCCATATGTTTGACTATGTGGGGTTGACTTGTCCAAGATGAATGTCAAAAAATATTAAAAATTATTGAAGATAAATCAGTAATACTTAGAACAAAAATTTATGTTGGATCATATAAGGGTATTTATAATAATTAAGCAGTTTAGATATTTTTCCATATTATATATATATATGCATTAATATTGATCTCAATTTCAACAAAAGAATTGCCTTTGTCATCATGTTCGTCAATACATTTACAATCAATCCATCCTCTTACTTATTGAGGCAGCTATAATGACGCAATGGTAATTCTCGCGAATTAACAATTACATACTAATGCATTTATATTAGAGTTAATTATGTGATTTATGTAATTTATCTGTATATTTCATTTCCTTATATTATTCTTCTTTTCTAAATTTTAAGGACAGAAAATAATGATTTGATAGTTGTAAGATGCTTGACATACCCATCTGCCCCTCTATCATTTGTTGGTATTCGAGAAATTGTGAAGAATTGGGATATTGCAGAGTTGATGAAGGGTTTGCAACCCATGACTGTAAATATTATTTTATTAGTAATAAATTAAAATATTTACACAAGCATTCCTTCTAAAAATTGATTATAATTTAACGTAGAAAGCAAAATTCTGGATAAAGGCAAAAATAAATGTGATTGACTTGGCCCAAGTATTTTATTACATGTCATGTGTTGGCTGTAATAAAGGAATTGGATATAAATACAATGAAAGCTTCATTTATATATATTGCAAAAGCTAAGAGATCTACAAACCACGGTATACATCTGATAAATTTAATTTATAATTGATGTCTAATTTAATTTAGAATTTAATACTATTCAAATTGAAAATAATATATTCAATACATTTAAAGTGCTAGGGCATATGTTAAACTGGACGATAATACTGGAAAGCTAGCTGCTACTATGTTTGGTGAAGTAGTAGAAGAGGCATTTGGTTGCTCAGCAGTTGAGTTGATGGAACACGCTGGAGAAGTATCTTTAAAATTTTTATTCAAAAGTTGAGTTTGGTTATAATGAGTCACTTAAAAAGAAATTGGGTTTTTATTAACTATGTAAAGCTATTCAAAATTTATTTTGTAGGAACATTGACCATATAATAAAATCATTGTGGAGAAATTATAAAAAAAAATTGGAAGATTCAAATTGATGTAGATTCAAATTGGAAAAAAAAAAATCTTAACTGAACCTGGTAGTAACACGTCAATTTGTGTGATCTTTTTGTAGAATCTTGTGTGTCTCTAGCAGTCCTCATTATTTAAACATACTTCAAACGGTTAAATTACAAAAATATGCAATTTTTCATAGGTGTCACTTCAAGCATATAAAGCATATCTGTAGGAATGCAAGAAAAACTTCTTCTTCTTCGTCCCAGTTTCAGACTTCGCCATAGAAATTCAAGAACTCTTCAAAATTGCTATTTGTAGAGTTATAGGCTTTGTTGTATCCTTGAGACAATTTGTTAGGAACCTATTAGCAAACTTTGACTAAGTGAGGGCAAATATCGTCTTAAAGACAGTATTTTTATACACCTCAAAGTCTACAAATTTCTCAGATTCTCTTTTCAATTTCTTATTTCCCAACAATTTTAAGACGATATTTCAATGGAATGAGGGTCTGATGCAACAACTTTCAAAGTCATGAATCAAGATTTTGTGAAATTAGACAAATTTGATGGAACCAATCTCACACGCTGGCAAGACAAGATGAAGTTTCTTCTCACTACACTGAAGATTTTCTATGTTTTAGATCCAAGTCTCAAGCCAATTTCTGATCCAACTCCTAAAGATACCGAAGCTGTTAATGCAAAGAGGAAGAAACATGAAGATGATGAACTTGTCTGCAAAGGTCACATTCTCTTTCTGATTGTTTATGTGATCTTTTTACTACTATTAAGTCTTCTAGAGAGATCTAGAATGCTCTAGAAGAAAAATATAAGACAGAAAAATTAGGTACTGATAAATTTATAATTTTGAAGTACTTTGAATTCAAAATGGTTGATAATCTGTCTGTCTTAGACCAAGTGCATGAGTTACAAGTTTTGGTCAACAAACTACATGATCTATCAATTAGTAGTCCTGAGTCTTTCCAAGTGGGAGCAATTATTGCAAAACTTCCACGAAGTTGGAATAACTACAGGAAGAAGCTTTTTCATATGACAGAAGAACTCACTTTAGAACAAATTGGAAAACATCTACGAATTGAAGAAGATAATAGAATTAATGATGACAATCATTTTGATTCTAAAGTGAATGTTAACAATATTCACAAGGGAGATGATAGAAAACAGAATTATCTTAATACAAAGAAGGGAAATACCTTCAAGAAGAACTATTCGACTAACAAAGACAAGAAAAATAGGCCATGTTTTAATTGTGGAAAAAAGGGCCATTATATTCGTGAATGTAGATTTTTAAACAATAAGAAGAAAGAAAATGGGGTAGTTCAAACATGGCAAATGCAGTTGTAGAAATTATTCCCATGATAACTGAGGTGCATTTTGCTTCTACTACAAATTCCTCTTATTGGTGGTTTGATTATGGTGCTACTGTGCATGTATGCAATGAGAAAACACAATTCAAGAACTATGTCGTGGCTACTGATGGCCAAGAAGTTCTTGTGGGAAATTACAATTTTGTTCAAGTTCATGGAAGAGGAAATGTAGAGATGTTGCTTACTTCTGGGAAGAAATTAATTTTAACCAATGTTTTTCATGTCCCAGATATTAAAAAGAATCTTGTATCTGCCAATTTGTTATGTAAAAAAGGCATAGAAGCTGTCCTTGAATTTGATATGTTGATCTTGTCAAAGAATGGGGTATTTGTTGGAAATGGATATTCTTGTGATGGGATGTTCAAACTCAATATTATGAATAAAGATGTTACACATTCTTCTTATATTGTTGAGTCATTTTCTTTATGGCATGGTCGTTTGACGCATTTAAATTTTAAATATATGAAACATATGTCTAAGCACGGTTTAATTTCTTACAAGAATGTTGATGATACAAAGTGTGAAATTTGCATTCAAGCTAAAATGACTAAGAAACCATTTCTTATTGCTAATTAAAATTCACAAATTTTAGAACTTATTCATTCTGATATATGTTAATTAAATGACATTTTGACTAGAGGAGGTAGCAGATATTTTATTACTTTCATAGATGATTTTTCTAGATTTACTTTTGTATATTTAATGAAGAATAAAGATGAGGCTTTTCACATGTTTAGTCTCTACAAATTTTTAGTAGAAAATCAAAAGGAAAAGAAGATAAAAATTCTCAGAACCGATAGAGGTGGAGAATATTTTTCACATGATTTTTCTAATTTTTGCGAAAAACATGGAATTGTTCACCAAATGACTACACCTTACACACCACAACAAAATGGTTAGGCTGAACGGAAAAATAGGACAATTGTAGACATGGTTAATGCTATGATTTTAAGTGCAAAGTTGCCTTTTAATTTGTGGGGAGAGGCATTACTTATAGCATGCCATGTGCATAATAGAATACCATCTAGAAAATTACAAGTGTCACCATATGAACTTTGGAAAGGACGAAAACCAAGTCTAGATTATCTTAAAGTGTGGGGGTGTCAAGCCTTTTACAGAGTTCCTGATCCTAAAAGGACTACATTAGGGCCTAGAGCAATCAAAAGTGTGTTTGTTGGTTATGCTGAAAATTCCAAGGCATACAGACTATTAGAATTAAGCTCTAATATCATAGTGGAATCAAGAGATGTTGAATTTATTGAAAATAAATTCAATAATGATACTGAATATGTTTCAGAACCTAATCAAACACAAGTTTCTAACTCTAATTCAAGCATCTCTCTAAATAAAAATAAAAGAAAGTATACAAATTTGCCAATAGAGCAAAGAAAGAGTCAGAGAGTTAGAAAAGAAAAGAATTTTGGTCCTGACTTTATTTCATCTCAAGCTATAGTCTTCCTTGTGGAAGGAGACATAAACATAGTCCTTAATAAAATATCCATTGTTCTTAACATAGAGGATGATCCAAAAAGTTTTGATGAAGCCATGTCTTCTAGAGATGTAGCTTTTCGGAAAGAAGCTATAAATGATGAAATAGACTCAATATTATCTAATAATACTTGGGTGTTAGTAGATCTACCTCCAAATTCAAAAACTATTGGTAACAAATGGGTATTAAGAAGGAAGTAAAATTTTGATGGATCAGTCCAAACTTTTAGGGCAAGGTTAGTTGCAAAAGACTTTAGTCAAAAGGAGGGAATATATATTTTGATACCTATGCTCCAGTGGCAAGAATCACATCTATTCGTGTACTTATAGCTCTTGCATCTATATATGACTTACATGTACATCAAATGAATGTAAAAACTGATTTCTGAAATGGTGATCTTGATGAGGAAGTATGTATGGAACACTTGAATTGTTCTACCTGGAAATGAAAAGAAAGTATGTAAATTAGTTAAGTTATTATATGGTTTAAAACAAGCACCAAAACAATGGCAAGAGAAGTTTGATTCGGTTATTTTATTTGATGGGTTTAAACACAATAGTGCTGACAAGTGTATTTATTCAAAATTTACTGAAGATTATGGTGTTATTATTTGTCTTTATGTTGATGACATGCTAATTTTTGGAACTAATATGAAAGGCATATGTGAAACTAAAAAGCATTTGACTTCAAAGTTTAAGATGAAAGATCTTAATGAAGTAGATACTATTTTGGAAATCAAAGTGAAAAAACATAGTGATGGTTATGCACTATGTCAATCTCATTATCTTGAGAAGGTGCTTCTTAAATTCAAACATCTAGGAGTAAAATAAGCAAATACACCATATGACTAGTGTAAAGTTAAGTAAGAATTTTGTAAAGGCAATAGCACAGCTTGAATATGCTAGTGTAATTGGTAGCATGATGTATGCTAAGCATTGTACCAGACCAGATATTGCCTTTGCAGTGTGCAAACTTTCCAGATACACTAGTTGTCCTAGTATAGATCACTGGAAAGCAATTAGCAGAGTTCTTGGTTATTTAAAGAAAACCATCTACTTAGGACTCTTTTATTCAAAGTTTCCAATTGTACTATAAGGATACTCAGATGCTAGTTGGATTACTAGCACAAGTGACAATAAATCCACGTCTGGTTGGATATTTATCCTTGGTAGAGGTGCTATTTCTGGGGTATCAAAGAAATAGACATGTATTTCTCATTCCATCATGGAATCAGAGTTTATAGCATTAGCATCAGCAGGAAAGGAAGCAGAATGACTTAGGAATATGTTTTTAGATATAAAGTTATGGCCATAACCTATACCAACTATTTTGGATTTCCTTGCATTGTGATAGTGAAGCTACCATGTCTAGAGCATACAATAACTTGTACAACGGAAAATCTAGACACATAAGTCTAAGACATGATTATATTAGAAAATTAATAATTGATGGAATTATAACTATTGTCTATGTCAGGTCAAGTTGTAACTTGGCAGACCCTTTTATCAAAGGTTTATCTCGAGAATTGGTAAGGGTTACATACATTGGAATGAGACTAAAACCCTTTCAAAAGAATCACCAATAATAGTAACCCAACATTTTTTCAGATTTAATTTGAAAAAGAGTTTAATGGGTAATAACAAGTTATTGATTTGTGATTAGTTGAACACTGTAATAACAATGTCTCACTCAGGATGGATCAATGTTGACTGTTATGATTAAGGAGGATGAGTTTTACTCTTAATGAAGTTCAAATATAGAAGTGTCTAGGTAACAAGGACATAAAAAGGAACTTCAACTATATGAACATAGAAGTGGTGCCGCTTCTAACAAGAAATTTGAGTTTATTCTTGTAAATGTTCATTAAACCAGGGTGTAGCACAAGGCCGTAATAGTGCTAATAATTATGAACCTCTATTGTGAATTAGATATTCTCATGTGTGTGTTATTTCCGGTTTTGAGATTAAAAAGTTTTGATTTAAGCCTAGGCCACCAATTACTTTTTCAGAACTTTGAATTAATCACACTAAGAGAAGGTTTATGTCGAAAGATACCTTCTTTTATGTATGATAATATCGATACTAAAACTGAATATAAAATATATATTACAACCTATTGGGAGATTGTTGAAATAGGTTGTAATATATATTTAAATATTGAAGGAAGAAAGTTTGTAAAATTTCACAGGCTGGAGAAGAGAGGCGTCTCAACCATTGGGCTAGTGCATCACTTCAAATTTAAGTGTAACCGTTGTGTTATTTAAACATACTTCAAACGGTTAAGTTACACAACCATCTCTTCAAGCCTATACAGCAAATCTGTACGAAAGCGAGAAAAACTTCTTCTTCTTCTTCGTCCCAGTTTCAGACTTTGCCATAGAAATTCAAGAACTCTTCAAAATTGCTATTTATACAGTTATAAGTTTTGTTGTATCCTGGAGATGATTTGCTAGGAACCTATTAGCAAACTCTTACTGAGTGTGGGTAAATATCGTCTTAAAGACAAAATTTTTATACGCCTCGAAGCCTACAAATTTCTCAGAATCTCTTTTCAATTTCTTATTTCCCAACATGCTTAGCGAGGTGGAAGAGAGAGAGAGAGAGAGAGAGAGTGACTTACTTAAGGTGGAGTATGGTGGCGCGGGGAGTAGCACAACCGATCTATGTTGGATGTTTCCAGCGTGAAACAATGGCTGAAACTGAGATGCTTGGGGTTTTGCTTTCCCTTGGTCGTGCTCTGATTTTCATGTGGTGAAACAGGGGTTGTTTTACGTGATTCCCGATGGTTGGCTGTTGTGAAGGAGCAAGGGTAGTCATGGTGGTTTGTTGGGTGGTGGTGGTGGTTCAAGTGGCTAGCGGTTGAGGAGAGTATAAGAGAAGGTGGTATGGCTTGTTGGGCAAGTGGTTGGCAGTAGTGCAACTGTAAGTTGTGTTGGACATGGATGACGGCTATGCCGTTCGGTGTTTTTTATGTGATACGCGTGGGCTTCCTTGGTCGTGATGAGAGGCTGCGTGGTGGGTTGGTTTCCTCTCTCTCAGCCTGGCCAGGTGCTGTGGTGGATAGGTGTGGGCTTTGGTGAGGATGGCAGCAACGTGGGGCTTGGTAGGAGGTTTTGTGATGGTCGTTGGGCAAAGAAGAAATAGAGAGGTAGAGAAAAAGAAAAAGAAAAAGAAAAACAAGAAGAGAAATTGATAGAGGGAGAGGAAGAAACCGAGATGTGGAGAGGGAACAAACTGAGAGAAAATCTAAGAGAGTGGGGGTACGGAGAGTAGTTGTGGGGAATGAGAGAATTTGAGATGGAGTTTGTGAGACGTGAGGGAAAGTAGAAAACATGGAGGAGAGAAAGTCAGAAGGAATAAATTGACCTCTAGGAAACGACGTCGTTTCCATTTCCTTCTCCAGGAGGTTGGGCTTCACGTGGCCCAAGTGTTACATGAACTGAGTTGAATTATTTATGAATAGTAATGAGTTGAAATAGTGGAGTAAATTTTATAGGATCCACTTAAAATAAATTTAGATATATTTGGATGTTAAGATAAGTTTAAATGTATTTATAAAAAGTTAAAAAATGTTATGGATCTCGCGTGTAAAGATATGTTGAGTTTAAAAAAAATTGTGAGTGCTACGTGATTTTGAATTGAGATAAATTTAATAATTTATGAATTAAGTGTTTGGATATTAAACTCAATTTAAAATTCGAGTAATCTCAATTTAATCCAAATTCCAAACGATACCTCACACTATTAGCCAAAGTCATTGCCCTCAGCCTTAAAAGTCACTACCCTCAACTTCTCTGAAAGAGTGGACCGATAATGAATTTCATTTTTTTAAATAATAATAAAAGATAAAAAGATAAAATGCATTGTCAATACACTCTTTTGATGCATGTAACATTGCCCTTTCTTTTATCCTCATCTATCCTTTTTCGTTTTTTATTAGGAAACTCTTAATCATTTGCTATTGTAATTAATTTAGTTAATTGGTAAATTCGTATATGAATTTTTACATTTTCACGTCATATTTAACTTCCACAACATTAATACATGAGCTTTAACAAACTCCCAATTAAATATATGTTAAAAAATTAACAAGAGGGTTGCTACTTGACATTAGCATGTCATGTGTCCGTCTTTGATTGGCTGACAGGGCATATCGATATTGCATGACAATCCTCTCGTTAGTGTGAAATTTAGGTGTCAATATTGTAAAAGACAAAATTTATGTTCTAGAATTATGAAAACAAGTCCCATATACTTGTTCATAAAAAAACTTTGCAGCCTTACTTGAATGCATGCACATATGGCAGTGGGGGCTCTAGCCATGATTACAAGTGGGAGGCATTCAAAACTCCTACACATGAACGCCATTGTGTGAATAGTATTTCGTTTAGGGGTGGCTAGCGGGTAGCTTAAGTTTACAATTCTAAGAGCATTGGCAATGGCCTAGCCATTGCCAAGTCCATAATTGAGCTAGAATGTGAACAAATCTATCTAAAATAGATTTTTAGATAGATTAGTCCACATTAGACTAGCTATCTTGAAGTCTAAATATTAATAAAATATTATATATTTTAATAATATTTGATATTTTTTTTAATATTTTACAAATACACTTCACAACAGCTCACAGCCCCCTCTCCCCTCCCCCTGCGAGAAACAACCCCCTCCCCTTGGCTCACAGCCTTTCTTAGGATAAGACTGTTCCAGTGTAGTTTACCGAGAGAAATAAAGCGGCGCAACTGGGAGCTGAACTACGGCGATGTAGCTGAGATGAAGGTGGCGTGCGACGGCTAAAATCTAGGCGGTGAAAATAGATAGAGAGAGAGAGTGGGTGATGAGAGAGATAGAGAGAGAAACTGATTGAGAGGTTGACGGTAGTACTTACCGAAGGAGAAGAAGGCATGCAGCATCGTTGGACTGAGGAGTCGCTGCGGTGGAAGAGTAGGCAGCGCAATGGTGGTCGAAGGAGGAGGTGGCTGCAGCTAGTGGCTCCCGGAAGCTCTGTTTTTTAGCAGCAAAACAGAGGTTCAATACATCCTGCAGAAGTCACGGCGAAGGAGCGTCGGCAGTTGTGTCAGCATCTTCTGGGTGACATGAAGTCACGGCGGCGTTGCGTCGGCATCTTCTGGTCATAATCCCACGAGGTGGTGCGGCGAAGGTGGCTACAGTGGCTGACAACTTGAAGAACACGAGAGGAGAATGAGGGACAAAGGTGGAGATCTGTTCTGTGGTTCACAGTTGATCTTGTTATGCATAGAAAGCTTCACCACCATAGAAAAACACCACAAACCGGAGTGATTTGAGGATGAAGACAGAGGAAAACCGAGCGAAGGAGCGAGCGGCAGTTAGAAAAATATTAAAATAACATTTTGATCCTTGTACAGTTGCTCGCCAGACATGGAGAGGACCTAAGATATACTGTAGCTAATATGTCAAACTTTCTGAATATAGCCAGGCCAATGTAGGATGTTTTTCTGCGATTTGCTTTTAATTTGGACTTGCATTGGGCAATGGCGAGGCCATTGCCAATGCTCTAAGCGGGTAGGTTCCGGGTGGGGTATCCACTTGCTTGGTTTTTACCCTGCTCATCCATCTACCTAATATTTTTAAGCAAGAAAAAAAAAACTCACATGTTGGAGCATTCTCATCTCATACCGTAAAACCACAAATTTCTCAAATTTTAAGAAAATATTTAAAGATTTCATCTCAAACCGCTTTCCATTCCATTTCCCATTTTGGGGTGAATGGATGGAGTTGCTATAGAGAATCCCCAAATATGGGGACCTACCGTTTGTCCCCAAACCATTATTTTAAGTTTATAATTGTTTGTAGTTAAGTTTATAAAAGGAGGTGATAAAAAAAATAATAAAGAAAGAATAAAGAAATATTATTTTAATAGAATAGACAAATAATAAGGAATGAGATATAGGGAGTTTTTTAAAGATGAGTAAAATTTAAAGAAAAATTTTAGAAAATGTGATTTTTAGTTAAATTATATGAAATTTTATGGGAAATTCAATGTGAATGCTCTTACAAACTCTCTACCTTTAATCTCTTCTCCCAGTGCCTCGAGTCCCTCTCATTTTCTCCTCCAATTTTTTCTCTTTTCCCATCCTTTTCCTTCTCTTTCTTGTCTTTTTTTATTACTCATCTTCTCCTCCTCCTCCTTTGCCTTTTTCTCCTCATCTAGGCAAAACCAACAACCATGGCTACAGGTCACTTGAGCTAGAGACCCGTGGCCATAGTTACAAATCTCTCAAATCAGATTTATGTTTTTTGTTTGATTTTTTTTGTGCCCTAAGACCTAGAGGATTTGTATTTTCAAGCTAGATCTATGTTTTGTGGTTTGAGATTTTTTTTTTTTTTTTTCTTAATGTAGATTTTGGTTAGGTCTTTGTTTTGGTATTGATCTTGATTGGATATATAGGCAAAGTGGATAAAAAAAATCTGTATGCCCAGTCAACAAGAACGGACAGACCAACAAGGAGGCAGGGATGCATGCAGGGGGGCCATATCGCCGTCCCACCTAGGCAGGAGCAGGGGGTACAGGAAGGGCTGCTATTGGCCTGTATAGGGCGGGTAGTAGGCCTAGTTTCATTAAAGTTTATTTATGCAAATTCTTCTCCTTCACTTTGAAGTCTTTAGAAGTCATCATTTACCAAGAGCGTGCATCCTGTATTTACAAACTTCAGCACCATCCATTTCATACCCTCACTTTGCTCGATTTACCTTGCAAGATCACCATTGGCATTCTGTTCGAAATCGTCTCCCCAAAAATGAAATGGGAAAAACTTTAATTGGCCTAGTCTAAAGAACGTGACGATGCTCCTTTCTAGGTCAACAGAAAAAGGCTGGTCTAGAAAATATTACCTATGTTCTCCATTTGGGGTGCCAAGTTCATGCAATGGCTTGCTTTGTATTTCAGTATTGGAGACAGTGCAACTGAAGATCCCTCAAATCCTAAAGATACTACAACAACCGACTGAAGGTACTGCATCGGCCGAAAATCAAGTAAGGCTGCAACCTGTTATCGCAAGCAAGAAGGAGTTCCTAAAAGAGTTTCTAAAATCTTGCTTTTCAAATATATTTGAATTTCACGTACTCGATCCTCATTTGTATTATTTATACAAGCTGTTGTACGATCAATAAAAAATATATCAGATTCTAATTCAACTCTCTCTTATTTAAAATTCTACATGGTATCAACCATCTAGACAAACGTCCACACTCGATCCCTCTCAATTATGTCAAGTTCACCCGATTCCTCCACACTTAGTACTCAGCCGACCCCACTTCCCCACTTCAATCCTGCCTCATCTCTCAATGTGACTAAACTCAGTCACAACAATTACTCTACTTGGAAGGCTACTATGTTTCCATATTTGAAAGGCTAAAAAGTTTTTTACTATGTTGATGGTACTCTCAAACAACCACTGAAGGAACTCACTGCTGCCAATGGCGCAAAATCTCCCAACCCGCTTTTCAACGTTTGGGAAACTCAAGACAATTTAATTCTCAACTGCATTAATTCTTCTCTTACTGATGAAGTTCTTGCGCAGGTTGCTCACTATACTACTCATGCAGTATGGATGGCTCTCACTTCTGTCTTTGCCTCCCAATCTAGGGCTCGGGCTATTCAAGTGAGATCTCAGCTTTCTACAGCTCGAAAACGAATCAAACGGCTTTTGATTATTTCATGCAAATCAAACATCTGGCGGATAATCTTGCTATTGCTGGCCAACCTTTAAAATGTGATAATATTATCACTTATCTTCTTGCTGGTGTAGGACCTAAATATGATTCACTTGTCACCACAGTTTCCACTCGTGATGACTCCCTTACTTTGGAAGAGGTCTATGCAATGTTACTCACTTGTGAGGCATGGTTTCAGCATAATTCCTACTCAGTTCCTATTTCTAATGCCTCAACTAATGTTGCAGCACGACATCCCAATTTCTCTGGCAATCATGGACGTGGAAACTCTTCCAATGTCCCTGCTAGGAGGCATGGTTTTGGAGGTGTCTATCGTGGTTTTGGTAGAGGTAACTCTTCTTCCCGTAATTCTAATCTATGGTGCCAATTCTGTGAAAAGATTGGACATACTGCTTCTAGATGCTATAAGCGCTTTGACCCTCACTTTTTGCCACCACCTCCATGCCAAAATGCTTAGCCAACCTCACCACCAAACAAAATCGACAGCAAATTGATCAAGAGTGGCATATTAACTCTGGAGCAACGCATCATCTCACGAACAATTTAAACAACCTTAACGTCCATGGTGAAGAGTATGTCGGCACTGATCAAATTCAAGTTGGTGATGGTTCAACTTTGCATATTACTCACATTGGCACTGTCTCCTTACCAACATCTTCTAAATCATTTGTTCTCAACAAAATACTTGTTGTCCTACAAATAAAAAAAAAAAAATTCATTTCTGTTCAAAAATTTGCTCATGATAATAATGTCTATTTTGAGTTTCATGACACATTTTTTTTAATTAAGGATTACTCGAGCAGCATCCTACATAAAGGTCACAGCAAAGACGTGTTGTATTGCTTCTCACAACCTATCCAACAAATTACTTCCTCTACTTTCATTGGAGTTCGAGTTTCAATTTTTCATTGGCATCGTAGGTTAGGACATGCTTCTTTTCATACTATCAACCAAGTGTTAAATTCAAATAATCTACCTGTTGAATCTAATAAAAGGCAATATGTTTGCCCTAACTGTGAGATGGCTAAAAGCCACAATTTTCCATTTTCAAAAACTGTTAATAATGCTACTCGGCCTTTAGACTTGATTTTTTCAGATGAATGGGGACCCAGTTCTGTTACTTCTACTTATAATTCTAGATACTAGTTTGTTTTTTGGATGACTGTACAAAATTTATTTGGCTTTTTCCACTAAAACAAAAATATGAAGTAGAGAATGTTTTTCTACAATTTCAAAATTATGTTGAACGGCATTTTGATACCAAAATTAAAGCTGTTCAAACTGATTAGGGTGGTGAATTTCAACGTTTAAATAATTATTTTAAATCATGTGGCATCGAGCATCGGATTGCTTGTCCATATACATATGAACAAATGGGTTCTGTTAAAAGACGTCATCATCAAATAGTTGAAATGGGTCTAGTATTATTAGCTCACTCAAATCTTCCACAACCTTACTGGGAAGACGCTTTTCAAATGGCAAAATACATTATAAATCGTTTGCCTAGGAAAATCTTAAATAATAAATCACCTTTTGAAAAGGCTTATAATGAAAAACCAAACTATGGTTTCATGTGTACTTTTGGATGTACTTGTTGGCCAAATTTACGTCCGTATAATCGTCATAAAATAGATTTTCTTTTGAAAACTTGCATCTTTGTTGACTATAGTCTCTCACATCAAGGCTACAAATGTCGACTTATACACGGGAAAATATATGTATCTCGACATGTGGTTTTTGATGAGTTGTCAATTTATATCCAGCATCCACACTCCCCCTAACTTTGAATGCAGGTGATGATATGTGTCAATCTAATATACAACCACTTACTCTTGATCACTTGCCGACTACTTCAACCACAGCACGTGAGGTCACAGATCATGTACACACTCTAGACCTGCATGCTACTTTAAACTTGGTTGCTGTTGACATCCCACCTGTTCCTAGCTCAATTGACACAACAGTAGCTTCAAAGCGCATGACCACAAGATCCCAAACAAATAGCCTCAAGCCTAAAATGCCATATGTTGGGCACATTAAGGCTGCGTTTGGGTACTGAAAGTATTTCAGGTGTAACAGCCCGCTAGAAATTTAATTGTGAAATTTCTATTAACTTTAGGAATCTCGTGAAAACCCCATAAGTTTTCACGAATCCATTAATCGTATAGGTTTTTGTCTAACTACATAATTAATGTTATTATTTACTATGGTATCAGAAGTACGTTTTTGATTATTGGAGATAGTTAGAAGTGTCAAAATATATTATGGTTTGTGTCATTAGACTCAGAGGGTTATTTAAAATCTTATGGCGCAATAAAAATTTTTTCATATTTTCGGTCAAAACGTCTGTTCAAAACTGTAGATATTATTGGATAAAAAGAAATATCTTAAGGTAATTTTCATGAATATTATTGGGTAAAAATATTTTGAGTTGATTTTTATAGATATTATTAGATAAAAATATCTTAAGTTGATTTTTTGTAGATACTATTGGATAGAATATTATGAGATAATCTTTTATAGATATTTTGGGTAGGAGAAAACTACACTCAACTCTCAACTCCAGCCTCATCTCTTCCATATCTCATCCATAAGTATCTCCAGCCACCTCTCCCCACGAAATTATCTTCATTTACACTTTCCATTGAAAGAATATCAAACACTCTCTCTCGGACAGCTTTTAGGAGGTCTTTTGCACGCCCATTTCGAAGCTGTTGTAAGTGTTTTATCATAAAGTCTCATTCATATAAGTTGTTCCTTTTTTAGTCTAGTTTACATGGATATCTTATTTGTCCCATTTGAAGATCATTTGGTCAGTAAAATATTGTGTAAACTATAGAAAGGTCATTCTGGGAGATAAACTGGAGAATATGTTATAGTTTGGAGTTTTTGACCAAACTAATGGATAGATATTGATCCGAAATTTTTATGGAGTATTGTTAACATGTATATATGACTATTGGTTGAGGATTTTTGCATGATTAAAGGTTTTGATGAAAGATTTTCTTAGATTTAGAAATTTAAAAACTGGAAGAGGAAAAACAGTTTCTGTTTTGAGAAAGTTTAACTCTTTGGTCGTCTAAACCTATTCTAATGACTTTGATAATTTTATTGGAGGATCCTAAACATCTTATATACATGTTATATTATTATTTTGAAGATATTTGATGTTAGTTTCAAAGATATGAAATTTTATGCAAAGAGATATTCAGATAAGCCAAAGTGTGGATATTCTTGGCTAAATTTATGTTTTGGTTAATTTCTAACCATGTGATCTTGAATTAGAAGCTTATATATGTTTTAGGACATCTTTTTAAACCATGTAATGGTTTGGTTTGAAGATCATATATTTATAATGCATAGATCAAGAGATTTATCAAAACTAGTTGAGGAAAAAGTTTCTGTTTTTGGACTAAGTGTAAAACCAAAAACTCCAAATGTTATTTTGTGATTTTGGTGACTTTAGTTTGATGATTTAAAGCATGGTTGATGTTAGGATGATATTATGAATATGTTAAAACTAAGATTTGATTTTTGAAATTCTTGGAGATGTTTTGATTTAAGGTCAAAACTTGTGATTCAAGTGCTTGGATCTTTTTTACAAAAAAGTTTGGTGTTGATTATTAACTTTTTCTAAATTGATGTTTTAAGTATGGTTTTGAACTTAGGATTGGAAGATGTTTGTTGCAAAATTTTGGTTTAAGTATGAGTTTTAAAGTTGGAAGGAATTGCAACAAAAATCAAGGGAAATGGCCTATGGATGTTTCGGCCATAATGTGTTCTTCATAGTTGTGTTTTGTTTTAAATTTTTCTGAATTGATATTTAAGTTTAGGACAAAATTTACATGAGGAATGTAAATTTTAGAAACTTTTGGAGTTAGTATGCAAAATCCTTAAGTTATGGGTAAAACGGTCATTTTCCCACATGTAGAGAGTAAAATGAAAATTTTACTCTTTAAGTTAGTATTTTCCATATTTCAAATATTTAGTGATTTAGTTTTAACTTTTAGAATCACTAATTACAGTTTCTCGTGGTCGCACTTGAAGTTTTATAAGAAATGCGGAGATCGAGGTAAGTTAGCTTTTAACTTACTAGCAGTCTACTGTGTATGTGTGCTAAGTAAAGGAACTACAGTGTATGTATGTGTGTTATCATATATGTCATGCCATGCCAAGTTATCACGTAATTGTCTATTATACAGAATTTATTCTGTCGTCAATTTTTATCTGTTACATAATATATTCTATCATGTATTACTGTACCTTACAAGTACGTCATGCTAAGTATGTCATCTATTACATGTATGTCAAGTCATGTAATATTCACTGTTGCAAGTATGTCATGTTAAATATGTTGTCTATTATATGTTATGCCATGTAACGAAATGTTTCTATCTCAAGTTGGTCATGTATTTCAAGTTATGTTCAAGTCACGTTATGTTACGTCAGGGCTTCAGTCCTTTTGTATTCCAGTCACGTTTCATCTTGAGTACATTATGTTTGTGTAGAATACATGGGGCCACAACAACTGTGGAGTATGTATTTAACTACAATTGTTATGCGTAGAATACATGGGGCCACAACAACTGTGGAATATATATTTTTCATGTTAAGTCAAGTTTGTATAGAATACATGGGGCCACAACAACTGTGGAGTATGTATTTACACGTAGAATACATGGGGCCACAACAACTGTGGAGTATGTATTTTTCATGTTAATTCAAGTTTCAGAGCAAGTTCATGCTAAGTCAAGTTTCAGATCAAATTCATATCAAGTCAAGTTCAGTTCTTGTTTCAATTTAAGTTATGTCAATTATGCTATGTTGTACGCTAAGTTATGCTTTAATTATTTATGAATTTGATTATGCATTTATGCTTTTACTGTCATGCATACATCATTAGCTTGTGTGGAAGTTTTTTGTTAACTTACTGAGATTTGTAATCAAATCTCACTTTGGTAGTCTCCCAACTACCATTCCCCCCGAATGGTAGATCTTGTTACAGGACCTGAAGGAGAATCAGGAGCTGATCAACTAGACACAGTTGACTAAGTGACGGTGCAACGTCAATGTTAATATAGTAGTTAACGTAAATTACTACTTGTACAATAGAGTTGCATCTTTAGTATTTTTTGGATCATAACCATTTTGGACTAGTGTTGTGATCTACTCAATGGGTCTTTATGTATGAAGTATGTTTTAAGCATTTGGGATATTTTCAATTTGGTGCATAGTATTGCTAAAGAAAAAAAAAATTATCCGCTGCGAATATTGCATAATGTTAGATGCATGTTAGGAACATTGCATCTTATATGTCATGAACGGGGGCAGGTAACCTTGTGTTGCATGTCTCGACGCTTCAAATGTCCGTCCGATCCCAAACGGAATTTGGGGGCGTCACATCAGGTACTCTCAATACTTTTCATTACTATTCATTACCTTATTATTATTTTTTACTTACTTTTACTACTATTCATTACTTTTTACCTACTTTTTACCTACTTTTTACCTTATTATTATTATTATTCACCTTTTTATTATTTTATTATTACTTTTTACAACTCTTCTCAACACCCAAACCCAAGTACCCTCTTCCACAGGTACTTCTTGCTGAGGCTCATTCATTAAACAGTGAACCCAGCTGCCTCACAGAAGCTTCTAAACATCCTCATTGGCAGAATGCAATGGATGTTGAATTCAATGCATTAATTCAGAATGAAACTTGGGATTTAGTTCCACCACAACCAACTCACAATCTTGTTGGAAATAAGTGGGTCTATCGAATTAAAAGAAATGCAAATGACAGCATTGAACGTTACAAGGCATGCCTTGTGGCAAAAGGCTTTCATCAACAAGAGGGTGTTGATTTCATTGAAACATTCAGTCCTATGGTAAAACCGAGCACAATACGCCTTGTCATTTCTCTTCCAGTTTCTAATAATTGGTCACTTCGACAATTGGATATTCAAAATGCATTTCTTCATAATTTTCTTCAAGAAAATGTATATATGCATCGACCGCAAGGCTTCATTCATCCAGATTATCCAAACCATGCGTGCAAATTAAAGAAGAGTCTTTATGGTCTTCGACAAGCCCCACGGGCTTGGTTTTCTTGACTCACTGATCAACTACAACAACTTGGTTTTAAAGAATCTAAAGCTAACACTTCTCTATATACTCTTCACCAAGATAGGCTTCACTTAATCATCCTCATTTACGTTGATGATATAATTGTGACAGGATTGGACCAAAAGGCAATTGATCATTTAATACATACACTATCCATGGTTTTCCCCTTCAAAGATTTAGGCATGCTATCTTTTTTTCTAGACGTGGAAGCTTTATGTGATGGGGATGATTTATTTCTAACACAATGAAAGTATACTGCTGATTTGCTATACAATGTTAATCTTGATAAAGTGAAGCCATGTACAACACCAATGTCCACTACTTGCCACCTTTCAAAATTTGAAGGTGCAGATTTCAGTGAATATCCTTAGGTTGATGCATGAACTTGGGCGGGTGAACTTCATGGGTTTAGTGATGAACATTGCTTACTATGTTCATCGAATAAGCAAGTTGCTCACTAAGCAACTTCATGGGTTTAGTGATGCCGATTGGGCAGGTGACAGTGATGATCACCAAAGTGTTGATGCTTATTGTATTTTTCATGGCAACAATTTAATTTCATGGAATTGCAAACAACAACAAACTGTAACCTGAAGTAGAGTTCGAGTATAAATCACTATCTAATACTGCAGCGGAAATTCAATGGATTCAATTCGTGCTTCATGATTTGCATTTTTCACTACCTAGTTTTCCAAAGCTATGGTGTGATAATATTGATGCCACATATCTTTCTTCCAATCCGGTATTCCATGCTCGGACTAAACATATTGAAATTGATTTTCATTATTAACGTGATCAAGTCCTCCAAAAGAAACTTATGCCAGTTTGGATTTTGAGTTGAATTGAGATGAAAGTTGAAAGTTGAATAAAATATTATTAGAATATTATTTTTTAATATTATTCTTATTTTGAGATTTGAAAAAGTTGAATTGCTTATTATATTTTGTATTGGAAGTTAGAAAAGTTGTAATGATTAAATGAGATGAGTTTAGAGGAATTGAGAAACCAAACACAGCCTAAGATGTCATTTTTATCAACAAAGGATCAGCTGGCTGACCTGCTTACAAAGGCCTTGAATGCTGCTCGTTTTACTCTGTTACGTGACAATCTCCAAGTGCAGGAGCTGCCTTTTCCATTGCGGGGGCGTATGGGAGCAAGTGCAACTGAAGATCCCTCAAATCCTGAAGATACTGCAGCAACCGACTGAAGATACTGCAGCAGCCGAAAATCAATGCAAGGCTGCAACTTGTTATCGCAAGCAAGGAGTTCCTAAAATCCTACTTTTCAAATATATTTGAATTTCATGTACTCGATCCTCATTTGTATTATTTATACAAGCTGTTGTACGATCAATTCAAAATATATCAGATTCCAATTCAACTCTCTCTTTTATTTGAAATTTTACAATCAGGAACAGAAAGACAAATACCACATTCCCCTAATGATACACTTCAAACCTACCACTTCTTTTAAGAATTCTACCTTCTTCCTCCAACCATTCTTTTTATACGGAAACTAGCTTCATTCACAATCATATTAGAATTAAGTACACAACAAGACCACTGTGAAGTAGCTTGAAATCAGACATCCTAGTCCTCAAGATCCCTGTTGCATATATAGTTAATTACGAGCAGTCCCTAGGTTGTAAACACCGCATCTCAAAAGAATCAATTCCTACAAAGAATCAATCATATAGACTGACAAGAGACTAGCTCTATTATTAATCCCTAGCATTCTTGTCATGATTTTTTTTATTTGCACTGGGAGTTTGAGAACAAAGTCCTGACTACGAGTGCAGAGGTGCTCAGTAAGGAGTTTCCTACATCTACACCTCGAGTAATTCAAAGGGAAAGTTCTCCAATCTGATAGTCCCTAGAAATTGTTTGCACCCGTTAGAACTAAAGGGAGCATACCACTAAAACCAAGGCCTTTACCACTTGAGCCAACTCCTAGGTGTTAAAGTTATATATCAATGTCATATTCTTGTCATGAAAAGTAAAAACTGGAGAGCTAATAAGCATAAGTTTTTCTTCCTTAACTACCCCACAAGCTCTATTTTCTCAGGGCTTATGTTCCATGTAGAATGCATGTGCCAAGCAATAAAATCGCACAACAAATAAATTTGGACATAATTGATCGAGAGCAAAGTAAATGCACTCAACTCAAGTGTGTCAAAGACGAACCATTCTTTATTCATTTCCCCCATAAATTTCCTTTTGAATTAAATTACATTTCTAGCAGACCGCCATAACTGTTGAGGAAAAAAACTTGGGCATTTAGAGCAATATATCACCTGAAGAAATTGCTGAAGAATCATCAGCAAAAACTCAAAAGTTACAGAACATGAGAGGTAGTTAGTTATGTTCAATCAACTAACGAAAACCAAAAACTCCAAAAACAGAGTCAGGATGTTGATTTGCAGAGTTTAGCCCCCCGCAAGGCAAAATCCTCATTTCACTCGGTCATTTTTTTCCTTCTTTCATTGCACGCCCTCAAAGCTTGAACTTCTGTCAAATATTTTTCACATTATATTAATACAAAATAAATTGAAACAATGATCATATGCAAAGTAACTTAAATAAACCTACAGATATATAAAACCCAAAAACAAAATTTGAAAAAAAAAAAAAAAAGTGAGATAAGGAGATAGAGGACTAAAGTGCCATACCCATCTGACAAGATTTCCAATTCCTGTTAGTGTTATTAAGACATTCCTGCAAATCATTGATGAATGTATCTTGAGGGTTTAGGGTTTTACACGAAAAAAAAGAAATCGTTTGTAATGGGGATTAAGAATAAGGTTACCTGCAGGGACAAATAGAGAGAAGAACACTCGTTGAGCTGCTTCACGTTCTCGTCGTCATCGTCCGCATCGCTCTGGTGAAGACCCGGTTGCTGCTGAGACCGAGAAGGCTCGCTTGGGTTAGGTCGTGGTGGCCGAAGGTCCATTTTCTCCCACTTTTCGAACTTGGCTTCTTCTTTCTTGCTTTCTATTTCTTATTTATCTCTCTTTCTTTATTTTTCTTTGACCAACTCTAGCTCTGCTTTGTGTTGCAGAACTTTGGTCATTATTATTTGCAAAAAATATAGAAATTTCATAATTATACTTAACTTAATAAATATAAATAAGGTAGTGAGCCGAGAACTTAATTGTTTATAATCCGATTCTTTAAATGAAAATTTGTATTCAAAATTCCATATTTCCTTTATCCAAAAAGTAAAAATAAATAAGGTAGCGATATTGTACTTTCTCTATTTGCCAACTTGGTGTATTCTAAAGTAGAGTTTTACTACATACAAATACTGTTGCGCACTAATTTATGTATCAATACTGATTTATTCATACTTAAAATTTAAATTAACATTATTTTCAATAAAATCTATTTTTTGACCAATCACATTACATTAATGTACAAATTAGTGCACAATTATACTTGCAACTATATTTTTCCTTCTAAGTAAGTATTCCTAGTGTGAATTGTACTTTTATTTTATTTTTATTTTAAATATTTAAAAATAAATAAATAAATTCACTAATAGTCACTTTTTTAACGATTATATAAAAAAATATTTAAAATAAAATAAAATACATAAACCATCAAATTAAGAGGACAAATTTAAGAGACATAATATCATTTTTCTATGTTATTTATAAAAGAATATGATAGGTACCATATGTTACTTATAAAATAATATTTAATTATTAAGTGCTTAATCAAGGTAGGTATAAACATTTTACCAAAATTAATGTTAATTATAATTTCAAAATAGATAAATCGCATGCACTCCATTTGAAAAAAAAAAATAATTCCCATCGTGACTTCTAGGTAGTAGGATAGGCTTTGTATTCTCCCAACAACTAATTTACTTCAAAAAGTACAATGATTTATGGGCTTAGTTTAGATATAAAAATATTTTTATTTTGTCATTATAATTTTTTTAAATTTTTATATAAAATATAATAAATAATTTAATTTTTTTAATAATATTTTATTTTAATTTTTAACTTTCATCTAAAATTATTACATCTCATCTTATTATCTAATTACACCTTAATTTGTGAATGATACTTTCTATCTTTTTTTTTTCTTTCTTTCTTTCGTTTTTCGTAAATAATATTTAGATTTCTGGTGATATTTAGTAATTTCAATCAATTATTTTATTTTATTAGAACATAATTCATGACTAGGAAAGGGGAAAAAAAAAAAGTTGGTGTCAAATTTTCATCAACCATGGTTAGTTTGGGAAGCATATTCGGCTAACCAGGGTTAATTGGTATGGTTAACACAAAATTGGAAAATAAAAATACCCCATTGAATGCGAAAATATAAGAGGCAGCAGAGAGTCAGAGACACCGCGATGCTCTAAGCATAAAATAAAATGAAATAAAATATAGAGGAAAAAAAACCGAAGAGAGCTATAAATCTTCTTTCTGATAATCCGATGCTCTGAGTTTGTTCGTAAATTTGATTTATCGAACATTTGCTCCAATCCGGTACGTCTCGATCGTCGATATTCTGATTTATTAAAAATAAACAAATCTGTAACTTATGTGGGGGATCTTCTGTAATTGTTAACAATGGCTATATGAATCCCTGGGACTTTCTTTGATGCTTTATTGATCTATGGGCTGGTTTCGAATTTAGATTTGCTATCGGAATTTATGTAGATTCTTTGGATTTTGATCTTTTGTCTATTGGGTATGTTGTAAACGCATTGATGATTGGATTCTCGTTTCTGGGTCGGAATTTTGGAAGAGTATTTTGGTTCTCTTTCTGCCGCCGAATCTGATTGTCATACTCAAATGATAATATTCGCTGTTATGGTTTCTAGTCCTTGTTGCATGCAATGTTTATAATCTGTTTTAGTCGTCTCGTCTGTATTTGCTATAGGTACCTGATGTTCTAAGCTCGGATTATGAATCTCTGCAGTTAATGCTAATTTTGATGTAACATATATTGTTTTCAATAGGTATTATATTATTGATTAGTGAGTCTTTCAGTGTTTCATGGAGGGTTGATAGATAGGTGATATATATACTTGATGAATGTGTTGACTGATATTGTTTTGTGCAGCTTAAAATGACATCAATGGTTTCTAAGGCTAGCAGTAGTAGTATCTGTCAAGTGTCTCCTTCAGTTCCGATCGAAGAAAAGGGAAGTAGGAATAAGAGGAAATTTCGGGCTGATCCACCTGTATGTGACCAGAGTGAGAGTATTTTGTTGCCTCAAATTGAATGCCCAACTTATGAATTTTCAGCAGAGAAATTTGAAATCAACGCGTGTATTGGACAACCAAGTGCCTGTGATATGTGTAGTGTTAACCAGGACCATTCTGATGGGTTGAAACTTGACCTTGGGTTGTCTAGTGCTATAGGCTCATCTGAGGTTGGGCCTAGCCGGCCTAGAGAAGAAATAGAGGTAGGCGAATCCCAAGATGCTGATTGGAGTGATCTTACAGAAGCTCATCTTGAAGAACTAGTTTTAAGCAATTTAGATGCCATTTTCAAGAGTGCAATTAAAAAAATTGTTGCTTGCGGTTGCACAGAAGAAGTTGCTACTAAGGCTGTCTTAAGGTCTGGCATTTGTTATGGGTATAAAGACACAGTGACAAATATAGTGGATAATGCTTTAGCATTTCTTAGAGGTGGCCTAGAGATAGATCCCTCAAGAGAGTACTATTTTGAGGATTTAGAGCAGCTGGAGAAGTATGTACTGGCAGAGTTGGTTTGTGTTCTTCAAGAAGTTAGGCCTTTCTTCAGCACTGGGGATGCAATGTGGTGCTTGTTGATTTGTGATATGAATGTGTCACATGCTTGTGCAGTGGGTGGAGACCACTTGAGTACTTTTGCATGCGATGGGTCCTCAAGTGGGATTTCTTATGTTTCCACTCAACCCCAGTTGAAAACAGAAACCAAAAGTTTGGAATCGAATCCTCCAAGTCCTCTGAAACCATTTACTTGTTCTCATGGTACTGAATCTGAGGCACCCACTATGGCAGGGGTTCCCAACCTTACAAAGCCAAAGAGTTCACTTGTTCTCAACGGGCTAGTATCAGAGAAAGAAGAAGGAACAAATACAACATCCGATACTGTTGATAGATCCTTTAATGTTGCAGGAACATGTCAATCTCCTGCCATGGAAGAGAAGTTTGGGGGAAGTAGAAAGGTACATTCTGGTAGTTCCAAGAGAGAATACATGCTTCGACAAAAGCCACATCATGTGGACAAACATTACCGGACGTATGGATCTAAAGGATCTTCAAGAGGAGGGAAGCTGAGTGGTTCTGGTGGTTTAATCTTGGATAAGAAATTAAAATCTGTCACGGACTCTACTGCCATTAATCTAAAAAATGCTTCCTTAAAGCTAAGCAAGCCTATGGGAGTTGGCCTGCCTCAGGACAACTGTAACCATAGTCTTTCAACCAACTCTGGACCCTCTTCCTCAGTAGATTCCGACCCAGAAAGTGTTAATAATATGTCTGCATTGTCTAAGACCAATACCTTAACCAAATTACATGAAGTTAATTCTCCGCTTTCATTTGCATCAGTTAGTACGCCACCTCCATTATCAGCTGCCAATACTGAGCTCTCTCTTTCACTTCCTACAAAGAGTAACTCTGCTTTGGTGCCCGTATGCGGTAATGCCGAGCCACCTAAGAGTAGTTACGCTGAGATACCATATGATCGGTCTCTAGGGCAGTGGGTTCCCCGGGACAGGAAGGATGAGATGATTTTGAAACTAGTTCCAAGGGTTCGGGAACTGCAAAATCAGCTCCATGAGTGGACTGAATGGGCAAATCAGAAAGTTATGCAGGCTGCTCGTAGGCTGGGTAAGGACAAGGCTGAACTCAAGACATTGAGGCAAGAGAAAGAAGAAGTTGAACGGCTCAAGAAAGAGAAGCAGACTCTGGAGGAAAACACTATGAAGAAGCTATCTGAGATGGAGAATGCTTTGTGTAAGGCTAGTGGGCAGGTTGAGCGAGCTAATGCTACTTTCCGAAAGCTTGAGGTTGAGAATACTGAACTGAGGAAAGACATGGAAGCTGCTAAATTACATGTGGAAGAGTCAGCTGCAAGCTGTCAGGAGGTATCAAAGAGGGAGAAGACGACACTGATGAAATTTCAGTCATGGGAGAAGCAAAAAACCTTGTTGCAACAAGAACTAATGACAGAAAGACTCAAAGTAAAACAGCTGCTACAGGAATTGGAGCAAGCCAAAGTCCTCGAGGAGCGATTTGAGGTATGTTTTAAAATTTAATTTCAACCCCCCTCCAAAAAAACAAAACAAAACAGCCTTGTTATATTGCTGTAATTGCTCATTCTTCAGTTGTATTGAGTGAGGCTAACCCATTCATGATGTAGGCGGTGGGAGGTTTCTCATCCCCAATCTATTGCCTTGGTTGGGTGTGATGACATTATCTGTTGCACCTTTAGATCAACCCTTAAACAGATTTAACAAGATTTCTTGAATATACAGCAATAAAAAATAACAAAAGTTACATCCCCTCATAATGTAAAAATAACGCTATAGTTTGCCTTCAGGTTGAGAAAATCCTTGATTGATGGAATAACCTAGGTCGCTGTGCCTAAAAGGAAATCTAATGCAGTCATTGAATAAGGATAATCCTAACATATCCAGACTTGTTTACATTTGTTCCACCTTTTTATCAGCACATCCTTGAGGGCCTGTGCACAGCACGTATGCAGACATTTTTAAGCTATGAAACTCCTGAGATTTTTGTCCATTTTATTTTCTTTAGTACATCTGAAGCACCTCTCTTTTTTGCTGACAAAAAATTATTACTGAAGCAATTTTTTTGAAGCATCTTGTAAGTGTAAAAGTATATTATTATTATTATTGTGGTATGAGCCGTCATTCTAGAGTTCATGTTAATAGTGCAGTTAAATGTTAAAGCACACTGCTGTTAAATTCACAGTTCCTCGAGGTGCTTCTGTGATTATGAATTTATCTCTGCGTCATTTCTCATTGAAAAAGAAAAAAATATATATCACAGGATAGATGGAAACATGAGGAGAAAGTAAATGGAGAACTACTTATGCAAGCCAATTCCATTAGAAAAGAAAGAGAAGAAATCGAGACTTCTGCAAGATCAAAGGAGAATATGATTAAATCCAAAGCAGAGAAGAATCTGATGAAATTCAAAGATGATATTCAGAAGCTTGAAAAAGAAATCTGCCAATTGAGACTGAAAACTGATTCTTCAAAAATTGCCGCACTCAGGAGGGGTATTGATGGAGGTTATGTCACCAGACTCGCAGACATAAAAAATAGCCCAGATCACAAGGATCCCTGGATCCCTTATATCTCAGAAGTTGTAAAAGATTTTCAGGACTACTCTGGTGCTGGTGTCAAACGTGAACGGGAGTGCGTGATGTGCCTTTCAGAGGAGATGTCTGTGGTTTTTCTTCCGTGTGCTCATCAGGTAGTGTGTCCAACTTGCAATGAGCTCCATGAGAAACGGGGGATGAAGGATTGCCCTTCCTGCAGGAGTCCCATACAGCAGCGAGTTTCTGTTCGTTATGATCGTTCTTAGTTGTTTTGGTAATGGAGCTGAGTGTTCTGAATAATGATAATAGAACTCCTTTGAAATGAATAATTCATTTGAACGACCCTTTTCAATGGATGGGAAAATCAAGCTGCCTTACTTTGCCGGGTTGATCCTTTTGTGCTTTCCCTCTTCTTCCATTGTTTTATATGCTCTTTGCTTTCATTAAATCGTGTTGAATTGGATTCCAACTACTGGCTCTTCTCGTGGATTGATTGTTCAAGGAAGAGGCTGAGGATGAAAGTTCTCATTTCTATATCCACATTTACTTGCATACAAGATAGAATCTGTATGAGCTGAAGCTGCTAAGAGGCCTCAGCATTGGGTACCACCAAACATGATTTTGCCCAAAAATCTAGGTGAAAGTGTTTGTTTTTGCCTGAGAATATCGGCATCATGGAACTGTTTGTACATGAGAATGACATAATGTTGGTACCATGTACCAAATTGTTCATCAGTCTCTGTTTATAGTGCCTCAAGCTGGACCTAATCCATAGGTATAGTCGTGGAGGACGTAAATGCTATATAGTCGTTTTGAAACAAAGTAGAGTTTACTATTAAAAAATTAATTTCTTTTTATATGACTTTTGTATTTATTCATTTTTTTCAAAATGAATGCACGACCCTTGCGTACTCACGACTACAACTATTATTTTTTTTTTGAATAAATGGGTTTTTGTTTCCAATAGAAAAAAGAGATTAGAAGTCAAGATCAATATATAAGCGAGCATATTTGATAATTTGATCAGGATATTTTTCGTTGAAATTTGGATCCATTAATCCCCATATATATCAACCTTGACATGGTCATGTAAAATTTTAAAAATTTTAAAAGATAATATTATATTTTATGGAATAACGCTATAAGTTAAGTGATTATAAATAGATTGTGCTAATCAGATCCAGCCAAGATTATTATGATCCCAGTTGATGATAACGGGTCATTTAGGAATGACCCGTATGCATGTAAGGATAAGATCAATGGAGATTGATTGCATTTAGCTTGGGTCTTGTGCATGATGATTTCTTTCGGATTCCAAGTATATTTTCAATCGGCAATGAGTGGCAAGCCAGCATGTAAAGATATATAGCTCTTTGGTTTGTTTTTATAAGAAAATAATTTCGTTCCAAAATTTCAAAGAAGTGTAGTTGAGGATTGGGGACTCTTATGATCGCTTTAAAAAATGGAAAATGTTAGTATGTCCTATGAGTTTGTTTTCCCATTTTGACCGCTTATGTATTTAATTTTTTTTAATTGTTTCGTTATTTAATAGTTAAGGAAGTGATTTTTCATGTATTTATGTATTTTTTATTTTTTAAAAATATTTAAATATGTAAAAAGTAAAAAATAAAAAATAAAATAAAATTTGTACCAGTAAACACACTCAGTGGTCAAAGCTGGGTGGCACATAGCTAGCACCACCCTTTAAAATTTTAGACCCAAGTGCTAAATAGTTAAAATATACAAAAAAATAGTATATAAGGAAAGAAGGTTGAGATTAACGGAGTAGTCCAAATCCCTTATTTCCTTGATCAAAAGATTATAATATGATCCAAGAGAAGACCAACCATATAGGTGGTTTTCGTTGGTAATCCTCTAAGCTGAGGCCAGCCAGAGGTTTCCACTATAACCATGAAAGGCTGCCACAGATATGGGATTGCACCAGATCTTGATCGATTGTTGCTGTTGATGAATGTCTGCCTCCTACTTCACAAATTTGGATGGAGGAGTATATTAGTGGAAACAAATGGTCGACTCTTTCACAACTTCACAAGCATTCAAAAAACACGAAGAACTGTACTAGTGCATAGGCCCCATGCCCTGACTATGAAAGAGTGTGGATGGTTAGATCTTGAAAATCTGAGACCCAGAAAACGGATGGAATGACACTTGTAGTGATATGAAGCTTCGACGGTGGGCAACATGCGAGGCACACTCACCCATAATTTCTTGTTCCTTATAGCTCAACGACATGGGAATCCGATAATACAGTACGTGTAGCTTAGAGGTGATCGAAAAGTAGTAGATCTACCATTTTCCTTATTTCTCATAAATCAAATTTTATATCAAATTTAAAAATAAAAGAGAAAATCTTCAAATCGGATCAGTGTATTAATTTTACACCCTTTAATTATAATATAGGGACAAATATACATTATAATATTCTTACTATAAATTCAAACTGAGCTGATAAGGGACACACTCGTTGATCTCCCCCTCGGTCTCTGTAAAGAATTTACATTGCAAGGTATTTGAAAATTTGACACGCATCATTTGTATTGATAGTATGTTTTTATACAGACTTGACTCAGCTATTTAGGAAGTTACAATCCTACGTTACAGAGCATATAAACACAAACGTTACACTATTTCAAAACAGAGTATTTAACACAAGATCAAAACCGATCCTAGAATCATGTCTGACACAAATCTTGGCTCATAATTTCTGCTTTTGTTATCTCTTAGCTGTCACCAGAACATCATTTGCATCTTCCTTTATGGTCTCTCTCTCCTCAAGCCCGTTATATTTTTGCCTGAGAAAAGAGAGAACGCAGCGGGCTTAGGGAAGAAACAAGAGGAAAAAATGCAGGAAAGAAAGAGAGAGGAGATTGAAATGGGCACTTTTTGTAAGGTGAACGGACACTTTCAGCCCTCATGATCCACCACTTTCCCGAACGCCCCCGTCCCATTTTCTCCCTAATATTCCATCAAGTTTTGTTATATACAAGTAAAGTCGTGTATTAATATGCGTACTAATAATGATTTATTCATTTTCAAAATTTAAATTGTCACTATTTTCAATAAAATTTATTTTTTAACCAATCACCTTAAATTGACATATATATTAGTACACAGTTGTATTTGCAACTAGATTTTTCCAATTCCACCCTACGTTTAGTTGCTCCATCCCTGCAGGCTGCACCTCTATCGTTGTATTCATTCTTGGTAGATCTACCGTCAACAACCTACACACATGACCACATGATTGCCATCAGATGATCGAAGAGTACTATATAAAAATCATATCTCCACTATATGTTTATGTTAATGCTCGCGTGAACGGCCTTGATCATGTGCCACTTATGGTATTGCAAGTGAAGCTAGCCCATGAGCCGCTCCACTTTGACTAGTTCATGATGCCCGAGACCTCAACGATCTCCGAAAAGTAACTCTCAGCTTGACTCTTCTATCTCATCCGATATTTATCCCACCTCTTTTTTATTTCTCTTCTGGTTGCTATTCATGTGTAGGCCGAGAATATATAGAAGTTAGTCCCACAATTTCCTGGCCTCGATCGGGGTCATGCATGTCACCATGTTCATGATGTCCCATTGATCAATAACCCTGACCAACGTCGTGCGCCTCCACTACGGAAAAACAAGCTGCTCTCATACCACTTTTTTTTAGTTCACTTTTATTGAAAAGTAACTAATTTTGTCCATATATATGTCCTTTTTTGATAATGCAAATGAGGTGGAATTAAACATTTTCAAGGATCATCTCGACACAGCTACATCAATGTGCGTCTTCTTTATGATGACCAGTACTTGTCTTGCGAAGGGACCATATATAGGACAAGCGGTCACAATACATAGGTGATTGTTGGAGAGTCTTACCCATCTTATAATATTTCTCATTTCATGATTGGTAACACCATCATCGATCCTTCAAATTCAAAATTTGGTCAAAATCAAATTTAGAATCACTTCTAAATTTGAAACCAAATATTTATTAACTATTGAAGAATGCACATAAATATATCATGATTTAAAAGAAAATAACTTATTCTGAATAATTTTGGAAAAAATAAATGATCATATCTCGTATTAATTTGGATCTGCACCATACGTGGATGTATGTACATATGTATTTTCACCATGAATTCAACGTAGAGACAAACTAATTACAAGTTACAACTTGACGCCAGCAAACATGCGCGCATATGTCTAACCTTAGAAAGAGGGAAACTGACTAGCTACATGAATGACGTTAGATAACAACGTAAGAAAAAGAAGAAGCTAGCTGAATTAATACAATATTATAACCACACACAAATTTCCTTGGGTTTTTCTCAACGGTATTTCTCCATTCGCAAACCACAAGAATTAAAAAGGGTTTAATTTGATCTAAGTGGAGCGAACTGATCGTGAAAATTCTGTGAAGATTCACGTACAAGCTGTTACAATTGGCCTGACGCCATGCAACAAATTTCGAATCCATCAAACCTTATAAACGTGGAAATTTATACGCACACGAAAACAAGTAAACAAGGTAAAAGAAAACCAAACTCGCTTGAACTTAATTATTTAGACTTCTGTCGTTGAGGATACTGCTGCAGTAGTGGTACCAGTAGTAGTACTAGTACTAGACTTGGAATCCTTCGAAGACTCAGTACTACTTTTAGGGTATCCGATTCCATGGCGCTTGTTAGGAAAAGCCATGAAAACCACACTCGACGCCGCACCAACAGCAGGAGGCAACACCTTGAGCAAAGTTTTCTGAGTGGAAGCTGACAACGGATAGAAGCAATCCACAGTATTTTGATCCAAAAGCACGACGACTCCAAACACTGACGCCGCAAAGAAGGCATGAACGAAGTCGGCAAACCGAAGCTTATAGGCTGACAAGTCGACGTTCTTGGACTCTGGCGAGGGCCAAAGACCCTTCAACGTTGCGATCCCATAGTGAGTTTTCTTGTCATCTCCGACATAACTGTCGGTGAAAGTAGAAAAGAAGCAAGCCAGACCACAGAGACCAACGAGGATGGAGGTGGGGAACTTGTACTTGAAGGTGTCGCAGTTGCCATGGTTGGATAAGGCAGGGCTAAGGAACTGGTACGTGAAGACTGTCCCCGTCGGCAGGAGCCTCAGTAGGTTTCCAAGACCTGATAATGTTTGGTCTTTGATGGTTTTCTGGGATGCACTCATGGATATGATCAGAGTCTTTTGGTGTGATTATTCGTGGGGATGAATATGGAGGATAAGAAACAACTGTTTGTTTGCGTTATGGGAGCTAGCTTGCAACTAGCAACGAACTTGATCTTCATGGCTATTTATAGAATGCCCTGTCCAAGAGATGGCTTGCCTGATTCCGTCGACGTATCCTATTTTGATTACAATATTATCTTGACCATGAAATGAGATATTGTATTTATTTTCTTTCATATTTCGTTTGGACTAATTCCTTATACTAATTGTAAATGGATAATGCTACTCCCACGTATAAAAGTCACCCATGTAAAAGAATTGATCGATCTCATTCGCCTTCGGACGAGTTGCCATTGCCTGTCACCAGATTCGTCGCCACCACTACGATCAGTTGTTGACTTTTAATTGTTCAGCGTTGACGTGTGAGGAACACAATATTTGATCTTGTCCAGGTTAACAAAGAATATTAATAATATATATATCTATAAACTTGGCACTACGTACATAAAATTAGTTTAAATTAAATGCACAATATTGTACAATAAACTAAATTAACTAGCAAATTAGATCCCATTTAGAATTTTCAATATCCAAAGAATGCTTAAAGATCAAGGGATTTGGACGCGTGTTAGTTCTCTCTCTCCCCAAAAGTTGCAATCATATAACTTATGCACTCATCAATCAGTTTACATCAATCGATCGGCAATGCTCTATTTCAACTATTATATGCCGGTCAAAAATGTGGTCTTCTCTTTTACGCTAATCGATTTATGAAGTAGTACTCTTCACCATTCGGATAAGAAATCAGTGGTCAATATTGCATATATACATGATGGTAAGTCCGTACGTGTGTAAAGCATATATAGTATCCTTTATGTCATTGATACGATAAAACTTGATTTATAATTAAGAAAAATTTAAAATTTAATTCTCTTCCGTACAAAGCAAGTATTATCCTATCAACCACATGAAAAATATGCTTTAACTTAAAGTAGATTGAAGAACTCTTCAATATATGAGCGCCAAATGAGAATCGTCGGGCAGGCAGCTGCATGCAGGCGTAGCACCATGCATGCATGGCAGCCATTGTAAATTAATTAATTCCACGTTAAATACGCGTGGAAGTGTCAAAGTTTCTGATTTATAAGTATTGCGCCATGTAATATTGACTAGTGATTATTTTTGGAGTATGAACTTTAGATTTGGCTTCAACGACTTTTCTTCGAGTCAAGACGGAGATTCCCCGCGGAATCCTGGGAGAAGTATGATAAAGGTGAAGGTATAGATATATATATATATATATATATATATATATATAATCAATATATCATGGATTGAGTATCAAATACTCCAAGTTGAATTAATATTTGTTAAATCATTTTAGAGTATAAGCTTAGATATGATTAGGGCAAAGCCTGTTTAAATATTATTTCCTTTTTTTATTACAATTTAACGTACAAATTACTTTGAAGAAGTGGGCATTATATATGAGTTTTAAACATAACTTGGACGGACATGATTACTTTCCTGATCTACAAACCTAACTTCAAATTGATCTAGGACCATTGAAATTAATTAGAAAATTAACATGTTTAATTTCGTGAATAAAAAGATTCCCTTTCGAATTTTAGCCCTAATATTTTTCTGGTCAGTTTTGGATAATGAATGAATTTTCAAACTACTGCTGGTTTGAAAGATCTATTCCTGGTCACAAAAGTACTGTGGAAGGGTACGTAGGACCTGTTCTCTATATCTCTCTTCTCTTGATTTTGTTGGGGAGGGGTGGTCTGGGTCCTGAGAGGAAGACCCAAGTTAAATAATGGCCCAATTTTATGAATGCAATGGGTAGTTAATTTAAGCCAAACTGGGCCCTAGGTCACTCCTCTCCAAGAGGCCTTAAGTTGGGCTGCCATATAGATCAAGTACAGGAACCGATATTTATTTTACAACGCTAGGTTTGGTAAGATATTTACAACGTATTAAAAATATGAAATTGTGTTTTGGAATTAATAATTTTTAATTAATCGGTTATAGTAACGTTGATTTTAGAAGTGATGTAGATAATAAAAAATATATAAATGGACATAGATTTCTATTTAGTGAACAACAATTTTTTTATTAAGTAAGAAATACGGTTACGTTGCTAAGTGGAAGGAGGTTACATTGCCAGCGATACTCTAATGAGTAATGCCGTAGGTTTGACCCACGTGCGCCTACGCTAAGGAACAACGCTCTGATCCTACCATTTATGTGATCAGTTCGCTTTTATTGAAATCGACTTTTATCCATCTATCCTTTTTAGTTTTTAGATAATGCAAAGGACGTGGAATACAAAGTTCTCAACATACGATAATCTCGCACGACACAGCTAACATCAATATGCATCTTCTCATGCATGATCGAGTTTTGCTGGCAATAGATGAATCAAATGTTAGAATAATTTCAAAATATGGATTTCATTTGATTGCATGTTTTATTTTATAAAAACGGATTAGATATATAGCCCATAATGATATTTTGATTAAACTCAATATATTAGATGATCATTTGGAATTTTTTTGAATCCTAAGTACTATAGGATTATATTATATTTAACGTGGTAAATTATACATATGTAGACCTGGAAGATTATGGGTTTTATTCGAAAATTTCTTAAACCTTATTAAGATTTGAGTCTTTAATGAGAGGAGTACTCCATAAGTTTTCTATATATAAGGCTAGGTTAATCCCCTCTTCTCTCCAAGTGTCTATTGACTTGCCCCCATTGAAACCTAATACTTTTGTGAGGAGCAAAGAGGGAGATTTGCCTGCTAATATTTGTGGATTATTCAAATAAACATTTTCATTATGACAACCAAATCTTTTTTTTCAAATAAGAGAACAATGACTTATTATTTTCATTAAAAAAAATGATTTATTGATCAGTTTCTTACATCATATATCTATTTTTATTTTTATTTTCTTAACGGTTGTGTGGTGTATGACTGCTAAGTAAAAGAATTCTTTCATTAAATATATTTATGCATGGCAGAAGAATATGCACTCGTGTGTGTGTATGTATATATATGACAAGATTAGACCATTAAATTCGTATGATATATTGAATAATTATTTTTCAGCTAGCGTTATTAAATTATGTTATTATTTAGATGATTGTTAACAAAGATTCTCATTTCAGGATCAGTAAAACCATCATCTTTTTCATTAAGGGAAGATTTTGATAGTGAATTGAGATGGGATAAAATAATATGAAAGTTTAAAATTAAATAAAATATTGTTAGAATATTATTTTTGTTTTGTGATTTAAAACTGTTGAATTATTTATCATATTTTGTGTGAAAATTTGATAAAATTGTAATAATTAGATAAAATAGAAAGAGTTCAAAACTCTTTCAATCTCAACCCAAACAATGCCTAAAAGATACGCTCGTGTATGTATGTATTCTTCCCATGATTGAACGTACGTAGAGAGTCGAGATAAACTAATTAATTACAATTTCAACTAACCTCATTATAAAGAGGGAAACTACATGGGTAACAACGTAAGAAGAAGAAGAATACATAACCATACACAAATTTCCATAGGTTTTTCTCAAGGGTGTTTCTCCATGCACAAACCTCAAGAAAGAAGAAATATTAAACCATACACAAAGCTCATGAAGCGAACTGAAAATCCTGTGAAGATTCACGAGTTACAACCTGATCACGCCATGCAGCAAATTAAGCACATCTCATCAAACCAACTTATATATAAACATAGGAATTTATACACACGAAAACAAGGCAACAATTAGGTAAAAGAAAACCACACAGCTCGAACTTAATTCTGATTTAGTCTTTTGTTAAGGATACTTCTCCGCCAGCAGACTTGGAATCCTAATTCGAAGAATCAGTACTACTTTTAGGGTATCCGATTCCATGGCGTTTGTTAGGAAAAGCCATGAAAACCACACTCGACGCCGCACCAAAAACAGGAGGCAACACCTTGAGCAAAGTTTTCTCAGTGGAAGCCGACACCGGATAGAAGCATTCCGCAGTATTTTGATCCAAAAGCACGACGACTCCAAACACACACACCGTAAAGAAGGCATGAACGAAGTCGGCAAACCGAAGCTTATAGGCCGACAAGTCGACGTTCTTGGACTCCGACGAGGGCCAAAGACCCTTCAACGTTGCGATCCCATAGTGGGTTTTCTTGTCATCTCCGACATAACTGTCGGTGAAAGTAGAAAAGAAGCAAGCCAGACCGCATAGACCAACGAGGATGGAGGTAAGGAACTTGTACTTGAAGGTGTCGCAGTTGCCATAGTTGGATAAGGTAGGGCTGAGGAACTGGTACATGAAGACTGTCCCCGTCGGGAGGAGCCTCAGTAGGTTTCCAAGACCTGATAATGTTTGGTCTTTGATGGTTTTCTGGGAGCTTTCTTTAGACTTGGACGCACCCATGGATATGAGTGTATTTTGGTGTGATTATTCTTGGGGATGATTGCCGGAGGATAAGAAACCAAGTGTTTGTATATATTTATGCATGGCAGAAGAACTCTTTGATTAAATATATTTATCCATGGCAGAAGAATATGCACTTGTGTGTGTATATGTATGTATATGACAAGATTAGACAATTTAATTCGTATGATATACTGAATAATTATTTTTCAGCTAGCGTTATTAAATTATGTTATTATTTAGATGATTGTTAATAGTAAAACCATATCTTTTCTACTAAGGAAGATTTGGATAGTGAATTGAAATGAGAAAAGATAGGATGAAAGTTTAAAGTTAAATAAAATATTGTTAGAATATTATTTTTGTTTTGTGATTTGAAAAAGTTGAATTATTTATTATATTTTATATGAAAATTTGATAAAATTGTAATAATTAGATAAAATAAAACGAGTTTAGAACTCTCTCAATCTCAACCCAAACAAGACCTAAAAGATATGCTCGTGTATGTATGTACGTACGTAGAGAGTCGAGATAAACTAATCAACTAACCTTATTTCCTAGATGCTAAATAGTTAAAATATACAAAAAAAGATAGTATATAAGGAAAGAAGATTGTGATTAACGGAGCAGTCCAAATCCCTCATTTCCTTGATCAAAAGATTATAATATGGTCTAAGAGAAGACCAACCATATAGGTGGTTTTCGTTGGTAATCCTCTAAGCTGAAGCCAGCCAGAGGTTTCCACTATAACCATGAAAAGCTACCACACATATGGGATTGCACCAGATCTTGATCGATTGTTGCGGTTGATGAATGTCTGCCTCCTACTTCACAAATTTGGATGGAGGAGTATATCGTATATCACCTCAAAATGTTAGAGAAAGCAGTAAGATGGGTGGAAACAAAGGGTCGACTCTTTCACAACTTCACAAGCATTCAAAAAACACAAAGAGCTTTACTAGTGCATAGGCCCCATGCCCTGACTGTGAAAGAGTGTGGATGGTTAGATCTTGAAAATCTGAGACCCAGAAAATGGATGGAGCGACACTTGTAGTGATATGAAAGCTTCGACGGTGGGCAACATGCGAGGCACACTCACCCATAATTTCTTGTTCCTTATAGCTCAACGACATGGGAATCCGATAATACAGTACGTGTAGCTTAGAGGTGATCGAAAAGTAGTAGATCTACCATTTTCCTTATTTCTCATAACTCAGATTTTATATCAAATTTAAAAATAAAAGAGAAAATCTTCAAATCGGATCAGTGCAATTTTACACCCTTTAATTATAATATAGGGACAAATATACATTATAATAATCTTACTATAAATTCAAACTGAGCTGATAAGGGACACACTCTTTGATCTCCCCCTCAGTCTCTGTAAAGAATTTACATTGCAAGGTATTTGAAAATTTGACATGCATAATTTGTATTGATAGTATGTTTTTATACAGACTTGACTCAGCTATATTAGGAATTTACAATCCTACATTATAGAGCATATAAACACAAACGTTACACTATTTCAAAATAGTGTATTTAATACAAGATCAAAACCGATCCTAGAATCATGTCTGACACAAATCTTGGCTCATAATTTTTGCTTTTGTTATCTCTTAGCTGTCACCAAAACATCCTTTGCATCTTCCTTTATGGTCTCTCTCTCCTCAAGCCCGTTATATTTTTACTTGAGAAAAGAGAGAACACAGCGGGCTTAGGGGAGAAACAAGAGGAAAAAATGCAGGAAAGAAAGAGAGAGGAGATTGAAATGGGCACTTTTTGTAAGGTGAACGGACACTTTCAGCCCTCATGATCCACCACTTTCCCGAACGCCCCCATCCCATTTTCTCCCTAATATTCCATCAAATTTTGTTACATACAAATAAAGTCGCGTACTAATATGCGTACCAATAATGATTTATTCACATTCAAAACTTAACTTGGCACTGTTTTCAATAAAATTTATTTTTTGACCAATTACCTGAAATTGATATACATATTAACATACAGTTTTGCCAGCAACTAAATTTTTCTAATTCCACCATACATTTAGTTGCTCCATCCCTACAGGCTGCACCTCTATCGTTGTATTCATTCTTGGTAGATCTACTGGCCGGTCAACAACCTACACACATGACCACATGATTGCCATTAGATGATCGAAGAGTACCATCTAAAAATCATATCTCCACTATATGTTTATGTTAATGCGCGCGTGAACGGCCTTGATCATGTGCCACTTATGGTATTGCAAGTGAAGCTAGCCCATGAGCCACTCCACTTTGACTAGTTCATGATGTCCGTACTAAAAGAAAAGTGGGCTTTTATGACTAAAATTTAGTGATTAAAATGATTATTTTTTACGAAAATCGTAGAAAATAGTCCTTTTAGTCACAAAAGCCTTATTTTCTTATAGTGCCGACACCTCAATGATCTCCGAAAAGTAACTCTCAGCTTGACTCTTCTCATCCGATATTTATCGCAACTCTTTTTTATTTCCCTTCTGGTTGCTATTCATGTGTAGGCCGAGTATATATAGAAGTTAGTCCCACAATTTCCTGGCCTCGATCGGGGTCATGCATGTCACCATGTTCATGATGTGCCTTTGATCAATAACCCTGACCAACGTCGTGCGCCTCCACTACGGATGAATAACAAGCTGCTCTCATACCACTTTTTTTGAGTTCACTTTTATTGAAAAGTAACTAATTTTGTCCATATATATATCCTTTTTCGATAATGCAAATGAGGTGAAATTAAACATTTTCAAGGGTCATCTCGACACAGCTACATCAATGTGCTTCTTCTTTATCATGACCAGTACTTGTCTTGCGAAGGGACCATATATAGGACAAGCGGTCACAATACATAGGTGATTGTTGGAGAGTCTTACCCATCTTATAATATTTCTCATTTCATGATTGGTAACACCATCATCGATCCTTCAAATTCAAAATTTGGTCAAAATCAAATTTAGAATCACTTCTAAATTTGAAACCAAATATTTACTAACAATGGAAGAATGTACATAAATATATCATGATTTAAAAGAAAATAACTTATTCTGAATAATTTTGGAGACAATAAATGATCATATCTCATATTAATTTGGATCTGCACCATACGTGCATGCATGTATATCTGTATTTTCACCATGAATTCAACGTAGAGACAAACTAATTACAAGTTACAACTTGACGCCAGCAAACATGCAGGCATATGTCTAACCTTAGAAAGAGGGAAACTAACTAGCTACATGAATGACGTTAGACAACAACGTAAGAAAAAGAAGAAGCTAGCTGAATTAATACAATATTATAACCACACACAAATTTCCTTGGGTTTTTCTCAAGGGTATTTCTCCATGCGCAAACCACAAGAATTAAAAAGGGTTTAATTTGATCTCTAGGATATTATTTCTCCGCAAAAGGCCACGTACAAGCGAACTGATCATGAAAATCCTGTGAAGATTCACGTACAAGCTGTTACAATTGGCCTGACGCCATGCAACAAAGTTCGAATCCATCAAACCTTATAAACGTGGAAATTATAGGCACACGAAAACAAGGAAACAAGGTAAAAGAAAACCAAACTCGCTCGAACTTAATTATTTAGACTTCTGTCGTTGAGGATACTGCTGCAGTAGTGGTACCAGTAGTAGTACTAGTACTAGACTTGGAATCCTTCGAAGACTCAGTACTACTTTTAGGGTATCCGATTCCATGGCGCTTGTTAGGAAAAGCCATGAAAACCACACTCGACGCCGCACCAACAGCAGGAGGCAACACCTTGAGCAAAGTTGTCTGAGTGGAAGCCGACAACGGATAGAAGCAATCCACAGTATTTTGATCCAAAAGCACGACGACTCCAAACACAAACGCCGCAAAGAAGGCATGAACGAAGTCGGAAAACCGAAGCTTATAGGCTGACAAGTCGACGTTCTTGGACTCTGGCGAGGGCCAAAGACCCTTCAACGTTGCGATCCCATAGTGGGTTTTCTTGTCATCTCCGACATAACTGTCGGTGAAAGTAGAAAAGAAGCATGCCAGACCGCAGAGACCAACGAGGATGGAGGTGGGGAACTTGTACTTGAAGGTGTCGCAGTTGCCATGGTTGGATAAGGCAGGGCTGAGGAACTGGTACGTGAAGACTGTCCCCGTCGGGAGGAGCCTCAGTAGGTTTCCAAGACCTGATAATGTTTGGTCTTTGATGGTTTTCTGGGATGCACTCATGGATATGATCAGAGTCTTTTGGTGTGATTATTCGTGGGGATGAATATGGAGGATAAGAAATAACTGTTTGTTTGCGTTATGGGAGCTAGGTTGCAACTAGCAACGAACTTGATCTTCATGGCTATTTATAGAACGCCCTGTCCAAGAGATGGCTTGCCTGATTCCGTCGACGTATACTATTTTGATTACAATATTATCTTGACCATGAAATGAGATATTGTATTTATTTTCTTTCATATTTCGTTTGGACTCATTCCTTATACTAATAGTAAATTGATAATGCTACTCCCACGTATAAAAGTCACCCATGTAAAAGAATTGATCTCATTCGCCTTCGGACGAGTTGCCATCGCCTGTCACCAGATTCGTCGCCACCACTACGATCAGTTGTTGACTTTGACCGTTGAGTTTTAATTGTTCAGCGTTGACGTGTGAGGAACACAATATTTGATCTTGTCTGGGTTAACAAAGAATATTAATAATATATATATCTATAAACTTGGCACTACGTACATAAAATTAGTTTAAATTAAATGCACAATGTTGTACAATAAACTAAATTAACTAGCAAATTAGATCCCATTTAGAATTTTCATTCCAAAGCTGAATGCTTAAAGATCAAGGGATTTGGACGCGTATTAGTTCTTTCTCTCCCCAAAAGTTGCAATCATATAACTGATGCACTCATGATCAATCAGTTTACATCAATCGATCGGCAATGCTCTATTTCAACTATTATATGCCGGTCAAAAATGTGGTCTTCTGTTTTACGCTAATTGATTTATGAAGTAGTACTGTTCACCATTCGGATAAGAAATCAGTGGTCAATATTGCATATATACATGATGATAAGTCGGTAAGTAGCATATATAGTATCCTTTATGTCATTGATACGATAAAACTTGATTTATAAGAAAATTTTAAAATTTAATTCTCTTACGTACAAAGCAAGTATTAACCTATCAACCACATGAAAAATATGCTTTAACTTAAAGTACTTGAAGAACTCTTCAATATATGAGCGTCAAATGAGAATAGTTGGGCAGCTGCATGCAGGCGTAGCACCATGCATGCATGGCAGCCATTGTAAATTAACTAATTCCACGTTAAATACGCGTGGAAGTGTCGAAGTTTCTGATTTATAAGTATCGCGCCATGTAATATTGACTAGTGATTATTTTTGGAGTATGAACTTTAAATTTGGCTTCAACGACTTTTCTTCGAGTCAAGACGGAGATTCCCCGCGGAATCCTGGGAGAAGTATGATAAAAGGTGAAGGTATATATATATATATAAAATAAATATATCATGGATTGAGTATAAGCTTAGATATGATTCGGGCAACGTCTGTTTAAATATTATTTCCTTTTTTTTATTACAATTTAACGTACGAATTACTTTGAAGAAGTGGGGATTATATATGAGTTTTAAACATAACTTGGACGAACATGATTACTTTCCTGATCCACAAACCTAACTTCAAATTGATCTAGGACCATTGATATTAATTAGGAAACATGTTTAATTTCGTGAATAAAAAGATTTCCTTTTGAATTTTTGCTCTAATATTTTTCTGGTCAGTTTTGGATAATGAATGAATTTTCAAACTACTGTTAGTTTGAAAGATCTATTCCTGGTCACAAAAGGTGCGGAAGGGTACGTAGGACCTGTTCTCTAGGTCTCTCTCTTCTCTAAATTATTGTATGACTTTTTCTTCTCTCTCTTGTGGGGGGCGGGGTGGTCTGGGTCCTGAGAGGAAGACCCAAATTAAATAATGGCCCAATTTTATGAATGCGATGGGTAGTTACTTTGGGCCCTAGGTCACTCCACGCCAAGAGGCCTTAAGTTGGGCTGCCATATAGAACAAGTACGGAATCCGATATTTAGGTCTCGGATTTAAAAATGAAATGAAATATTATTATTATTTTAAAATTAAAAAAATTGAATTATAATTTTAAAAAATTAAATTATTTATTATATTTTATGTAAAAATTTAAAAAAATTATAATAATAATGATATGAGATCACTTCTCAATCTAAAGTTTACAACACTAGGTTTGATTTTAAAAGTGATATAGATAATAAAAATATATAAGTGGACATAGATTTCTATTTAGTGAAACAACAATTTTTTTTTATTAAGAAATATGGTTACGTTACTAAGTCCATAATGGAAGGAGGATATATTGCCTGCAATACTCTAATATTGAGTAATGCCGCAGGTTTGACCAACGTGCGCCTACAAGGAACAGCGCTCTGATCCTACCATTTATGTGAGTTCGCTTTAGTTTATTGAAATTGACTTTTATCTAGATAATGCGAAGGACGTGGAATACAAAGTTTTCAACGTACGATAATCTCGATCGCACGACACAGCTAACATCAATGTTGCATCTTCTCATGCACGATAGAGTTTTTCTCGCAATGGATGAATCAAATATTAGAATAATTTTAAAATATAGACTTCATTTAATTATATGTTTTGTATTTTATAAAAACGGATTAGATATATAGTTGATAATGGTATTTTGATTAAACCGAATATATTGGGTGATCATTTGGAATTTTTTTACACCTAAATAATATAAGATTATATTGTATTTAATGTGGTAAATTACGTATGTATGGCTAGAAGATTATGAGTTTATTATGAAAATTTCTTAAACATTATTAGGATTTGAGTTTTTATAAATGGGAGCACTCCATAAGTTTTTTATACGTAAGGACAGGTCCCTCTCATCTCCAAGTGTGTCTATTGGCTTGCTCTATTGAAGACTAATACTTTTGTGAGGGGCAAGAGGGGGGATTTGGCTGTTAATATTTGTGGATTATTCCGATAAACATTTTCATTATGACAACCCGGGTCCTTTTTTTTTTTTTCATATAAGAGAACAATGACTTATTATTTTTATTAAGAAAAATGATCTACTCATCAGCTTCTTACATCATATATATTTTTTTATTTTTATTTTCTTAACAGTTGTGTAATGTATGACTGCTGAGTAGAAAAAATCTTTTATTAAATACATTTATGCATGGTAGAAGAATATGCACTCGTGTGTATATGTATATATATCGCAAGATTAGACCATTTAATTCGTATTATATACTGAATTATTTTTCAGCTAGCGTTATTAAATTATGTTATTATTTAGATGATTGTTAATAGAGATTCCCACTTCAGGATCAGTAAAACCATTATCTTTTTTAATAAGGAAAGATTTCGATAGTAAATTAAGATGAGATAAGATAGACTGAAAATTTAAAGTTAAATAAAATATTGTTAAAATATTATTTTTATTTTATGATTTGAAAATTTTGAATTATTTATTATATTTTGTGTGAAAATTTGATAAAATTGTAATAATTAGATAAAATAAAACAAGTTTAGAACTCTCTCAATCTCAACCCAAACAAGGCCTAAAAGATACGCTCGTGTAGGGGTGTACAGGAACCGACCAAACTGGCCGTAAACAATCAAACTGACGGCCGGAGACCGGAACGACAAAGAACCAGTCGGCGGGCAAGAGAAATTGAAGCAAAACCGACATCAGCGGTTCGGTGCCGGTTTGGACCCCTGGGAAACCATTGAACCAACCGATCCAGTCTGTTTATTTATTTTTTCAAATATATGAATATAAAACGGCGCTGTTTTACTTAAATAAGTTAAACAACGTCGTTTAGAGCATGTATGTTTTAAAATAAATATAATAGAACGGCGTTGTTTGGCTTTTGAGTTCATATCCCCCCCCCCCCCCCACCCCTCTTCTTCTTCCCCGCACCTAATCTTCCTCTCTGCAACTCATTCATCATCCATGGCAGACGACGGCACAGTGTTCATTCTTCATCCTTAGCTCCTCCTCCTTCACAGAAGATGCCGACGGTAAACCAACTACCTCGCCGATGCTAATCGAGACCAATATGATCGGTTTTTTTCTCCTCAAAGCCTCGGTTTCGACCGGTTTAATAGGGACATTAAAGAGATCGGTGGTGTCTCAGTTCAGCACTGAAACCGACGCCGAACCCATTGGTGTACAGCCCTACGCTCGTGTGTGTATGTATTCTTCCCATGATTTGAACGTACGTAGAGAGTCGAGATAAACTAATTAATTACAAGTTCAACTAACCTCATTATAAAGAGGGAAACTACATGGATAACAACATAAAAAGAAGAAGAATACATAACCATACACAAATTTCCTAAGTGTTGAACCCAAGGTTTCAAGTTTTATGTGATTATAAATCTACACATAGATTTTGATGATAACAAATGAATTCAAAGAACAAAGAAGTTTCAAACTCAAATTGTTCACACAATGGAATCAAGCACATCAAAGAACCAAGCATGAGCAAGAAGGAAATAAGTTCACATTAAAGTCATAGAGTAATATTGTAAATCTATTAAAATTCGAAATTAGGATTAATGTTCAAAATTAATATTTTATCATAAAGTATTAAAATACATTTTCCACATGTGCATGAATATTTTTGAAAATTAAATTTGAAAATTTTGAAAGATGATTGATTGTCATCTTTTGCATGTGCATGCTTTGATTAAAGGGTTGAATTTTGAAAATATTAAAGATGATTGATTGTCATTTTTCACATGTGCATGTTTTATTTGAATTTTTTCAAAAGTGATTGATGCTTTTTTAGACTTATACAAAAGGTAGATGATTTTGTTTGAAAAATTTGAAAAGTAAAGTATGCTCATTTTGTCATATGCAAAAAGTAAAAGATTAGGTTTGAATTTTTTGAAAAGGAAAGTGTGCTCATTTTGTCATATGCCAAAAGTAAAAGATTAGGTTTGATTTTTTTGAAAAAGTGAATGATGTTGTTTTTGACAATTGGAAAAGAAGAACCTTTTATTTGAATTTTTTGAAAAAGTGAATGATGTTGTCTTTGACATGTGAATCTTGTTAAATTTGAATATGAAGTCTCATATGCCTATAAATAGATCATTTGAGAGCTTCACATTTACAACACCAAGAGCATACAACATTCATTCAAAGCTTTCATTCTCTCTTCTCTAAGCATTGAGCCTTAATCCTTGTTTATTTTGAGAGATATAGTTTGCGCTGTATTGTTCTTATTTCACTTATTGAGGAGTGTTTTCTGATAACCTACCCACTATCAGCTCTTGTATCAGAAAAAGGGTGTGTATAACCCTTGTGTGTGTAGAAAGTATTCTACACGGGGAATAGTTGAATCACCACGTGTAAGGTGATTGCAAGTGTAGAGGATGTTCTACACGGATCCTTTGTAGCGGTGTTGTTCAAATGTATAATAGGTTTCTATCTCCACCTGAAGGAGGTTGAATAGTGAATTTGGGAATCCTCAAGGGGTAGCTTGAGGCGAGGACGTAGGCAGTGGGGCCGAACCTCGTTAACATACTGAGTTTGCTTCTCTCTTACCCTTACTCTTTATATTTATTGTTATTTCATATTTTGTTTATATTTTATATTATATATTTGATTTATAATTGTTATTTTTTTTAATACAATTCAATTCACCCCCCCTCTTGTGTTAGTCATCTAGGCAACACTAAGGTTTTTCGGATCAAGGGTATTTCTCCATGCACAAACCTCAAGAAAGAAGAAAGATTAAACCATACACAAAGCACATGAAGTGAATTGAAATATTACAACCTGATCACGCCATGCAGCAAATTAAGTACGTATGATCTCATCAAACGAGCTTATGTATAAACATAGGAATTTGTACACACGAAAACAAGGCAACAATTAGGTAAAAGAAAAACACATAGCTTGAACTTAATTATAATTTAGACTTTTGTTAAGGATACTTCTCCGCCAGTAGACTTGGAATCCTAATTCGAAGAATCAGTACTACTTTTAGGGTATCTGATTCCATGGCGCTTGTTAGGAAAAGCCATGAAAACCACACTCGACGCCTCACCAACAACAGGAGGCAACACCTTGAGCAAAGTTTTCTGAGTGGAAGCCGACACCGGATAGAAGCACTCCACAGTATTTTGATCCAAAAGCACGACGACTCCAAACACACACACCGTAAAGAAGGCATGAACGAAGTCGGCAAACCGAAACTTATAGGCCAACAAGTTGACGTTCTTGGACTCTGGCAAGGGCCAAAGACCCTTCAACGTTGCGATCCCATAGTGGGTTTTCTTGTCATCTCCGACATAACTCTCGATGAAAGTAGAAAAGAAGCAAGCCAGACCGCATAGACCAACGAGGATGGAGGTAAGGAACTTGTAGTTGAAGGGGTCGCAGTTGCCATAGTTGGATAAGGCAGGGCTGAGGAACTGGTACATGAAGACTGTCCTCGTCGGGAGGAGCCTTAGTAGGTTTCCAAGACCTGATAATGTTTGGTCTTTGATGGTTTTCTGGGAGCTTTCCGTAGACTTGGACGCACCCATGGATACGAGTGTCTTTTGGTGTGATGTTGAAGCCGAGATTCATGATTTAGAAGGAAGTTGTAAATCTGTTGAGGAGTTAGGGGTTTAGCTCGGGTTGTGAGAGAAGTAACCAAAGCATCATACTCCAATCCAAGGCCTGCTAGTAAATAGACGAGAATTCAGAGTTGGATAGCGGATGACCAGCCGCACGCAGAGAAGTAGAGAGAGCTTTAACCTTGTTGTAATACTCAGTTATAGATTCAGGGCCTTTTTTGTTGTGGCCAACAGGTATTGGGTCTGCATAACATGTGCAGAGGATTGGGAAACAAACATTGCATTAAGAGTGTCCCAAACCTCTCGAGTAGACACACATTCAAGGACTTGAGCAAGGACAGGCTCGGACAAGGAGGAGTTTATCACAGAAAGGACACGTTGATCCACAAGCAACCATTGTGTATACTCGGGATTGGGCTGTTGGTTGATCATGGGGGGAGGTATTTCAAGAGAACCATCCACATGACCAAAAACTTGATAGCCTTTCAAGAAGGGAACTATTTGAGCTTTCCATAAGAGAAAGTTCTTTGTGGTAAGCTTCACGGTAATGGAGCTACTTGCATAGTGAAGTAGTGTAGGAAGAAGATTGTGTACCGTGTTTTGTGTAGAAATGGGAGGTGTAGAGATAGGAGAGTCCTCCTCTGAAGCCATTGGACAGTGGAAGAATAGGAAACACAGAAGAAAAAAAAAAAAAGGTAGTAAAAGACGATGGTCTTATTGGGCTCTTGATACCATATTGAGATTAGTTCTCAGTATGCATAGCAAGTGTTTGAGAGATTGTCCAGAAGAATGAGAGAAAATGTATTCGCCCTTTTTCACTTGTACATCTCGGTATTGAACATTTACAAACTATTTATAGACTACTATAACTACATTCACACTTCCTCAATGGTAAGATTGGAGGACACTTTTCCTGTACATTTATAGACTATTTATATTCTTCATTGCTTTACTGTTCTGACATGATTCCATTTATGATGTATTTCCATTTCTGTGCAACTGTGCAGGATTGCTTGCTGCCGTGCTCTGCAGTGCAACATTGCTTCTGTTGGTGCGACATTACTTCTGTCTTGCAACTGATTATAACTCTCTGTTTTGAGGCCTTCTCATGTTCCTTAAATGGCTTCAACGACTTTTCTTCGAGTCAAGATGGAGATTCCCCACCTAATCCTGGTAGAAGTATGATAAACGTGAATGTATATATATATATATATATATATAATAAATATATCATGGATTGAGTATCAAATACTCCTAGTTGAATTAATATTTGTTAAATCATTTTAGAGTATAAGCTTAGATATGATTCGGGCAACGTCTGTTTAAATATTATTTCCTTTTTTTTATTACAATTTAACGTACAAATTACTTTAAAGAAGTGGGCATTATATATATGAGTTTTAAACATAACTTGGACGGACATGATTACTTTCCTGATCTACAAACCTAACTTCAAATTGATCTAGGACCATTGAAATTAATTAGAAAATTAACATGTTTAATTTCGTAAATAAAAAGATTTCCTTTTGAATTTTAGCCCTAATATTTTTCTGGTCAGTTTTGGATAATGAATGAATTTTCAAACTACTGTTGGTTTGAAAGATCTATTCCTGGTCACAAAAAGTGTGGAATGGTTAGTAGGACCTGATCTGTAGATCTCTTTCTCCTCTAAATTATTGTTACTTTAACCTAGCGCCGACTCTTCCATTAGGCAAGTTAGGTAATATTAATTTATTAAGGTGTCTACAAAATATTTATAAAATTATAAAATTGTACTTTGGAATCATTAACCTATAGTTAATCGGCTATAGTAATATTAATTTTAGAAGTGACGTAGATAATAAAAAATATATAAGTGGATATAGATTTGTGGAAAAACAATCTTTTTATTAAGTAAGAAATATGGTTACGTTGCTAAGTCCACGTAATGGAAGGAGGATATATTGCCTGCAATACTCTAATGAGTAATACCGTAGGTTTGACCCACGTGCGCCTACGCTAAGGGACAACGTTCTGATCCTACCATTTATGTGAGTTCGCTTTTATTGAAATTGACTGTAATCCATGTGTCCTTTTTAGTTAACGCAAGGAGGTGGAATCAAAGATTTGAAATCCGTTTCGGAGATTATTCCGATCGAAGTACTGGAACAGAATATTTCAATATCGGTACATTTTGATGTACTGCTTCGGGATTAATTATATATTATATATAAATATTTATATGTATATATAAACTAACAATTAATAAAATAAATACATATATATGTAAGTGTGTGATATATATATATATATATGTATATATATAGAAGAATTAAAGATTTATAAAATGAATATATATTGAAAAAAATCATAAACTTGAGTTAAGACACAAAAATAAAGGAAAAAAATTAAAGAATAGACAGATTATTAAAAGTAACAATACTTTTAGTGTACGGAAAGAGGTATTTGAATTCTAAAAGTACAATTTTATTCATTATTTTTCAACTTATTTACAATAGAGTTTTTTTTTTTTTTTTTTGGGACCGGAATTACTATTCTGGCCGGAATACCGGAATTCCGGCCGGAATTGACCGGAACGGCCGGAATTTGACCCGGAACGGAATAGACACCTATCCAGTTCCGGTCACTGTTCCGACACGAAAAATTCCGGTCATTCCGGCCGGAACGGAACGGTTTTTAAAACCTTGCGTGGAATACAAAGTTCTCAACGTACGATAGTCTCGCACGACACAGCTAACATCAATATGCATCTTCTCACGCATGATCGAGTTTTGCTCGCAGTAGATGAATCAAATGTTAGAATAATTTTAAAGTATGGACTTCATTTGATTGCATGTTTTATTTTATAAAAACGGATTAGATATATAGTCCATAATGATACTTTGATTAAATCCAATCTATTGAGCGATCATTTGGGATTTTTTTGTATCTTAGTAATATAGGATTATATCGTATTTAACGTGGTAAATTATATATATGTAGGCCTAGAAGATTAGGGGTTTTATTCTGAAAATTTCTTAAACCTTATTAAAATTTGAGTCTTTTATGAGAGGAGTACTATATAAGTTTTTTATATATAAGGCTAGGTCGATCCCCTCTCCTCTGCAAGTGTGTCTATTGACTTGCCCCTATTGAAAGCTAATACTTTGGTGAGGAGCAAAGAGGGAGATTTGCCTGGTAATATTCGTGGATTATTCAAATAAATGATTTCAATATGACAACCAGGTCTTTCTTCTTCTTTTTTCATATAAGAGAACAGTGACTTATTATTTTCATTAAGAAAAATGATTTACTGATCAACTTCTTACATCATATATCTATTTTTATTTTTATTTTCTTAACGGTTGTGTGGTGTATGACTGTTGAGTAAAAGAACTCTTTCATTAAATATATTTATGCATGGCAGAAGAATATGCATTCGTGTGTGTATATATATATATATGACAAGATTAAACCATTTAATTCATATGATATATTGAATAATTATTTTTCAGCTAGCGTTATTAAATTATGTTATTATTTAGATGATTGTTAACGAAGATTTCCATTTCAGGATCAGTAAAACCATCATCTTTTCCAGTAAGGAAAGATTTGGATAGTAAATTGAGATGAGATAAGATAAGATGAAAGTTTAAAGTTAAATAAAATAGTATTATAATAGTATTTTTGTTTTGTAATTTAAAAAAATTAAATTATTTATTGTATTTTTTATAGAAATCTGATAAAATTGTAATAATTAAATAAAATAAAACAAGTTCAGAACTCTCTCAATCTCAACCCAAACAAGGCCTAAAAGATACGCTCGTGTATGTATGTATTCTTCCCATGATTTGAACGTACGTAGAGAGTCGAGATAAACTAGTTAAATTCTTTTCTATAATATACAATATTATTATAAAGTTAAACTAATTGTCACATTTTTTATCTATACACTGTGTTTTTTAGATATGCATTTGAATTTTAAGATATATACACTGTGTTTTCTATCTATACACGGTCTGCGTGGATTATAGGCTTGTGATGATAAAATGAGGGGCAAAATAGAAAATGAAAATGTAGATTTTTTTGCCACGAATAACATTCGTGGGAACTACTTATTTAGTAGTGGGTAAAAGCATATAAGCCACGTTGATGAGGGTACAAATTAAATAATTTTTTACGGCGACTTTATTCCGTGGTAAAAAGACAGTTTAACTCGTCACAAAAATTATTTTCCCATTAAAGGTCCATATGCTACCCATATTTATTATTCAGGAAACAAATTGGTCGCAAATACTACAGACGTGGTAGGAAAAAATCTTTTACCAACAAACATTATCCACCACAACAATTTCATAGAAAAATGCCTATATTTATTCTCTCCAACAATTTTGGTAGTAAAAGGTTATTTTTTCCCACGAAATTATGCTGCAGAAAAAAAATTGGTGGCAAAAGTCACCATTTGTTGTAGTGACTAATTAATAACAAGTTCAACTAACCTCATTATAAAGAGGGAAACTACATGGATAACAACGTAAGAAGAAGAAGACTACATAACCATACACAAATTTCCTTAGGTTTTTCTGATGAGGGTATTTCTCCATGCACAAACCTCAAGAAAGAAGAAATATTAAACCATACACAAAGCACATGAAGCGAACTGAAAATCCTGTGAAGATTCACAAGTTACAACCTGATCACGCCATGCAACAAAGTAAGCACGTATGATCTCATCAAACCAGCTTATATATAAACATAGGAATTTATACACACGAAAACAAGGCAACAATTAGGTAAAAGATAGAAAATCACACAGCTCGAACTTAATTCTGATTTAGACTTTTGTTAAGGATACTTCTCCGCCAGCAGACTTGGAATCCTAATTCGAAGAATCAGTACTACTTTTAGGGTATCCGATTCCATGGCGCTTGTTAGGAAAAGCCATGAAAACCACACTCGACGCCGCACCAACAACAGGAGGCAACACCTTGAGCAAAGTTTTCTCAGTGGAAGCCGACACCGGATAGAAGCACTCCACAGTATTTTGATCCAAAAGCACGACGACTCCAAACACACACACCGTAAAGAAGGCATGAACGAAGTCGGAAAACCGAAGCTTATAGGCCGACAAGTCGACGTTCTTGGACTCCGGCGAGGGCCAAAGACCTTTCAACGTTGCGATCCCATAGTGGATTTTCTTGTCATCTCCGACATAACTGTCGGTGAAAGTAGAAAAGAAGCAAGCCAGACCGCATAGACCAACGAGGATGGAGGTAAGGAACTTGTACTTGAAGGTGTCGCAGTTGCCATAGTTGGATAAGGTAGGGCTGAGGAACTGGTACATGAAGACTGTCCCCGTCGGGAGGAGCCTCAGTAGGTTTCCAAGACCTGATAATGTTTGGTCTTTGATGGTTTTCTGGGAGCTTTCCTTAGACGTGGATGCACCCATGGATGTGAGTGTCTTTTGGGGTGACTATTCTTGGAGATGATTGCCGGAGGGTAAGAAACCAAGTGCACGTTTCTCTGCGTTATGGGAGCTAGCTAGCTAATTGCAACTAGCAACGAACTTCGTCATGGCTATTTATAGAGCCCCATGTACAGGTCAGAGTTGGCTTGCTTGTACGTAAAACAGAAGAGATTAGGATAGAATTGCTTTTACTTTTGTAAATTAGGTCCATGCAGGCCAGGTTTCACTTTCATCCCAAGTCCACGCAGCTTTTAGCATTTCATGAGGATTCAATTTCTACCTGTAGTTTTGACTAATCTTGATTGGAAAATACCTGAATTTTTTTTTTATTTTATTTTTTTCCCGTGAGCCAGTACGAATCGTATAAGTCTAAGCATATGCTTTAGTTGATGAAACGTGTGAGCAAAACCCACAATATTTCTTGTCAAGGTTAACAAAAAAAAATCATATATATATATATATATATATAAACTTGTCACTACATGGATTATATATAATTAGTATAAATAATTAATAAATGCATATTGTACAATAAATTAACGAGCAAAATAATTAGTTCCCGTTTAGAATTTTTATTCCAAAGAATGCATAAATAAGAAGGGATTTGGACACCGCGTGTTAGTTCTTTCTCTCCTCAAAAGTTGTAATCGAGTTAATTATGACTTATGAGGACGGACAGAACATGCACTCGTGAGTTTAGATCAAAATCAGCAATGCTCTGTTTCATAAGAAATATGCTTGGGACACCGAGATATCATGACTTATCGGGACACATTCTCGGAAGAATATATCGTATCGGCAACTCTTGCATGATCCATTCCATAACTAATTATAAGTTAATTCCCTGTCAAAAATGTTATCTTCAGTTTTATGCTAATCAATTGATTTGTGAAGAAGTAGTACTGTTCACCGCTCGGATAATTAGAATAAATCAGTGATCATAGAGTAAGATGCCAATAGTTCGGCAGCTGCGTGTATGTGTATATATATATATATATATGTGCAGGTTTAAGGAGAAAACTGTAAGGCTCCATTTGGTTGTAAGATTCAACTGAGATCAATTCAGTTCAGTCTAATTTTAAGTTGAGTTTAACATCCAAACACTCAATTTTCAAATTATTAAACTCAACTCAATTCAAAATCTTTTTATACAAGAATCTACAACTTTTGTCAATTTAACACTTTTTTATACGTGGAATCTATAATTTTTTTTAACTTTTCATAAATATCTCTAAACTTATCTTAATATTTAAATATATTTAAACTGATCATCTTAAGCATGAGCCCCACAAAATTCACTTTATCCTCTCAACTTATTACTATTTATAAAGAATTTAACTCATTTCAACTCAACTTAACATCTAAACGCAACTTAAGAAGAAGCACATGAATTGCATGTATGTATGTGTGTGTGTGTGTAGGACTTGGATTTTATAAAGATTTCAAGATCCGCAACTCTGTAATATTGACAAGTGATAATTTTGATTTGGCTTCAACTTTTCCTCGAAAGCTGACGGAGATTACAATGCATGCCCCGCCCAATCTCACAATCATGAGTCGAGAATTAGTATAAAGGTGAAGGATCATTTGTACGTATTTAGTATCATGAATTTTAAACGTAACTTGGACATTACTTTCCGCTACAAACCTAACTTCAAATTAAGGACCATTGAAATTAAGTCGAAACATGTTTTCGTGAAGTAAGAGATTTCCTTTTGGATTTTAACTCTTTTCTGGCCGGTTATCAGTTTTGGTTAATTCTATTAATGAATGATTTTTCTTTCTCTAAATTATTGTTTTAAATATATCAGACTCATCTCAAAGGGCCCCACATAATACAACTATAGTCAATTCAAATCATCTAAAATTATCTCAACATTCAAACACAGCCATACTACTTATAAGTAAGTATATAAACACATCCCTTATTATCAGACTCATTACATGCAATTATAAGAAAATAAAATAAATTATTTTTCGTGAGATTGGAGGTGGATAATGACAAATAAATGATTGTGAGGCGATCGAGAAGGAGTTTATATAGATAATTTAATATATACTAGTACTTTAATTTAATGGCCTCCACCACCAATGTTTTAGATTGCCAAATGGGCACTCCTTTTCTGGCTAAAATATTAATTAAAAAAAAAAAAAACCTAGCTAGACTTTTCAATTTGCAAACATTAATCCTCCTGAAACTAATATAATAATAAAACATAAGATAAAAGATAAAAGATGATGGACCGTCAACTTCTCACCTAACTCGTCGCTACATCAGAGCATCCCCATCCGGTTTCCCAAAGCTCTATATTCCCCATAATTTGGGATTTATTTTGGGATTTTGGTCAAAATACCTCCCACATCCGGATCCCTATTTTAGGGAAAAGGTTTAGGGAATAAACAGTAAGTCCCCATATTTGGGGACTCACTATTCATTCCCTAAATCATTTTTATTAATATTTTATTCTAATATATAAAATAAATAATTTTTCAATCATCTACACTTTCTTTTATACTCATATTTATTATAGTTTTAAATAATAATATTAAAAATAATTTAAATAATTACGAAAAAATAAAAAAATTAATTTTAAAAATATTATTATATTCACAAAAAAATAATTTAAATTTTTGTTTAAAATATTCGCTAGAGTAATAGTTCAAAAAATAAGAAAAAATATTGAGTAGTTAAATTTGTAAATAGAAGTGAAATAAAAAAGTAATAAAAAAAGAATAGAAAAATATTATTTAATAGAATAGAGATAGGGATGGGGAATGGGATGTAGGAGGTTTTTGAAAGATGAATAAAATTTAGGGAAAATTTTGAGGAAAGGTGATTTTGAGTTAAATTATAGGGATGTGGATGAGGAATGGGATGAGGATGCTCTCACACTTTGATCAACACTATAGAAACCTAATTTTGTTATGACGAAGAGAAAATCCGTGCACTTAAGTCTTTGTACGTAATCATGGGATACTTATTATCAAATTAAGAATAAATACTTTGACCTTAATTGTAGCGTATTAAGAATAATCTTAGTTATTAATTTCGGATAACAATTTAGCCACGTAAAATATACGTGCGAAGAAATTGAAATTAATTTTATAATTTTATTAAATATTTAATAATGTCATAAAATTCATATATAAAGACAATAACAAAAGTTGGAAAGCTCTACGCACAACTTTTGTTGTAGTGTTCAATGTTCAGTGAACAATGACATTATAAAAAGATGTGACAAAACCTTTTTAATCCATGATTTTTTTGCCATTGAAATATTAAATATTTATGGGTCAAAGATTGTCAAACTTGAAGTGCGGAAACAGTCAACAAATTCAACGTGAAAACCAAAAGGCGATTAACTTATAATAATTAACAAGTATTTCTTCGAAACCTATCTGATCAGCTCATTGCAATGGAGGAGCCATTCCTAATTATTTATTTGAGTTCCTATCTAAAATAGTTAATATAACTCATTAGACTTATAAATAATATAACTCGTTTTACGTATACGTTTATACGTTGGGATTGCTAACTTTTGACATCAAGGACTATGAGTAATGCTAAATATAATTATGAATTGTATAAATATCGCGCATTATTTTTAAAAAAGAGTGTGGTCTATTATTAAAATATAAAAATTTTTATATAGATTTTATATTTACTTATTTTAAAAAATATATATATATATCACTTGTATACTTTATGACTGCAAATATCATTTCTTATAAATATAATATGCGGACATTGTAATATTTAATGTTACTCGTGATCATTATGGACACGAACATGAATGTTATGAGATCCACCTATCATGTTAATCTTTGTCCAAAATATAAAAAGTATTTAGGACATAAATTTTCTAAGAAATACTAATACATACAGGATTGGACCATTTTTTTTTCCCCTTAATTATTTTAGATTTTTTTAAAGTCTCCTCAAATTTTGCGGTTATATCCTTCATCTTTTGTAATTATGCATTTTTTTCCCTTCTTTTCTATATTTTTCATAGCTGCTTATACGCTTTAAGAATCCAATTGTGAGTTTTGGTTGCAAAAATCAGTTCTCAAAATATATTGGGTATGTCTAAATTTATCGATAGATTTCACAAATCTCTCATATTTATAATGAAAAATTCTAAACATAAGTCCATACATCACACATTATCTATTTTTTAAAATTTTTTTATTTTTTTATTTTATCAAATATTTGGTATATGAATAGTGAATAGAAAAATTGAATTAGTTTAAAGAGAATAAATTTTAAAAAAATTTAAAAAAATAAAAAATAAAAAATATATGGTGTATAGAGTTGTGAATAGTAATAATTATTTAGAATTCATTTGTGTTGGAACCATGCTGGCAGTGCCTCGCCTCTGTGATCTTTTTTGTGAGCGCTTGAGTTGATTATGGGCTTGAAAGCCCAGAAAAATATGTATCATTATTGAGGGTTCCATGAGACCCTTTTAGCTGTGAATGGGAAGTCTTGGACTAATCGATACTTAGACTATTTGATATTCAAAACTGCTACGTACAGTCGTCTCATAGAATCGCTGTGGAGTCGACGACTGACGTGGCAAGAAAAAAAAAATAGAGGCAGAAATAAATAAAACAGCGCTGGATTCCCGCTTCTTGTTGGTACTCTGGTTTGCAGCATTGTCTTCGTGCTCACAGAAGCTTCGTGGTGATCTGGTCTATAAGTGGATTTCGATCTCCCAGAAACTTTGTGGCGTCGTGGATGCTTTGGTCTAAAGCAAAACTTTCAAATTCCCCCCGTCAAGTTTAGAATACTCATCTACCCAAAATTCAAAGTCCAAGTTTGCTGAGAAGAAAATAAAAGAAAGTCCAAGTTGCTCAAAGAAAAACAAACCAAAACCTCCCATGATTCGCACCCATTTCCTCTGATCAATCTCTACGCTCTCTCTCTCTCTCTCTCTCTCTCTCTCTCTCTCTCTCTCTCTCTCTCTCTCTCTCTCTCTCTCTCTCTCTCTCTCTCTCTCTCTCTCTCTCTCTCTCTCATTTTTTTTTTAAAGGGAAGAAGCAAGATCAATTACCAAATTGAGGTCGACATAAATTATAATCACGTCATGAAAATTCATGAATTCAATAGACCATACAAAATTTAGAATAAAAGGTTCTAATCGAGTCCAGATAAATGTATAAAACTTAAAATGCAGAAAACCTCTCAACAATAGTAGTTCCAAAGGCTGCTTGATGGTATCAAACCAACTATTTCTTCTCTCTTCTTTTCAGCCTCTGCAGCTCTCTTTATTCTTGCACCGACATGTTGCGTGTTTGTCCTCTCAATGCGGAGTTTGTCATATGCCCCAAATGATTTCATCTCTTCAGTAATCTTCACTAGTTCAACAGATGGCTTCTCGCGTACTGTGGGCATGTATGAGCCTTGGATCTCGGTTGCAGTTGCAAGTTCCTCGGGAGCATAATCACCAGCCTTAAATTTGCGAGCACGACAAACAACCTCGCCTTGTATGCTTCAGCCTCTGCACGTTCGCCGGAAGACTCTATTGTGACGCCCCCAAATTCCGTTTGGGATTGGATGGACATTTGAAGCGTCGAGACATGCAACACCAGGTTACCTGCCCCCGTTCATGACATATAAGATACAATGTTCCTAACATGCATCTAATATTATGTAATATTCGCAGCGGATAATTTTTTTCTTTAGCAATACTATGCACCAAATTGAAAATATCCCAAATGTTTAAAACATATTTCATATATAAAGATCCATTGAATAACTAAGATCACAGCACTAGTCCAAAATAGTTATGATCCAAAAGTACTGGAGATGTAACTCTATCGTACAAGTAGTAATTTAACTACTATATTAACATTAACGACGCACCGTCGTTCAGTCGATTGTGTCTAATTGGTCAGCTCCTGATCCTCCTTCAGGTCCTGTAACAAGATCTACCATTCGGGGGGAATGGTAGTTGGGACTACCACAGTAAGATTTGATTACAAATCTCAGCAAGTTAACAAAAAACTTCCACACAGACTAATGATGCATGGAGGACAGTAAAAGCATAAATGCATAATCAAATTCATAAGTAATTAAAGCATAACTTAGCGTACAACATAGCATAATTGACATAACTTAAATTGAATTATAAACTGAACTTGACTTGACATGAACTTGATCTGAAACTTGACTTAGCATGAACTTGCTCTGAAACTTGAATTAACATGAAAAATACATACTCCACAGTTGTTGTGGCCCCATGTATTCTACACAAACTTGACTTAACATTAAAAATACATACTCCACAGTTGTTGTGGCTCCATGTATTTTATGTGTAAATACATACTCCACAGTTGTTGTGGCCGCATGTATTCTACACATCACTATGCAGTTAAATACATACTCCACAGTTGTTGTGGCCCCATGTATTCTACATAAACTTAACTTAACATGAAAAATACATACTCCACAGTTGTTGTGGCCCCATGTATTGTATGTGTAAATACATACTCCACAGTTGTTGTGGCCCCATGTATTCTACACATCACTATGCAGTTAAATACATACTCCACAGTTGTTGTGGCCACATGTATTCTACATAAACTTGACTTAACATGAAAAATACATACTCCACAGTTGTTGTGGCCCCATGTATTCTATGTGTAAATACATACTCCACAGTTGTTGTAGCCACATGTATTCTACACATCACTATGCAGTTAAATACATACTCCACAGTTGTTGTGGCCCCATGTATTCTACATAAACTGAATGTACTCAAGATGAAACGTGACTGGAATATGAAAGGACTGAAGCCTTGACGTAACATAACGTAACTTGAACATAATTTGAAATACATAACCAACTTGAGATAGTAACATTTCGTAACATGGCATAACATATAACAGACAACATATTTAACATGACATATTTGTAATGTATAGTAATACATGACAGAATATATTATGTAACAGATAAAAATTGATGATAGAATAAATTCTGTATAATAGACAATTACATGATAACTTGGCATGGCATGACATATATGATAACATACATACATACACTGTAGTTCTTTTACTTAGCACACATACACAGTAGACTGCTAGTAAGTTAAAAGCTAACTTACCTCGATCTCCGCATTTCTTATAAAACCTCAAGCGCGATCACGAGGAACTGTAATTAGTGATTCTAAAAGTTAGTACTAAATCACTAATAACTTGAAATATAGAAAATACTAACTTAAAGAGTAAAATTTTCATTTTACTCTCTACATGTAGGAAAATGACCGTTTTACCCATAACTTAAGGATTTTGCATACTAACTCCAAAAGTCACCAAAATTTATATGCCTCATGTAAATTTTATCCTCAACTCAAATATCAATTTAGAGAAATTTAAAACTAATCACGACTATTAGAACTCTATAGGGCCGAAATTCTCATATGCTATTTCCATTGATTTTTGTTTCTAACTTGTTTTGATTAACCTTTTGATATATGACTTATAAAGATGTGATCTTCAAACTAAACCATCACATGGTTTAAAAAGATGTCCTAAAATATATATAAGCTTCTAATTCAAGATCACATGGTTAAAAATTAACCAAAACATAAATTTAGCCAAGAACATCCACACTTTGGCTTATCTGAATATCTCTTTACATAAAATTTCATATCTTTGAAACTAACATCAAATATCTTCAAAATAATAATATAACATGTATATAAGATGCTTAGGATCCTCCAATAAAATTATCAAAGTCATTAGAATAGGTTTAAACCACCAAAGAGTTAAACTTTCTCAAAACAGAAACTGTTTTTCCTCTTCCAGTTTCTAAGTTTCTAAATCTAAGAAAATCTTTCATCAAAACCTTTAATCATGCAAAAATCCTCAACCAATAGTCATATATACATGTTAACAATACTCCATAAAAATTTCGGACCAATATCTATCCATTAGCTTGGTCAAAAACGCCAAATTATAATATATTCTCCAGTTTATCTCCCAGAATGACCTTTCTATAGTTTACACAATATTTGACTGACCAAATGATCTTCAAATGGGGCAAATAAGATATCCATGTAAACTAGACTAAAAAAGAAACAACTTATATGAAGGAGAATTTATGATAAAAGACTTACAAAAGTTTCGAAATGGGCGTGCAAAAGAACTCCTAAAAGCTGTCCGAGAGAGTGTTTGATAATCTTTTATTGAAAGATATTACACACTGTGATTTTGAAAACACTGTGCTTAGTACGTTTACCGAGATTACTATTCACTCCAAAATTAAACGTAATAAACTTAGTACTGAAAAATCCTAAATATTCAATTAAGCCTATTGGTGTAGACTATAATATATTCTGACACTTCTAACTATCTCAAATAATTAAAATCGCACTTCGGATACCATAGTAAATAGTAACACTAACTATATAGTTAGACTAAAACCTATACGATTAATGGATTCATGAAAACTTATGGGGTTTTCACGAGGTTCCTAAAGTCAAAAGAAATTCCACAATTGAATTTCTAGCAGGTTGTTACATCTATGCTCTCTCTCTATTACCTTTAAACTTTCTAATTCTTAAAGTGAATGTTTTGAGAAACAAATGCAAGGTTAAACCCAACTCTGCAGCTCTCCCTCCTATCTCACACTCACCTCGTCCAAAACCCATCTTCTCTCACTCCCTCACCATTTACGTCGCGGACTATTTCTCCATCACTATCTCTCTCTCCCCTTCAACCTTCTCTTTCTTCATAACTCGATCTAGCTTCAAATCTATATACTTGACCCAAAGTCGTTGCTAGAGGATCAAGCTAAACACTGACTTCACCCGGGCTGAGTTCGCGTGGAACTCTGCCGAGCCCGAGTCCTGCTTCTTGAAGACGAAGGCTGTAGAGTCATTTCTCACTTTCTAGTTTTTAAAGGGAGCTGGCCGGGGAGAGAACGATTCGAAGGGAGGAAAAAGGGGGGCAACCTTGAGGGAGAGAGCTAATCTTCAAGGGATGGAGGTGGGGGGAATGGGGAGGGAAATGGAGGAAATCGATTTTGAGGAGGGAGTGTGAAATCGAAACAAATGGAGGTGGGGGAGAATGGGCAGTTTTCGAGAGAGGAGTAGAGAGGAACGGAACAAGGGAGAAATGGGAAATGGATTCTACGAAGATAAAAACGAAATGGTGCGTATAATATTTTTGCCACGTCAGTGCGCCGTTTGTGCGCCATTTGCAGCAGGCGACTGTAAGTAGAGTTTTTCTTTGATATTTAGGATGTGTTTGAATGATGAGATAATATGAGAATGTAAAATGATTGGTAGATAATAATAAAATTATTTGAATTAAAATATTTGATTAGATTTTAGGAAATGATGTAGAAAAAATTGAATAAAAATATTATAAAATTAAAAAATTGTTTGAATATAATTTTTTAATATAAATTTTATTTTGATATTTCAAAATTTTATATTATTTTGTGGAAATATAAATAAATTTTAATGATTAAGAATGATTAGATAAGAAAATTAAATATTTAAAATTGAAAAGTATGAGTAATGCTACATAGTCATTTTTTTACGCTTTATGCATACTCTATTAATATGATTGGCTGCATTAATTTTTCTTTAATACTCTACTAATCACATAAGTAGAGTGCACGGAAGAGTACATAAAAATGACTACATATAGAATTTTTGATAAAAAAAAAAATTATTGTCTTCTACGAGTAACATTTGTGCATTCCCGTCCGTGTTTGTTCGTAGCATCACTATTACAGGAATCTTATGTCTTTTTAGTTTTTATAATGATAGGTTGATGTTGTGTTTTTTGTGATGACTTTTTATTTATAAGGCATTACAAACATTTCCTAATAATCATCTTTACATATATATATATATATAGACAAATTAACCTTATAAAACTAACATAATTTGATATGATATTTTAGATTTAGTTTATAATAAAAAATAATTTATAATCTAATATACTGTATCAATATACAACAATCTATAAATTTAATTTTTTTTAAACCAATTTGTGGACGAAGTATCTTCTCGTCAACAAGAAAATCATTATAACGTCCAAATCATATCAACAAAATTATTTGTTTCAAAGTTTCACCATCGAAAAAGCAAAATCTAGTGAAACTACAGAACCGTTTGAGGACTTTTGTATTCATTCAAACAATAGGTTTCAAATTGTATACCATTTGAAACTCGAGACTCGTCAATCTTATAGAATTTTGCACATATTTTCCTTCACAGATTCTTTTGAGATTTGGATACTCAGTTGGAAGTGTAATAAAATTTGAATAAAATATTATTTTTATTTTAAAATTTAAAAAAAATTAAATTATTTATTATATTTTATTTTAAAAAGTTATAACAAATTAAATGAATCGAGCTACTTTTTAAGGTTACGTTTAGAACATACAAGCAACTAAACTCATCTGAGTTGGATTTAAATTTAAATCTAGTCTAATATTTAAATATATAACTTCTAAATCATCTAATATCACTTAATTTAAAACTTCTTTACACGTAAAAATTACAATTTTTTTCAAATCAATACTTTTTTATATGCTGGATCCATAATTTTTTTTTTAACTTTTTATTAATACATTCATTTTAATATTTAAACACATCTAAATATATCTTATCCACTCTATAAAATTCATTTAACTATCTCAATTCATTTTTATCCATAAAAAAATTAACTCATCTTAACTCAATATCCAAAACAAAATAAAATTCTATTTAAAAATATTTATTATTTTATCAATTACTTTTCATATACCTTTTACTGATTTTTATTATTATTAACTCTTATTCAATATAGAAAAATGATATTTGTAGTCTTAATTATACAAGCGGCATATAATCATTTTGAAAAAAATAAATTAATATGAGACCCACATAAAAAAAAAATTAACTTTTTAATTATGAACTTCACTCTTTTTCAAAACGATTATATAATATTTACAATTCTACGACTGTATATAACATTACTCTTCAATATAAATCTCCACACCATCGACCAAATCTCTCTTAAGCAATATTTTATCACCTTTTAACACGTAGCAAAAATGACAATTAATTCGGAAATAATAACAAAACAAGAACTTTGACCAATTAATATCATGGCCTCTTGACAAATCAAATATAGAAGAACTGTTTGTCAAATCAAATAGCCAAGGGAAAAGACAAGAGTTCCCAGCTCTTTACACTTTCTCAAATAAAATAATATTGTTTAAGATATTTATTTTAATTTAAATATTGTTTTGATGTTTTTTTTTTTTTTTTAAATGGATAGATGCTAGATAGATACAATCAAAATCTGGAACAGCTGTACGCTGGAAATGGAGGAAAGGTATGCATGGATGTCATCTGGGTACCACCCCACAACTGTATGCTATGGTCCAAACAGTTCATTTTTTGGTACCAAATTCATCATCCCCACCAGTTCACCACCGAATGAACCACCCGGCCCCACTTTTCCTATTTATTTCAACCGTTTATGTTTCTATCTCTATTTATACGCACGCCATTAGAACAAAGATAGGAGGATTCAAAAACTTCAAACTTGGATTCAGAAGAGAAGTTCAGAGATGAAATCGAAGAGAACCAAGGATTTGCTTTGTTAAGTTATGCCTTGTGCTTATAGTATTTTACAGTACAAACAGGGAAACAAAAGTCCTCACAGATTCAGAACAGACTACAGAGCCCACATGTTACAAGTCACCTTTCCCACCCCACCATTTCCTTCTTTTCTTTTCTTTTTTCTTTTTTTTACAAAGACTTATTTTCCATTTTCCATTACAGATTACAACACTTAAAACTACCCATAAACAACCCCCAACAATTACAGATGCGAAGGTAATAACAGGAGCAAATATTATCTAATTCGCCTCCATAGTTCTCCCGAGTTTTGGGTCAACCACCGTTTAAAAAAATCACGGCCGGTTCAGATCCTGAAACTCGAGATTAAAGTATAGTAGGCGAAAGGCGCAACACAGGAAGATTTTAGGGAGAGATAAGAGAGACTTTTCTTTCGGATTCAAATGGTCTCCGCGTCCGGAAACCAGGTTCTGAACCTGTTTGGGAATAGAACTCACAAATCGAGCCTAAGCAACCGCCTCAGATCTCTGGTGGCCGAGTCATCGACGATGGCTGAAACCTGTTTCTTTTTCGAGAACGATGGTAGTGGCAGCGAGCTCGGCGCCGGAGACGTTGCGAACGCCGACCCCGCGTACATATCACACTTCCCGTTCATCGGCCGAGACCTCGGATCCACTATCCGGATCTGCTTCGGCACCATTCTAGGGTCCGGACCCAGCCTCTGCGTCCCCAGAACGACCAGACCGTCGCCTTCCTTCCCCAGCGCCTGGCTCTTGATATTTGAGTCCAGCGACTCGCCTCTCCTCAAAATCGTGACCTTCTCCATTGAGAGACTCCTTCTCTCCATCTTCAAGTCGTCGGAGGATCCCGATCTCTTCGAGACCGACGGCTCCGACTGGCTCGAGACGGACCGTTTTCTCTGGTCCGGTTTCTCGAACCGGACAGCCGGTTTTCGGGTAGATCTAGGATTAAATACATAACTGGGGTTAAAATTTCCATAATTACTTCGCCGACGATGAAAAACCACCGGATGAGGGTCTCTGACCCGTCCAATCAAACAGTCTTGAGGCCGTAAAACCTCGGTCCCCATAGTTTCAAATCCTCAAACGAACGAAACGAGAAAGAGGAAGATAACAGACAGAAAAACGTAATGATCTCAACTTTTTTTTTTTCTTTCTTTCAAAAAACCACCTTTTCTTTTTTCTCCTCCCACCTCTTCTTCCTCACGTCGCTTAAGTATGAGGAGAAGGGTCTCTGTTACCTGCTCAAGATGGAAACGGGGTCAGTACTGGCTTGCGGAGAAGGTAGGTGATTTAGACGAATATATAAAGGGGAGGAGGGATGGGAGGAAAAATATGTGGGGGAGACTTCCTACCGACCTTCGCAAAATGACGCGTGAAGATGAGAGCCCAGCTGCCACGTTCGAGTGGCTGACCTGACCGACCGGGTCTAAGTGTGTATGTGATTCTTGCGTGTGCAGGGGTGACTGGGGTCCACCTGACTACCCCCCCATGTCTGTTCCGACCTGACGAAGAAGGACCGTTATATTTTAGCTCCATTTCTCCATTTCCTTGGTTTAATTTTTATTGTGATTGGTGTGGCCACGCTGTCCGAACTCGTTTTCGAAACGGCGTTAGACTGGCAGGCGTTAGTTGTCGGTTTCCCGATAATAATAATCTACTTGCTGTTTGGTGGTCTCGTCTTGTCTATGAGGTGACAGATACCACAAGCTTTGTGCCTTAATTTGTTTGATCGCTACTCTCTGGAACAGATATAATTATATATATATATATATGAAAAAATTTAGTTATAAATATAATTGTAACCCTAATTTATATATTAATTTAATATAATTAATTAAAAAATTTATTTTATTAAAAATAATATTAATTTAAATTTTAATTATAAAAAAATCAATATTAATATGCATCTTAATACGCGACTTTACTTATATGTAACAAAACTTTATATATATTGACGAAATAAAATAATTTTACAAAAATTAAGTTTATAAATCAAAGTAGTTAAATGCAATACCTTATTTTTTTAACATTAAAAATAATTTTAAATGTATCATAATAAAATATGAGTAATATTACATATAGTTATATAGTATAATTATTTTAAAAAATAATAGTCTATTATTAAAAAATTAATTTTTTTCATGTGAGTCATGTACTTATTCATTTTTTTTAAAGTGATCGTGAAGTATTTACACACTTACTATTACAAGGATTATTTTTATTAATTTAAGGCATATATATATATTTTATTTATATAATTTCTTGAAAAATAATCGATTATAAAATAAAGACATAAATTTTAACCTTTTTTTGAAAGAACACGTGCGAGATTTTATGGGGCTTACGTATTTTAAATATGCACAAATCATTTTTCAAAATATGAATATTTTTATTTATTTTGTGTTTTACTAATTCTTAACTTTTTTGTATTGATATGATATATTTTAAGTAATTATGTATATATTACTCAAATAATCAGTCACTTAAAATATATCATATTAATTAACATAAACTTCAAATTTAGATTATAAAGACCAGAGTACAAAATTTTCTCCTCAAATATTGTCATCCAAACACATCATAAATGTTTTTTTCCCCTATCCTTATCATCCATTGTTTTAGTACGTTGATTTGATAGAATTTTTATTTACTATAAATTAGCACAACATTTTAATTCTCTCGTGAATTTGGATAACTCAACAACCCTAGACTATATACCTGTTGAAGAAAAAATAAAAAAAAAATTAAAAATTAAATATCCACGTCAGCATGTGTGTGATACGAGGTTGTTTAGTAGACTAAATTATGAATTTATTAACGATAACCAAAGTTTGGAGAAAAGCAAACAATTTTATGGTTCACATGTCAGTGTTGTAGGATTGTGACTTTTGAATGTTTCTTCATTTGGCAATGGCAACTTGCCACGTGCTTATCGAAAAGAAAATCATAACCCACTAACACGTATTTGTTTGCTCTAATGACCAAAATTAAAGGGAATCTCACCTTTTTAAAGCAACAAATCATTGCATAAGACTATATATTATAATATTGAAAAAATAAAGTAAGAAAATAAAAACTAATAATGAAAGATCCTCTTATCTTTTTTCTATAGGTGGTTCATCGTATTGGAGTTTGATTTATTCAAGAATTCTAGCACTAGACATGCAACTTTGTTCAAGACATGACATAAGTTGTTCATATATATTTTTTAAATGCGACTAGCCTTACCCAAAGATAATACAAAATAATATATATATAGGCATCTTGAGTTTAGATGCATGCAGTGCTCTTTCTTCAATTATGAGACTAGATAGTGCCAGCCAGTGGAGAAGGGCTTAGGATCGTCAAATCCTACCTTAAGATAAAAGAAAAAAAATATAATTATAAGCATAATTACGTACTAATTTGTATACTAATGTGATGTGATTGATCAAAAAGTAAATTTTATTAAAAATAATATTAATTTAAAATTTAAGTATGAATAAATCAGTATTGGTATAAAAAGGGTGATTCTCAAATAACTCCAAATTAGACTTGCTTTTATCATAAATTAATTTTTAAAAAATAATGCCTTACCAAATTATGTTTTATGGCATGCATTTGTGTGTGTATATATATAAGTTCTGTTATTTACAAGTCGACCGATAAATAATTTATGAAATCAATGAAAGAAAATTTAAAATATAAATATTTTTTGTATTAATAATATAATGTGTTATGTTATATATAATCATTTTTACGTATAATTATATACTTGTAAATAAAATTTTGTCGAAAATAGGAAAAGTAAGATTTGAAATTAAATTTAATTATTTTTCTATTAGAAGAATGAGTGTACATACCTTGTTTTCTGTCCCCACTGAATTCCCCGATAATATTGCACTTAAAAAGGAAGAAAATAAAGGGAAAGTGGGAAGTGGGAACAAATCTAAGAAGCTTTTAAAAAACGTGGGGTCAAAGGAACCTTTTATTTTATTTTATTTTAATTTTCAAAATAAGAAGTGAATTGCAAGGAAGCAATAATGCTATCTTGTCTCCTATATAGACCTTTTTATAAAATAGTGCTTTGGGAAGGGGTAGTAGTAACATCCTCATACATTAAAAAATTAAAATAGATAGAAGAGAAATGATGGATAAAGGTAAAGTGTATGCGAGGAATAATGAAAGCTCTTTATGCTAAAGTGTTTTAGAGATGCTTTGGGTCACCCTTGGGGAATGCAGCAGCAGCAGCTGCCTTGTATCAATTTGTGTTGCAGATTCACCCATCAATGTTGACCTGCCTCCCTTTCTCCATTTTCTTCCAACGATATCAAATTTCAATCCAATCTGTAAGCGCATGCTCCTCCTCTTTTTGAGTTTTTGGTATTGTACATTTCCTTTTAAAAAAATAAAATTGTCTTTTGAACAGTGAGTTGAGATTAAATTTAAAAATTAAATTAAATATTATTTTTTAATATTATTATTATTTTAATATTTAAAATAGTTAAATTATTTATTATATTTTATATAAAAATTTTAAAAAAATTATAATAATAGAATAAGATTTTCAACATCCAACCGGCACCTTAGGATTCGAGTGAGTTATTGGGCTCCTTCAGCTTTCTATCACAGCCACGTTTTCTTTCCATCTTTGTGTATGTGGTTTTGATGAATCAGTCTGCTGGAGGTATGATTCAGACGTGGGGCGGCATGGGGCTTAGAATTTAATGTGTGTCGTGGAGTAAATGAAGATCGATGGTAAATAAGTAGGCTGTATGTTGGAGTTGATTTGAAAATAGTAATAAATTAAGTTAATAGAATAATTTATGTAAGACTCATTTAATATAAATTTAGATATATTTATATATTAACGATGAGTTTAATACTATTTATATAAAGTTAAAAAAGATTATAAATTTCACGTTTAAAGAAGTGTTGAATCGAAAAGGATTGTGCATCTCACGTGTAAAGAGGTTTTGAATTGAGATAAGTTTAATAATTTGAAAGTTGTGTGTTTGGATATTAGACCTGACTTAAAATTAGAATGAATTGAATTGAGTTTTATAACTAAACCAAACCATACATTCATAATTTTTTTTTTATAATTATATTTTAAAATGAAGATATTTATATAAAATAATATTATTTTTACATTTTTTAAAATATTGTTATATAAATAACTGTAAAAAAAAATTATACGTCTATGCTTACAATTTTTCCTTAAAATCTAACCTTTCATTGAATAAAATATAGTTTAGTCATCATGTGGAAAGGGCAAAGTTACAGTGAGAACGCTCCTATTTTTCAACTTTTTCAGACACTGAACAGTGGACAAAAGATGTTCATGGCGCAAGAGTGGGCTGAGAATTTTGGTTTTGTGTTTGTGTCGGGGAGTTGATTGAGCTATGCGATGTGAGTATTCAAAACCCAAAGCACTTTAGTTGTAAATGTGAGGCCCAAACATGCAATCTTATCATTGGACATCAAAGAAAGCTACATCCATTCGGCCCAACCAATCTCCTGTCGTGCCCAAGACTGAATGGAACATCCTCTTCAGGCTTCAAACCCACTTGTCTAATTTCCTTTTCTTTTTTAATAAAAGAAATATATTGCAATGGCGTGCGTGATGTCGTTTTATGACATAAAAATTCTAAATATAAATCCAAACATCACACATTATACCTTATTTTATTTTATTTTTCATATGTAGCAAAGCTCTCAACTATTCTCTTCACAAACTTTAATTTATGATATTATTTTTTATTTTAAATTAAAAAATTTATCGATATACTTTTTTAATATAGTCGTGTCTATTAATTATAAAATTAATATTTATTTTTCAAAATAATAAATTCAAGATTATAGTTCATAGAATAACAGAGTAGGAATAGAACGATAAAGTGTGGCACCTATATTTCACGACGTTAAAAATGATATGAAAATGACTCAAATTCTATTGCATAGGTATTATAAAACTTCCTAATAAATTTTTTTTAAAAATTATAAAATTAAATAAATTATCAGAAATTAAAGTCATAAAATTAAATATATTTAAAGAATTTAAATTTATAAACTTAAATAAATTATCAAACAATAGAAAAATATAAAAAAAATACATCTCAATAAAATATTTTTGAAAACTTAAATTAATAAGATTTAAATAAATTGTAAAAACAATAGAAAAAATATAAAAAAAATATATAAATACAATCGTTAACTTACCATTATAAAACGACAATAAGCTAACCGCGCGCGCGCGCAGAATCTCTCTCGAAAGTCGTACCAATCTCTGTTCATGGTCCATCCAATCGATCTTCCCCATTTGTCCCTTTCTCGAAAAAATCAGAGAAAACAAAATAGAGCTGATGGCGAAGGATTCGGGTTGCTCCAACTTCGATCTTCCCCAGGCGGTGTTGGAAGTGCTGCCGTTCGATCCTTTCGAGCAGCTAGATGTGGCCCGCAAAATCACCTCCATTGCCCTCTCCACCCGCGTCTCCGATCTCGAATCCCAGTCCTCCGCCCTCCGCTGCAAACTCGCCGACAAGGACCAGCTCATCTCCGACGTCCGGGCCCAGATTGAGTATCTCGACGCCTCCCTATCCGATACCGCCGATCAACTAGCCCTTGCCAACGAGGAAAAGGTCCGAACAGCCCCTAACCCGATTCAGTTCTTATTTGGTTACGAAAAACGCCGTATAGTTCGTTCATCATTATTATTATTATTATTTTCTGGGCGTTCTATTTGGTGCAGGAGAGCTTGCTAAAACAGAACGCTTCGCTGTCCAACACCGTGGAGAAGCTTAATCGAGATGTCTCCAAGGTACCGCCGATTCTTTGCACTGACGGCTACATTTTCTGAATTATCGGATTTTAGTCCGTCGGATTATTTACTGCCACGTAGTATGGTGCACAGAGTGAGAATCGATACAGGGTGGTAATGGATACCGTTAATTGTTAAATTAAGATTTCTATTACGTTTGATTGAATAGAGATTATGTTGGGAGGAATATGAATTGATGTTAGCTTGAAACAATTTCCCACTGCAATAATTTGATATCATTGATTGGATGTTACAGTTTTTTTTTTTTTTGGTGCCTGAAAAACAAGAAAAAAAAAAAAAGTGAGTCTGATTACTTGTTGCGATTTGTGCTTTTAACAGGCAAATTTGTAACGTTGATTTAATTCCTAAAGACCGAAATGCTTTACAGAAAAAGTAAATGTGTGCTCGTGTGTGCCTCCTATTTTGCTACTAGGTGGTTGTGTGGACCTGTGGTGGAATATACGAATGTAGCATCTAACAATATGTTTAGATCTTTTCGATCCCCTTTCTTTATACAAATGATTGAGTGTAGAATCGGGTTTTGTAGTTGGAGGTCTCAATGTCTCATGGGGTCGTACTGTATTGGATGTTTGCAGTTGGAGGTCTCAATGTCTCATGGGGTCGTACTGTATTGGATGTTTGCAGTTGGAGGTCTTCAGGAAGGCACTCATGCAATCTCTTCAAGAGGATGATGAAAATTATGTGAGTAATGTAAGAAGTTCTGGTCTAGTTTAATGTGACAGTTTCATCAAACCTATTCATTGTGAGTGCAATACTAGCTGTCTGTTTTAGTATATCTGGTTTCTGCGATTACTGAATCTGGTTTCGCCACAGGCAGGGGTTCCTGAGGTTCTTGCCAGGATACAAAGCCATCCAAGTTTATCTTCTGCGTCACAGATAGGAGGTCCTTTACTTTTTGTTTTTGTTCGTGATATCCTACCTAGCTGGATTATAGGTGTTTGTTACTCTATTTGCTTATCCAATTGATAAATATCCCAACAGCGGAATGATTGTGTGCATGGAAATGAAACTTGTGGACTTATTGATATTAGTTTCTAATCACTTTAGACTCATAAGATAAAATATAGTTTTAATCCCTGCATAGGAAATTTTTTTAGCTCGAGATTTAACTTATTATTTCATTCGTGGCCTTCCATGGCCAAATGGTAAGATTCCCTTCCAGAAAGATGATATAACGCTCCAATGGAAGGCCTAAATCACATGGCTTATACTTCAAAAAGACTAGTCAATGTACAATTGGAGCTCTATTGAAACCTTATAAAGAGCAAGAACTTCTTATTTCCAAGCAATGTGGGATCCCATACACCATCTACCATTATCTTTATCATATGGGGTATCACAGGTGAGGTCTAGATCAATCTGTGAAAGGAGAGGTTTTTGGGTGCAGGAAGTACCTTTACAGCACATTGACATTGCCATCTGATCCGAAAAGTTTAAAATGAATGTATTAGGCTCATAAGTTACACCACCATTAATTTGAGATAGGTTTTCTATTTTTGATGCATTTGGTCTGAGTTTCTCAAATATTTGTTATGAAAAGTTACACCAAATATTTGATGCATTTGGTCCAAGTTTCTCAAATACTATTTTACCAACGCTACCATTAATCTGAGATAGGTTTTCTATTTTTTTTCCAGACAATGATGCTACATTTCCATATTCTGGATACTCTTCATTCCAGAGTCAGATGCCTGAACTAGGAAATTCATTTGCAGAGAATCATGAGGCTGATGGTATGTGCATATTTTAACTTGAGGTGGATATTATAACAACTTGAGAGTAGTTTACTTATCAAAAAAATTATAACTTGAGAGTAGCTGTTAAGATTAGAGTTTCTTCCCTTAGGCGTTTGCAATATGTGTCTTGCACGAGTTAATACCTAGATAGATATGCAGGCTATGTTATATTGCTCATGGATTGAAAACCCTGCAACTGAGCATGTCAGTTATGATTTCTGACCAATCCTTGCAGTAAGACCTCGCATCTCACATGGCCTCCTATTAGCATCCCAAGCTGGCACACCTCGTCTCACTCCTCCAGGTTCCCCCCATAGCCTATCTGCATCGGTGTCTCCAGCAAGAACATCTAAACCTGTGTCTCCAAGGCTGTATTCTACGTCTTCTTTGGCTCACTCAAGCCATCATGGCTCGATATCAAGCTCTGACACAGGCTCGCAAAGTGGTTAGCACTTGGACAAGTAGATTACTTATGGAAACATTTTCTTTAATTTTCTTTTACCTATTTCATTAGTCACTATCTTAATCTGTTTCAGGAAGAACACGGGTTGATGGGAAAGAATTCTTTCGCCAAGTCAGGTAAAAAAACATGGAGGTTTGAGATCCAGAATAGTCTTAACTATTTCTAACACATTCATGCGCTAACAAAATCATTCCCAAATCAATAAAAACTAATTTAATTAGCTCGCGTGTCCAATATGACTGAAGTGGTGCATCTTTTGTTAATGGAATTCCATATGCAACATTTTGCAGCTTACAATGTTTCAAACTTTCTGCTTTTGTAATGGAAAATTTACAGCATCCTCATGAATAGTATCAAACCTTACTCATCTGGACTCGACTCTCCAGTTCATTTGTAACCCAAAGCTTTTTATTCAGAGAAAAAAGGATCCGGATATGGGGGATAGCAGCTGCATCATTATGCTTTTATAATCCAAATAAATGTGGCATGACATATTATGCCCCTTGGGAAATAATTGTGCCTCCTTTCCCATTATGCATTGCTTTTCCCTTTCTCAACTGATTAAGAAAATAGATTTTTGCAATTTTCTTTTGGAGAGCAGTTAAAAAAATAAAAATAATAAATAAATAAATAAAAGTTTAATCAAGCAACTTTAACAACTCTGGAACCCGAGTTTTGTGCTAATGTGCTCATGATTTGGTTGCTGGGCTTCCAAATGAAGGATCTTTTCATCTGATCCCGTATCTTCCTGTCAGCAGGACCCGATTGTCTTATGAGCAGTTCGGTGCCTTTCTAGCAAATGTTAAGGAATTGAATGCCGGCAAGCAAACAAAAGAAGTATACTCTCTCTCTCTCTCTCTCTCTCTCTCTCTCTCTCTCTCTCTCTCTCTCTCTCCCCCCTTGCTGTTAACACTTCCTGTTCTGTACTGACTACTGATCAGCATCCACTTATGCTTCTGGAATATTTCAGGAGACTCTACTCAAGGCTGATAAGATTTTTGGCCCAGACAACAAGGACCTTTATACGATATTTGAGGGATTGGTCACTCGCAATGTCCACTGAAATTGCATAGCTGGAACTGTGATTACAGTTTGTAAGCAATGTTGTTTATTTCTACAGTTGAGCAGTTCACCCTGTATGCAACAATACAAAGTGCAGCGAAACGATTCTTTGAACTCCTGTTCAGTTGGATGTCGGGTCTCGAATTTGCATGTTTATTGACGAAATATGTCCTAGGCTAGGATATTGTCCTTTTTGTCATTTTTCTACCAAGTGTATACACAAAGTGAAAAAAAATAATAAATAATAAATAATGAAATGCTGTTTATTCTTACAAAACTTCGCTAACAATAAGTTCTAACATGTTTGCAATTGAAATGTTGAATTTTATGAAATTTGAAATTCAAAATTTAAATTAAAAAAGAAAAAATTGAGAAAATTAATCTTTTACTCAATACGTATAATGTTGTGAAGTACATATAACATTATTCATTTTTCGTCTCCCCTCGTCTGGGTTATGAGAGAAATCACATATGCAGCAAGTTAAAAGATAATAAAATCTGACCTGTAAGTGTAGGCTTTTTCACGTCTTCAATGAAGTTATGAAGGCAGTGCCTTTCCATAAATGGGTGTAAGCTGGGTCAAAAAGAAAGAAACAACTTAGGTTAGGTTTGAATGTAAAGATGGTTTTAAAGTTAGGTTTAGATATTAAAATCATCTCAATTAATTTTATTTTATTATTATAATTTTTATAAATTTTTACATAAAATATAATTCAATTTTTTAAAATTTTAAAATAATAATAATAATATTAAAAAATAATATTTTATTTAACTTTTATCCAAATTCAACTTTTAACTCATTTAACTCTATTTCACCTTGTTCAAATTACAATAGTCACATTGTTCAAGATTTTTTCTACAGCATTAATGATGGATTTACATCTTCGACGTTGTCAGTGCTTTGAACCATGGAAAATCTACCCTCATCTTTGAACTTCCTGTTTGGCTTTTATAATTTTTGTGTTTTGTGGCTAGTACTGTGGTAGAAGGCAGCTCTGTTATGGCATCTAAAGAAGAAAAATTTGATCATTGCTCAATGGACAAGGAGGGGCTTTCTGACAAGGGTACGAAGCTAGGTGAAGTTGAAGGGATTTTCTGGGATGTCAAGGCAAGACTTTCTGGTGTCCTCCAGGAAGTCACTTTTTTGATGAAAAAAGTAGACATGGGTCTGGATATGGTGATGGGACTAGACAGGGAGATCCCTGTGTTTATACCTGCTGCATTACCGAACACCTTAGAAGATATGCATGGTTTACTTCCCGAAGTGGGAAGGCACGTCGCTGCAGGGGTAGAGAAGGAATTCTCTCCTAGGCCCCCACCAAGCGCTGGGTCAGAAAGGATTTTAGTGTGTTGTGGACCCGATGGGCCTTTGCAGCCTCAGAGGACTTTCAGCCCTCTCAGCCCAACGGAGGCTTTAAGCCTCAAAGGAGCCCCAAAGGCTGGGGCTGGGCCATCCTGTCAGTTTGGGCCTGTAATTTGGAAGCCCAAATTAGTTATTTCCTCAGCCCATCAACCCGGTAGCCCTAAATCTCAGCTCGGAAGCTCACCCGTAAGCTCGAACAACCAATCCCGGCCGGCAGCACAGACAAGCTGATGGCCCCTCTCGATCTTCCCGGCAACAACGGTAAGAGGTTTTTGGCCACGATGGCTAAATCTTGACCCGAAAGCTCACTCGTAAGCTCGAATAACCAATCCCGGCCGGCAACCTCGCCAGCAGCACAAACAATGCTGATGGCCCCTCTCGATCTTTCCGGCAATAACGGTAAGAGGTTTTTGGCCACGATGGCGTCTCTAGGGTCTTCGGCAGAAATGCCTGGAGAAGGAATTGATGCAACCATCGTTTCCCAGGCCTCTGATGGATCGAGTCCATCACAGACAGGGCCGAGCGACCCACTAGTGTCCCTGGGAGGCCACCTGCAAGCACGGGATGAAGCCCACCCCCTTCCAGTGGTCTGCGCAGGCCACCCTTTCACCAAAACCACTGTTTTCCCTTCAAGGGTCCTCTGCACCATTGAAGAAGAGGAAGTTCTAAGCTCTGAAGAGGAGGAAGAAGAGGAGGGTGATTGTGGGTCAGGTCATATAGTGTCTATCACGGTAATGGGAAATGAAGGGGACGACCTTAGTCCCATTTGTTCTCTTCCTCCAGCACTGCCGTGGTCTGACCCACAGTCAAATTGGGTGTTGAGGAAGGTAGAAGATATTCGGCATTGTGCAGGGATCTCTTGTGTCGATTTCGAAGATCAACTAACAGCCATTTTCACAGCTATCACAGCGGAACAGTCATAATTTAACCGTTCAGCCACCAAAAGAGAAAGGGAACTAAAAAGACTTTCATGCTCTGTAAATTATGGCTCTCGGGAAGGAAGTACGAGTAGGGATAAGACTGTCGATAGGGTGAATCTAGGGGATCCATGAAGCCCAAGATCCTCTCATAGAATGTTCTGGGTTTAAATAACCCGAACAAATGCCTTAGAGTGAAGAATTTAATCCCGGATTGAAAGGCTGATATCGTTTGTTTACAAGAAACAAAATTGAAGTTTGTGGACAGGTCAATTATTAGAAACTTGTGGAATTGTGTTTATGCAGGATGAACTAGCTTACCTTCCAAGGGTGCATCAGGGGGTATTATAGTGATGTGGGACAAGAGAGTAGTTGATTTGGTGGATGAATACATTGGCAAGTTCGTGGTGGCATGTTCTTTTATGTCACTGGAGGACGAGTTTGTATGGGGCTTTGCAGGCGTGTATGGTCCTAACAATGACAATAGCAGGAAGTTTCTATGGGACGAGATTGCTGGTTTGTGCAACTGGTGGGAGGGTCCTTGGTGTATTGGAGGTGACTTCAATACCACTCGATTCTCGAGTGAACGGTCGGGGGTCTCTACTTCGGGGTCAGTCGACTTTACAACCTTACTTTTGAGTTGGATTTGGTAGACCTTCCCCTAGTGGGGGGCGACTACACCTGGTCAAACGGGAGGGCATGGTCTCGCCTGGACAGATTTGTTGTCTCCCCCTGCTGGGAGACACATTTTCCCACCATGTCAAAAACTCCTCCCCAGGCTTTGCTCAGATCATTTTCCACTCCTGGACTGTGAGGGTCTTCACAAGGGGCGGAGATACTTCAAATTCGAGAATATGTGACTGAAGACGGAGGGATTTATGGACAAAATCAGATCTTGGTGGTCCTCCTATCAGATTTCGGGCTCCCCCAGTTTTATCTTAGCTGGGAAACTTAAAAACTTGAAAAATGATATGAGGATATGGAACAAGGAAATTTTTGGGAATCTAAATGACCAAAGAGCAAACTTTTTTCAAGAATTGCAGCTTGAAGACAAAGAAGTGACGGGGGCTCTCACGGTGAACGAAAAGGAAAGAAAGATGGTGGTAGTAGCTGAGTTGGAAAAAATCACGCTTATGGAGTAGATATCATGGAGACAAAAATCACGGGCCCTTTGGTTGCAAGAAGGGGATAAGTGCACTAATTTTTTCCATCGTGTTGCCAACTCTTATCGAATAACCAATGCCATCGAAGTCCTACACAACGAAGGGAGGACTATCTCCAACAGGGTAGCCATCAAAGAACACATCCTGCACTTTTATGAACAACTTCTTAAAGAGCAACACCCTTGGCATCTTAAGGTAGATGGACTCACTTTCGACTCTATCGATGCACCAAGTGCAGCGTGGTTGGAAAGGTCGTTCGAAGAGGAGGAGGTGCGCACTGTTCTGAAAGGGATGGATAAAGACAAGGCCTCAGGTCCCGATGGTTTCACGATGGCTTTCTTTCAAACTAGTTGGGACATCATCAAAGAGGACATTATGAAGGTATTCCTCGAATTTCACTCTTTCTTGAAATTTGAGAAAAGTCTCAATGCCTCTTTCATTGCTCTTATTCCAAAAAGGACGAGGTCGGTTGAGGTGCATGACTTTCGCCCCATCAGCTTGGTGGGTGGGATCTATAAAATCATTTCCAAAATGTTAGCCCGGCGGATGAGTGTAGTTATGGGAAAGATTATATCGAAATCCCAAAACGCCTTTGTGAAAGAGAGGCAAATTCTTGACTCTGTCCTTATTGCTAACGAATGCTTGGATAGTAGGGTCAAAACTGGCAACCTAGGTATCTTATGCAAGCTAGACATAGAAAAAGCTTTCGATCATGTAAATTGGGACTTCTTGTTGTACATACTTGGCATGTACGTCTTTGGGGAAAGGTGGTGCCAATGGATAAAACATTGTATCACTACTATCAGATTTTTTGTCCCGGTAAATGGCACCCCCGAGGGTTTCTTCAATAGCTCCTGAGGTCTGCGGCAAGGGAACCCTCTATCCCCTCTTCTCTTCATTTTAATAATGAATGTTCTAAGCAGAATGTTGAATGGAATGGTGGAGGGTGGTTTCATCTCGGGCTTCTCAGTGGGCGACCTCACCCATGGTAATCTCTCAGTTTCTCATCTTCTCTTTGCTGATGACACTTTGATTTTTTGCGAGCCGGACCCTGATCAGATTCACTCTCTAAGGGCCCTTTTGTTATGCTTCGAAGCCGTCTCAAAACTCAAAGTCAATTTCGCAAAATCTGAAATCGTACAAGTTGGTGTGGTGGATAATCTAAGCGAATTGGCTGGTTTTCTGGGTTGTAAGGTGTCATTCCTGCCTATGAAGTATCTTGGTCTCCCTCTGGGGGCTCCTCACAAATTCAGAACTATATGGGATGGGATTGTAGAGAAAATCGAATGCAAACTTGCGGGTTCGAAGCGACTCTATCTATCCAAAGGAGGCAGAGTCACTCTTATCAAGAGCACGCTTTCTAACCTTCCCACATATTTTCTCTCCCTATTCCCCTTTCCTGCAGGTGTGGCGCATAGATTGGAAAAGACCTTTCGTGATTTCTTATGGGGTAGCTCGGAGGAAGTAAAAAAATTCCATTTGATCAAATGGGATAAGGTATGCATACCTATGGCTAATGGAGGTTTGGGCTCCGCAACTTGAGAATATTTAATAAGGCTCTATTGGGTAAATGGTTATAGAGATACCACAGGGAAAGAGATGCTCTTTGGAGGGAAATAATCGATGGCAAATACGGGAGCTTGCGGGGAGGTTGGTGTTCCAATGTAGCAAGAGGGGCTCATGGAGTGGGTTTGTGGAAATTCATACGCAGTGGTTGGGAAACGTTTCTCACTAATTGCAGGATGGCGGTGGGACGAGGCAACCAAGTTAGCTTCTTGCATGACACTTGGTGTGGTGAGGTAGCCTTGAAGATCACTTTTCCCTCTCTTTTCAGGATTGCTGTGACGCCCCCAAAATCCCCACGCCCGAACACGGGGAAATTGAGACGTCCGGATGGTGACAACCCGGGTCACCATCCCATCGACGAGTGCCGAGTGTGTGCAAGGCAACAGATGTGTACAGAGAAACACGCAGCGGATAACGAAAGTCATAACTAAGTACCAGAATTTTTCTTAACGTAATACAAGCTGTTTAAAACGTACATAGATAAAATATTACAAAACACAAATACAGTTTTAAACAAATATAAAACATATCATCAGCAACCCGGCGGAGCCGCATCCTCGGGCTCAGCCTCCTCCTCATCGTCTTCTAACTCTGCACCAAAAGCTACGGAACCACGAATGGTACCGCAGGTAAGTAAAACCCAAACACTACCAGATAAAAACACATAAAACTCAAACAAGATGCATGAACCATGCCCAATGCACAAAGCCCATAAAACCCAAGTTTTCCACACACGCCAAAAACCCATTTGGCCCAAAAGCATATCCTTTCTGAAAAACACGCCAAAAGTCACATTTGGCCGCCAAAAGTCCATTTGGCCCAATATCTCGCCAGAAGTCCATCCGGCCCAATATCTCGCCAGAAGTCCATCTGGCCCACGCCAAAAGTCCCATTTGGCCTCATAAACCATTATCCAATTTTAACCGTATGCACCATGACCTCCCCTAGGGGTCATCCGCACACCCTGGCTCCAGTGTCACACCGTAGAGCACTACCACGCATGTGACACCTAACGAGCGATGCCCAGTTCCGCGCCCCGCGCGTGCGTAGCCAAGCATCCTCTAGCCCTTGCCAGCGAAGGGCCACGGAGTCGATGAGTAGGGCGATGCCCGGTTCCGCGCCCGGCGCGTTCGTAGCCAAGCATCCCCCTAGCCCCGCTCCCGTCATCTCTCTCGACAACTCAGGGGACATCACTCAGTTTATTCCGCTCCCGAGTGACCAGAGGAGCTCCACCGAGATAATAACCCATCCCGGCTTGGGCTCGTGATACACACGCACCCGTAAAACCACTCACGCCAATACACAGGCTTTTCACACATGAACAAAAACACACATGCATGCACCATGAAATGCCATATCAATGCATAATAAATTAACCAACCAACATAAATCAATTAAACAGACAACTCCGTCCTCCATCCATCCGACCCCCGAAACTCCTCGGACTCAGTCCGGAATCAACAACCAACAACAGTAAATAAATTGAATGAGCGATATATATTTAAATCTGAAAATAGGGTTTGGAAAATACTTACAGCGCTATACGGCAATTTTAGAAAACAAGCGGCGTTGCAAACAGCGGAAAAACAGCAACGTCACAGTGAAAATTCACTGTGGCCGTGGGTCTGAAAAACCCACTTTTGAACGGGGACAAACTAGGACACGAGATTGATAGGGAATGGTCTAGGGATGGTTGTGAAACTATTGGAAGTGATGAACGGCCGTGGGTGGCGGCGGAATGGCCGGAAATGGCCGGATTATCCAAAACGGAAACTAAGCTCGTAGGAGCTGTTCCGGTGGTCGTTGGAGGCCGGAAATGGGTGGGTTAGGACGGTAAGGAGTCGGTGATGAAGTGGTGAAGAAATGGTGGCCGGAGGTGGAGCGACGGCGGCCGATCAGAGTGAAATCCGTGCGGCCTTGTTGGGCTTTTTCCGGCCAAATGGCCGGCCGGTTGGGGGTGGCTTTCGGAGGGGTGGTGCGCCGGAGGGAGGGGGAACTTTTGGGACCGGTGGGGGTCCGGTTGGTGGCCGGACGGCGATGGGCTGGAAGAGAGAGAGCCGGCGCGAGGGAGAGGGAGGAGAGAGAGAGAGAGAGAGAGAGAGAGAGAGAGAGAGAGAGAGAGAGAGAGAGAGAGAGAGAGAGAGAGAGAGAGAGAGAGAGAGAGAGAGAGAGAGAGAGAGAGCACGGGGGGGGTTCGGTCGAGCGGGAGAGGAAAGAAAGAAAAAAAAAAAGAAAAAAAAGAAAAAGAAGGAAAAAAGGAAAAGAAGGGAAAAAGAAAAAGGAAAAAGAGAAAAAAGGAAAAAGATGTGAAAAGAGATGAGGTCCAATCCTCACTCCGGGAAAACGAAACAAACCGCCAAAAAGATTAAAACCACAAAACAACTTAAAGAAATAGAACACAACCTCAAATAAATTAAATTAAATTAAAACCCAATTTTTAAAACGCAATTAAATTAAAATAAAATAACTGCTATATTAATTAAAATAAAAACAATTATTTCCGCGAAAATGCACTCAAAAGCGGGTCATCACATCCTCCCCTCCTTAAAAACAATTTCGTCCTCGAAATTGCAAATCAACCACCAACTTAAAGCAAGCCACATAAACGCTCATAAGCCAACTGCGATCAAGATTAAAATACATACCTTCATCATTCGAACAGATACGGGTACTGCTCCCTCATGTCCGCTGCTCGCTTCCAAGAGAAGTCTTGAGCTAACGGATCTCCCCAAGCCACTTTAACTAAAGGTATCGTCTTGGACCTCAACTGTTGCTCCTTCCAATCCAAAATCTGCGACGGAACAACTTCGTAAGTGAGATCCGGTTGCAACTGAACACCTGCTGGGTCGACGAAACGTGGCTCTTGCTGCCCAAAGCTCTTCTTCAGGGATGATACGTGGAAGACATCATGAACATCCCCAAAATAACCTGGCAAAGCAACTCTGTAGGCGACGGACCCTACTCTCTCCAGAATCTGAAAAGGGCCGACGTACCTCAGATCTAGCTTCCTTTTCTTACCAAAACGCTTAACACCTCTCATGGGAGAGACTTTAAGATAAACCCAATCACCCACTTCAAATGACAATTCTCTCCTCCTGGTATCAGCGTAGCTTTTCTGGCGACTCTGAGCTGCCGCCATTTTATCTCTAATGATCCGGACTTGGTTTTGCATTTCCTGAATTATTTCGGGTCCAATTACCCTACTCTCCCCAACTTCATCCCAACACAAGGGCGACCTACACTTTCTCCCATAAAGAGCTTCATAGGGAGCCATCTGAATGGTCGCATGGTAGCTATTATTGTAGGCAAACTCAATGAGCGGCAAGTGATTTTCCCAACTTCCTTGGAATTCCAGGGCACATGCTCGCAACATGTCTTCCAGGGTCTGTATGGTGCGCTCTGACTGGCCGTCTGTCTGCGGGTGATAAGCAGTGCTGAACTTCAACTTAGTACCCAAAGCTGCCTGCAAACTCTTCCAGAACTGCGATGTGAACCTCGGGTCTCGATCCGACACTATACTCTTTGGTATGCCATGTAGCCGCACTATCTCCTTGACATACAAACGGGTCAACTTACCCAAAGAGTCGGTGTTGTTAACAGGCAGAAAATGTGCACTCTTCGTTAACCGGTCCACGATCACCCAAACAGAGTTCTTCCCACTAGGCGTTCTCGGCAAACCCACTACGAAATCCATCGTGATGTCATCCCACTTCCACTCAGGAATAGGGAGGGGTTGGAGCATGCCTGCAGGTCTCTGATGCTCGGCCTTTACCTGACGACACGTGTGACATTTCTCCACATATAAGGCAACGTCCTTCTTCATTCCATCCCACCAGTAATTTTTCTTCAAGTCTCGGTACATCTTGGTACTGCCGGGATGAACTGAATACGGGGCCGCATGAGCTTCCGCCAAGATCCGTTCTTTGAAATCTGAGTCCTTCGGGACCACTCTGCGATCTCGAAACCGAAGTATCCCATCACTATCCATGCTATAGTGCAACGGCCCTCGAGATTTTCGGACTCTTTTCCTGATGTTCAGCAGCTTCGGATCCTTTCTTTGGAGAGCTTTCAATTCTTCAAAATCTATTACCCGAATGTCAAGAACTGAAGACAAAATCTCTACTTGCTGCGAACTCTCTATAAGGAGCCTTCTCATCCCATAAAGTAACGAATCCATTTCTGACGGTTCGGCTTCATCCTCCAAATGAGACTTCCGGCTCAAGGCATCAGCAACTATATTAGCCTTCCCCGGGTGGTACTTGATCTCACACTGATAGTCACTGATTAGCTCCAGCCAACGCCTCTGCCTCATATTCAGATTTTTCTGGGAAAACAAATGCTTCAAACTCTTATGGTCGGTAAATACCTCGCAAGCTTCCCCATACAAGAAATGCCGCCAGATCTTGAGTGCGAAAACAATCGCAGCCAATTCTAGATCATGCGTCGGATAATTCTTCTCATGGTCCTTAAGCTAACGAGATGCATAGGCTACAACCCGTCCTTCCTACATAAGGACACAACCCAAACCGAACTTAGACGCATCACTGAAGACTACGAATGGCTTATGCGATTCTGGGAGTGCTAACACTGGTGCCGTCGTCAACCTGTTCTTCAATTCCTGGAAGCTTCTCTCACATTTCTCTGACCAAACAAATTCTGTATTCTTCCGAGTCAAAGCTGTGAGAGGTCCGGATAGGCGAGCAAAACCCTCTACAAATCTTCGGTAGTAACCGGCGAGCCCCAAGAAACTCCTGATCTCGCATACTGTAGTTGGGCGTGGCCATGACAAAATGGCTTCTACCTTACTAGGATCGACTACCACTCCACCCCGGGAAATTACATGCCCAAGAAATTTAACTTCTTCCAACCAGAACTCACACTTGCTGAGCTTGGCGTATAGCTGGTGTTCTCTCAATCTCTCAAGTACCAGACTAAGATGATACACATGCTCTTCAACATCTCGGGAATAAATCAGTATATCATCGATAAATACTACCACAAAGGAATCCAGGTAAGGTTGAAACACCCTATTCATCAAATCCATGAACGCTGCAGGGGCATTAGCTAACCCAAACGGCATCACCTTAAATTCATAATGCCCATACCTCGACCTGAAAGCAGTTTTAGGCACATCTTGGTCTCTGATTCTCAGCTGGTAGTATCCCGACCTCAGATCAATCTTAGAGAACACGGCTGCTCCTTGAAGTTGGTCAAACAAATCATCAATCCGCGGGAGAGGGTATTTATTTTTGATGGTCACCTTGTTCAATTCCCGATAGTCAATGCACATACGAAGGGTTCCATCTTTCTTCTTAACAAATAAAACTGGTGCACCCCACGGCGACGTACTAGGCTGAATAAATCCCTTCTCTACCAGTTCTTGCAACTGAGTCTTCAACTCTTTCAATTCAGCCGGTGCCATGCGATAAGGAGCTTTATGCACAGGAGCCGCTCCAGGTTCCAAATCTATGACAAACTCCATCTCCCGAACAGGGGGTAGTCCGGGCAAGTCATCCACAAATACATCGGGGAACTCTTCCACAACTGGAATGTCTGCCAAAGACTTCTTCTCAGACGGCGTGGACACCATCTGCACCAAGAAGGCATCCGCTCCCCATGAAATCTCTCGCCTTGCCTGAATCGCCGATATAATTATCGGTTTCTCTTTTAACCTACTCCCCACAAATTCCAGACAATCACCATCTGGAAGCTGAAAGCTAATTATCCGACTTCTGCAATTAATACTCGCAGAATATCGGTATAGCCAATCCATTCCGAGGATAATATCAAAACCCAACAGCTTGAACACCACCAAATCAGCATCCAAGAATCTTCCCTCAAAATTTAACGGGCATCCCAAAGCAATCTTGGAACACCACACCATCTCGCCATCGGGTAGCGCTACTACCATAGCCTTCGGCAACGGTTCCGTGACCAAGTTACACACCCGAGCAAACGTGGAAGACACAAACGATCGTGAAGCACCGGAATCAAACAAAGTACAAGCATAAAACTCATACAAACGGACTCTTCCTGAACCAAACACACAACCCATGAAATCCAAAAACAACGAAGAAACCAAATGCACCAAAAATTAAATCCAACTTAAAAATTAAATTAATCCATACCTGTGATTACTCCAGCATCATGGGTCGCTGGTGCCTCATCATCCACCTCTCCGGGTGTGACAGCATAAACCCGGGCTTGCACTGCTTGTCTCGGGTTGGTTCTTCCACCGTGTCTACCTCCACGGCTTCCTTGAGCTCTAACGGGGCAATCCCGAGCAATATGTCCCACTTGGCCGCACCGATAACACTGGGGTCCGCTACTCGTCCGACACTCGCCCTCATGAGCTCTATTACAAACTCCACAAACAGGCATACGTCCTCTCATGCGAACACTGGAGGATGCTTGAGATCGGGTTCCAGTCCGCTGAACAAACTTCTGAGGCGAACCCGAGCTGCTTCCTTCACCAGAAAAACTCCGCCTCTTTTGCCCTGAAGGGGAGCCCAAGCTCAGATTATTTTCCCTCTCTATAAGGGTGGCCACATCCACTAACTCCTGAAAAGTGGTTATCCGATGGCTGACCACCATGCGGCGTATATCATGATGCAGCCCCTCCTGAAAACGATCTGCTCGCATCTCCTCAGTGGCGACAAGGTGAGGAGCAAACCGCTCAAGTTCTATGAATCTCCGGGCGTACAGCTCCACTGTCGCGCCCCCTTGGACCAGATTGGAGAACTCTCTTGCCTTTTGCTTCCTTACCGATGCGGGAAAGAAGCGGTCATTGAACTCTTTCTTGAAACGCTGCCAGGTCACCGCAGCGAAAGATCCCAATTCAGATTCCAACAGCACCCTCTTGGTATCCCACCAATCAGAAGCAGTGCCCTGCAAGAGGTAGCTGGCGTAAAGTACTTGTTGTGCCTCAGTGCACCCACACACCTCAAAAGTCTTCTCCAGATCCTTGATCCATTTTCCAGCCTGAATTGGATCCTCATTTCCCGTGAAGTGTGGAGTCCGATGCGCTAGGAAGCGCTCATAGGTGCATCCGGCTTGCACCATGCTGCTGGACCCTCCTGGATACATCCAAGGCCCTCCCTGCTATGGCCAAGGACCTCCTGGTTGTGGCCAATACCCTCCTTGTTGCGGACAAGGTTCTCCTGACGGTGGATAAGGTCCTCTTGATGGTGGACAAGGCCCTCCTGATGGTGGCCAAGGACCCCCTTGTGGTGGCCAAGGTCCTTGTGGTGGCCAAGACCCTGCCTGTTGGGACCTCGCACTCTGTTGCATAAACTCCGTCATCTGCCGAATTGCTTCGGCTATGGAGTCATCTCTGGAGGTATTTTCTTGCGGTTCCTGAGTATTTTTCCTTGGTCTCCCTGGTCTCCCCATATTTCCGTCACAACACTACTCTTGACCCTCCTTTAAGAAAACAAATAAAACCATCATAAAACCAACAAAAACCAAAAAACAGCACTACTCAGCAAGAAACAAAAGAAACCCGCATGCCAAAACATAACTAAATAAATAAAACAAACAAACAAGCTCACACAAATAAAACAACTATACTTAACATAATTTTCAAAACACAACTTTAAAAACATTCTGATACTACCTACGGGACATGTGGTTTTACCCAGAGCCAAACCGCTCTGATACCACCTGTGACGCCCCCAAAATCCCCACGCCCGAACACGGGGAAATTGAGACGTCCGGATGGTGACAACCCGGGTCACCATCCCATCGACGGGTGCTGAGTGTGTGCAAGGCAACAGATGTGTACAGAGAAACACGCAGCGGATAACGAAAGTCATAACTAAGTACCAGAATTTTTCTTAACGTAATACAAGCTGTTTAAAACGTACATAGATAAAATATTACAAAACACAAATACAGTTTTAAACAAATATAAAACATATCATCAGCAACCCGGCGGAGCCGCATCCTCGGGCTCAGCCTCCTCCTCATCGTCTTCTAACTCTGCACCAAAAGCTACGGAACCACGAATGGTACCGCAGGTAAGTAAAACCCAAACACTACCAGATAAAAACACATAAAACTCAAACAAGATGCATGAACCATGCCCAATGCACAAAGCCCATAAAACCCAAGTTTTCCACACACGCCAAAAACCCATTTGGCCCAAAAACATATCCTTTCTGAAAAACACGCCAAAAGTCACATTTGGCCGCCAAAAGTCCATTTGGTCCAATATCTCGCCAGAAGTCCATCCGGCCCAATATCTCGCCAGAACTCCATCTGGCCCACGCCAAAAGTCCCATTTGGCCTCATAAACCATTATCCAATTTTAACCGTATGCACCATGACCTCCCCTAGGGGTCATCCGCACACCCTGGCTCCAGTGTCACACCGTAGAGCACCACCACGCATGTGACACCTAACGAGCGATGCCCAGTTCCGCGCCCCGCGCGTGCGTAGCCAAGCATCCTCTAGCCCTCGCCAGCGAAGGGCCACGGAGTCGGTGAGTAGGGCGATGCCCGGTTCCGCGCCCGGCGCGTTCGTAGCCAAGCATCCCCCTAGCCCCGCTCCCGTCATCTCTCTCGACAACTCAGGGGACATCACTCAGTTTATTCCGCTCCCGGGTGACCAGAGGAGCTCTACCGAGATAATAACCCATCCCGGCTTGGGCTCGTGATACACACGCACCCGTAAAACCACTCACGCCAATACACAGGCTTTTCACACATGAACAAAAACACACATGCATGCACCATGAAATGCCATATCAATGCATAATAAATTAACCAACCAACATAAATCAATTAAACAGACAACTCCGTCCTCCATCCATTCGACCCCCGAAACTCCTCGGACTCAGTTCGGAATCAACAACCAACAACAGTAAATATATTGAATGAGCGATATATATTTAAATCTGAAAATAGGGTTTGGAAAATACTTACAGCGCTATACGGCAATTTTAGAAAACAAGCGGCGTTGCAAACGGCGGAAAAACAGCAACGTCACAGTGAAAATTCACTGTGGCCGTGAGTCTTAAAAATCCACTTTTGAACGGGGACAAACTAGGACACGAGATTGATAGGGAATGGTCTAGGGATGGTTGTGAAGCTATTGGAAGTGATGAACGGCCGTGGGTGGCGGCGGAATGACCGGAAATGGCCGGATTACCCAAAACGGAAACTAAGCTCGTAGGAGCTGTTCCGGTGGTCGTTGGAGGCCGGAAATGGGTGGGTTAGGACGGCAAGGAGTCGGTGATGAAGTGGTGAAGAAATGGTGGCCGGAGGTGGAGCGACGGCGGCGGATCGGAGTGAAATCCGTGCGGCCTTGTTGGGCTTTTTCCGGCCAAATGGCCGGCCGGTTGGGGGTGGCTTTCGGAGGGGTGGTGCGCCGGAGGGAGGGGGAACTTTTGGGACCGGTGGGGGTCCGGTTGGTGGCCGGACGGCGATGGGCTGGAAGAGAGAGAGAGCCGGCGCGAGGGAGAGAGAGAGAGAGAGAGAGAGAGAGAGAGAGAGAGAGAGAGAGAGAGAGAGAGAGAGAGAGAGAGAGAGAGAGAGAGAGAGAGAGAGAGAGAGAGAGAGAGAGAGAGAGAGCACGGGAGGGGGGGTTCGGTCGAGCGGGAGAGGAAAGAAAGAAAAAAAAAAAGAAAAAAAAGAAAAAGAAGGAAAAAAGGAAAAGAAGGGAAAAAGAAAAAGGAAAAAGAGAAAAAAGGAAAAAGATGTGAAAAGAGATGAGGTCCAATCCTCACTCCGGGAAAACGAAACAAACCGCCAAAAAGAGTAAAACCACAAAACAACTTAAAGAAATAGAACACAACCTCAAATAAATTAAATTAAATTAAAACCCAATTTTTAAAACGCAATTAAATTAAAATAAAATAACTGATATATTAATTAAAATAAAAACAATTATTTCTGCGAAAATGCACTCAAAAGCGGGTCATCACAATTGCATTCGATAAGGAGGCCACAGTTGCTGAAAATATAGACAGCTTCTCTAATTCCACCAATTGGTCAGTAAGATTCACTCGAGCTGCACAAAATTGGGAGTTGGGAGACATTGCTAATTTTTACAGCGCGTTACAAGTGTCAACTCTACAAGCTGATGGAGAAGATCATCTGCTCTGGTTGCCAACGGGGAACAAGCGATTTTCAGTACGTTCCCACTACAAGGTACTGTCGGCACACCCCTCCATTGCATTCCCTTGGAAGTGCATTTGGAGGACTAAGGCTCCCCTAAAAGTTGCCTTCTTCGGTTGGCTAGCATCCCATAGGAGTATTTTGACTATCGACAAATTGAGAAGACGTGACCTCTATCTAACAGATTGGTACTTCATGTGCAAACACAACAGTGAGACAGCAGATCATCTACTTCTACATTGCGAAATAGTTACGATCTTATGGAATGACATCTTCACAAAATTAGGCTTGGCATGGGTAATGCCTAGTAAGGTGATTGATCTGCTGGCATGTTGGAGAGGTGTTCGGGGAAAGGGGCAGATTACAGACATTTGGAAAATGGTATCATTTTGTCTAATGTGGTGCATCTGGAACGAAAGGAACAATCGCTGCTTTGAGGATAATGACTGTTCACTGGAAGGGCTTCGGGATTTCTTCTATCACACTCTAGTTTAATGGGCATCCTTTATTGTACTGAATGTCACTATCTTTACTGAACTTCACGCTGCCCTTCGCAGCACTTAGTTTGTAGCTAGGCTCTTTATATACCCCCTGTGTACTCGGGTCTTGCCCTATTTATGTTTTAATAAATATCTTTTTACTTATATAATTTTTTTTTTTGTTTTGTTTCATTTCCTTGTGTTAACGTTAGTGTCTCTGTTATAAACAGCAGTACAGAAAACAATAAAATAAAAATGACATCAAATATTCATAGCGTGTAAAAAAATTTTCGAAAATACATCTATCAATAACGTAAGATAAGATGATGTAATATAAATCATTGTAAAATTGTAAAGTAGATTCGATAAATGAATTAAAAATTTTAGGTACGGTCATTTTTACGTATTTTTTTATGTATTTTAATGATGTAATTGGTTGAATATTAAAAAAATTTGATATGACTAATTATATCAGTGAAATGTATAAAAAATACGTAAAAATAATTATAAGTAGTATTACTTTAAATGAATTTATATTTTAAATTTGTTTTTATAAAGATCTTAAACATCTATCACTTTTCTGTTTCAAAGAAAAAAAGTCGTCGTGTTAAATATCGCCTGCACAACTACTCGCATGTAACGACGGGTTCCTTGTATTTTTACCTAAAATCTACGTTCTAAATTCAACGCTATTGTATTTATTTTTCCCAGAAAATACCATCCGTCCTCCCTATCTCCCTCTGCGTTGGTGTGAATTGTGATCCAAGCATCCAGGCAAGACACATGCCGAAAGTTGGGCATCTTCCGTTCCTCTTTTTGATTTCGATCTCGTTGTTCCTCCGTGAATCTTCGGGTTCCTATGCTGGTTCAGCTAGTTCCATCATCAATCCCGCTAAAGTTAAGCAAATTTCATGGAAGCCAAGGTCTCTCTCTCTCTCTCTCTCTAGTTGCCCGCGTTTGATTGCTGATAAAATTTGAAGGAGAAAAAGAAAACATTTGTGGCAATTTTTTTATGTTTGCTGTCGCTTCTTCTAGTTCCAAATTTATGATTAGCTCAATTCCACTGAACCAAAGAAAGGAACTTATCCGCTAAGATTTCAATATTTAGTTCATTTCCTTTTTGTTTATATTTTTCTTACACTTTCTCATTGAACAATTCGATATGTTTGTTCCATTATGCTTTGACCTTAATCTACAAAAAGAACTCGATGATTTTGCAGAGCTTTCGTCTACGAAGGTTTCCTTACAGACTTGGAATGCGAACACTTGATCTCTCTTGTGAGTAGCATTGGAATTCCATCGCTTCCATTTGTTTAATTACTATTTTTTTTTTCTTTCGGAAAAAGAAGAGAAAACTTTCAATATGAACTTGATTCTAGTGATCGTTAGAATTTGTTGGTAATTAGGCGAAATCGGAGCTGAAGAGATCTGCGGTCGCAGATAATGAGTCCGGAAAAAGCAAGCTCAGCGAAGTTCGCACGAGTTCCGGGATGTTCATATCAAAGGGGAAGGTTTGGTTACTTGCTATTCTTGGTCCGTTCATCAATAATATGTTATGTATATCCATTTGCATAAATGCTATTTATTTTGTTTGGCATGTTTAGTCATGCTCTGACTTCTTACTTAATAGTTATCGTCTTTCTCCATTTTAAATTTTGACCTAGGAGTGATTATTGGGTTATCCTTGCTGGCATCTCACATGTGTTGCTGCAGATTCTTCGTTCTCACGAGGAAGAAAATTGCATGAAATTTACTGAAGGAATAAACATTTGAGCTGAATTGATTCCATATTTCTATCATGCTTTCAGTCTTCTTAGGGAAATTTTTCAAGACAATAATTCCTAGTTAATCTTGGTTATAGTTTGGTGCGGAACTCATTTTCTGTGATCTGAAGATTTAATAATATGCATTTTGGTTACTAGTATATACCGGCTATTGCATCAATAAAAAAGAAGATGAACATGAAGGGGGAGGGGGTTGTAGTGAGAGAGAAAAGAGATCCATAATTATCTGTCTTAAACAAGAAGAACGGAATTCGAGCTTCTTGCAACATTTTCCCCTAAAATGGTAACACTAATCATGATAAAACTTCAATCATTTTACCTTATTTAAAAGTGGTCACTGGTCAATGTCATGTGTTCCTTTTGAAAACAGAAGCTTAGTATTTGGGTGCATGTAAGATTGTAGATGCTCACTTTTGCAAGGAGAGTTTTCGTGGCATACCCCATGGGGAAGAATATAGTTTAAGACATTGCTATTGGTCTATATGATTGTGCTGTGACCTCTCATTGGTTCTTTTACCTTGTATTTTTTGACTGGGTCATTATTGCTTAGTTTTCTGTTTCAAGTACCTGATATTTCTGCTGTCTATAAATTGTGGATCTTCCTCACTCATTTAGTTCTTTGTAGGATCCTATTGTTGCTGGTATAGAGGACAAGATATCTTCCTGGACATTTCTTCCAAAAGGTAAACCAATTATTGTAGAGCACTATGGCTTTTCTGTTCTTATTCTCTTCTTTTTGTTTCTTAAATTTTGTTTCTTTCCTTTTCTTTTGTTTTTCGTTGGGTTTCAGTCATCAGTATATCTATTTGAAATTGCAAATTGAGTTTATACCATTGATCTCACTACTTGCAGCCCAGTCCGTACATTGTCATGTTTTTATAGAATTAAGAAGATTTAGATATTAAATTTTTCTTTCAATGTAATGGTATAAGAAAAGAAATCGGTTAATTTACATGTAGGCTATAAGCTGTTGTCTAACCTTAAAGACAAAAATTTCTGTTATAAGGAGAGACTGCCTCTGTTTAAATTTGATAACTTAAAAAATCAACAGGCATAAAGATGCAAGTCTCAAGAAGCCTAAAATGAAGCAACTTCAAATAAAAAAGGAATATTAAAATATGTTTTAAATCGGAATCCACTTGGGACCTTGAGTGATCAATCTTGGGTTTTTCCCATCTGATTCTAGGTTTTTACCAACTTTAGACTGTTGGTTCAGATCATTTTTATTTTTTTGTATGCTTTATTGAATTGAAGGCAGTGAGGTGATCTTCATAATTTTTGTTATGGGGATGTTGTCATTGTGGTTGCATGTGAGTGTATTCTCAGTAGCATTAGTTCTTGGCTTTTAATCTGTGATTCCAGTAAGTTCCAGAATGTTTAATCTATAAAATTTTGAAATTTCAACGACTTTTGAGAAGTCTTTTTAACTGCCTTTTAGGATTTGATACTTCTTATCCTCGTGCGATTGCTTTGGAAACCTTAGGTGTTGCTGCCTGCAGTTTACCATACCTGTAAAACATTGCTTGGAAGGGAGAAGTTCTTGCTATTTATAATGATATAGCTTCAATTGTACTATTAAATAGTCATTTTGGACGATGGTCCTAGATGTGGTCTGGGCCTTCTTGGGGCGTTACATAATTTTACGTTTAATTTACTCATCAAATTATGACAACCAAATAGAAATCACCTTTTCGTCTATGTTCAAATGTGGGTTACAAAGTAGATAGGACTGGAACAGAATATTATCAATGTACATCGTGTATATATGAAATCATAAAGTCTACTGCATGATTTGTCTCTCTTGATAATGGAACAAGCACTAGACAGGATTTGCGTTTGTTGAATTTCAGAAAATGGGGAAGACATACAAGTATTAAGATATGAGCATGGGCAGAAATATGACCCACACTACGATTACTTTGCTGACAAGGTTAATATAGCCCGGGGTGGACATCGAATTGCAACGGTACTCATGTATCTAACCGATGTGACCCAAGGTGGTGAAACAGTGTTCCCTTCTGCAGAGGTGAGTTCAAATACTCACCGTACTCATTTCATTAGAAATAGGTTACGTTATTCTTATGTGTGTATATCTTCTATATATAAAAAGTGTGTATGAAACGGAAAATCTTGTTTTAACGGTTTTTCTTGTTTTTCCGTTAAAGTTAACACCGTTTGTTTTAACGGTTTAGCACATAAAATGAAGATATAAATGTTGAGAGAGATGGCATTCAATGTTGTTATATGATTTATTAATCTCAATAATTATAATAGTTTATATAATAATAAGTAATTAAAGATTAGTTATTATATTTTTCTCTTTCTCCTTAACATATACATGTGTATTAGGTGCATAAGACGTGAATCCCTAAGTATAATATACGTGTATTATACGTTTCATTAACTCAGATTATTGAGTATTCTAAATTTAAAAATCTCATATAATATATAATACAAGTGTGTTTAATCAAAGTGTTTTTTTTTCCGTGGTAGTAGGACGTAGCTTCTGCTAAGTCATATTCCATACGTGGGCTTGCTATGATAGGCACGTGACAAAGGCCGTGATCCTTAAGCTAATCAAGAAAGAGTAAATTCGGCCAACAATTTCAAAATATATTTTATGATTTATATATATATATATGCTATATATAGAAAATATTATACCACAAATTTTATAAAAAGATTATGTTTTAACTTTATGTTGTCCCTGATCGACTCAACTAATAGCAAAATAAGAATTTCAATGTTATCTCTATTGATTGTCTACAGGATGACATAAATTGATGAATTATAATACAAACATCAAACGACACATATTTTGAACTACCGTTTGTGTTAGACTTTTATTAAATTTTTCGTATACATCTTTGCTAAAATTATAGATGTTGTAAACATGTATTGGATTATATGATACTTTGAACTAATTTTTTTATTTTCTCCAATATGCCTTAAATTATTAAGTGACATCAATAAGTTTTATAAAATATATATTATTTTTTACAAATAATCATTTCATAAAATTAGACAAACGTGCTTTGCACGTTACTCCTACCTAGTATATATATATATATGAAAGAAGTTATGTTCATAATTGCAGTAGAATCTTCTTTGAGATGCTTGACAATACTTCTTAAAAAGGCAGCTATTAAATATAGAGCAGTACATGTTAGGGGCACGGAAATCATAAATGGCCATTAGATGTGTGGTGGGGATGACACAGTGCTTCCTCTTCTATTGGTATAATACAGGGAGTGTGGATCCTCTTCTTTTTCTTTCTTTTTTTGCTTGGGAGGGGGAGGATGGGTTTGCAGGGCGAATAATTTGCTAGGAGATTTCCTACTTTTGGAGCATGTTAGAACTACAGCCAACCTGATAGTTTTCTTTATCTAATTGTGATTATTGAAGTCTATCTATATCTGCCAACAGGAAAATCCCCGTCATAAAGCTTCTGAAACAGACAATGATCTGTCCGAGTGTGCGAAGAAAGGAATTGCAGGTGAGCCACCGTGTACATTACCATTGCTTTGTGCATTCAGTTTACCTGGTTGCTTACAGTAAGTTGATGCGATTTCGGTTGTCTTCCACACATTGGCATTACTTAGTGAAACCACGGAGAGGGGATGCCCTTCTTTTCTTCAGTCTTCACCCAACTGCGATTCCAGACCCAAGCAGTCTCCATGCAGGTTGCCCTGTGCTTGAAGGTGAGAAATGGTCAGCAACAAAGTGGATCCATGTAGACTCATTTGACAAGAACTTGGCAGCTGGTGGAAACTGCACAGATCAGAATGATAGCTGTGGGAGATGGGCAGCCCTTGGAGAATGTACGAAGAACCCAGAGTATATGATCGGATCCGCAGAACTTCCTGGTTACTGTAGGAGGAGCTGCAAGGTTTGTTAGAAATTTTACTTCTGCTTTCCTCCCAGCATCATCCGTTTCTGGGTTCCTTAAAAACTTGTTTCCTCTTTCTTTTTCCTTTGTGGATCCTAATGTCTTGTATTATCTTTTGGTTCTAATAAAAGTTGAGGAAGTTACATTTTACGCACTCCAAACTCTCCCATTTTTCTTTCAATCTACGCCCCAAATTTGCTTTCCAAACCTTTGTTTTTTTTTTAAGCAAATTGCACCGTGGGATGGAGTCTATAGATTTAACCGTTAAAATCAATAAAAATAAAAAATAAAAAAATTGTGGCGCAATCTTGCTGTTCAAATCGTGACTAGTTACTAAAGTTTGTGAATTGTAATACTGACATTGAAAGGGTGCAGTTATGAGGGAAATTACACTTATCAATACAAGGATGATGATTATTTTGGTAAAGGATCTCAAAATCTCAGTTGTTTATTTTTTATTTTTTACTCAAAATCTCAGTTGTTATTTTCAATAGAAATTCTAATTAGAAGTCTTATATTATGCATATTCACTTAATCAATATGTAATTTATCATTTTTATTCTTTTATCTAAGTATTTAAATGTATGTATTTAAATAAAAGAACAAAAATGACAACTTACATATCGGTTAGGTGGAGGTGTATTGTGTAAGAATTTTTTATAGCATTTCTCTATTTTTAGTGGAGAAAATCTGTTTAGAAGTCTAATTTTTTACACACCCAACACTCCGTTGTGGAAGCTTTTTCATATCAGCTACATAAAAAAAAATGATTGGTGTTTTGATTTTTTAAAAGAAATGCTTTAGTTATATTGAGATTAAATAAATGTAAACTCACAAACTGTAATAGTTTGATGCGGTACTTTAGATTATAAAGTAGATCTAATATATCATACGAAATTATGTTAGTTTATAAGTTTATTTTTAAGAGATATATTTGTAGTTGTAACCTTTTTATTTTTTTAAAATTATAATGTGTCTCACTATAAGTGGTGTGTTAAACGTACTGACTTATATATAGTAAAATTTTTTCAAATGAAATAGATAAATAAACACCAAATTATTACTAATTTAGTGTTAACCATGAATTAAAAAAATAAAAAATATATCGAGTGATGAAAAAAACATTGAGATTGTTTTAAAAGTAGTAAATACTATATAGTTTGGTAATAAGATGAGAATTTTGAGTTTCAAAATAAAATATTAAAATATTATATTTTAATATTATTATTGTTTTAGAATTTGAAAAAAGTTAAGAAAATGTTAAATTATTTATTATATTTTATATAAAAATTTGATAAAATTATAATAATAAGATAAAAATTTTAAATTTGAGATAAAAATTTTAATAGGCCAAATTATTAACCAAAATCAAACCTTTCAAAAGGAACATAATGCTTAAAAGTCGAGGATTTTCATCCTTTGTAACGCATCCTTTGAAAACGCCAAGATTATTACAATCTTAATCATTAATGAGAACACATCCTTTGAATAACACCAAGGTTATTAAAATCATAATAATTAAAGGTCAATGAGTGGCCATTCTCTTGCCAAGTGGAGGGAATACATCCAATGCTTTTCGATGTCATTCCACATGCTAAAGTTTGGAATGCGTGCAGTGAATGTCCTTGTATGCGTGAGAGAATGCATCCCGATTATTCGAAAAATTGAAGAGATGGTAATGATGTGTTCCCAAGTACACACTTGTTTGTAGGGAAAAGGACTTTGAGCATGCACCCCATCTAAATAGTGCCCTGATCTGCTTATTTCATTTTTTTTTTAATTTTTTTTATTGAAATTTTGGGTAGTTAAGGACAAATTCTTTCTAATGTCCCTTACCTTTTCCTTTTAAATTTATTATATGGACCACCCACAAGATTCCCCCATCATATCATATAAGGCAATATGATCTCATCTCCTTGCTGTAAAATTTTGGCAAAAAATTATTTGATTCCATGTACTACATTTCATAGGACAAGAAAAAAAAAAGTAGAGAGAGAAGAATATTTCTAATAAAACAATGTTAAAGATTATACAAAATAATTTTACAAATTAACATAATTTAATGTGATTCGTTAGATCTATTTTATAATAAAAATAACTTTTTAGACTGACGAACCACATTAAATTATATAAACTTGTGAGATTATTTTTATATAATTTTTTTATGATTAGAATATTTCACTTATTAATATCATTGGATGGGTTTTGACATTTGCCAAAAAAAAAAAAAAAAGATCCCAATGGAGGTATCAAACTTCTTCATGACCTGTACTCTTAGTTCACATTCATTGACGTTGAAATATGGACAAAAACATCATGAAGAACGTGGCTGAAAACAAAGTTATGCACAAAGAGACAAAGTGCCAGAGGAGAAAGACGATTTATCAGTCATTTAAAGATGGTATCATGAATAAGATCAATGCATGTTATTATTAAGTGGCCACGTTTCAAAATAAATGTTAAGATACAGTAGTGTAAGCTGTTTCGTGAATTTTATTTGAAAATAATTGGGTCTAATTAAATAGTAGATTTTTTAATGTGAATCATAAATTTATTTATTTATTTTAAATAAAGTCATTTATAAAATTTGCAAATCTTATAACTGTACAAATCATTTCGCTTTCCCAACTTTTGTAACGCAGTAGCTCTAATAAGCTGGAGTACCTCATGACCCTTGCTTGGGTCTTTTTCTCTTGCACAAGACAATAGCACGAGACTTTCTTACCATTTTTTTTATTTTTTTAATCAGTTCCATAATTTTTTTTAAAAAAATAATAGTTGCAGTCGTAAGTGCGCAAACATGACACAATCACTTTAAAAAAAGTGAATAAATATCGGATCCAAATAAAAAAAAATTAATTTTTAATAATAGACTCTACTTTTTATCAAAGTGACTGTATGACACTTATACACTCTACACTGTATGTAGCATTATTCTTTTTTTAATATTAATGGTATTTTTTTCTTATCAGTTTCAAACATAATTTGTTTTTATCGGTGAAGTTCAACTTCAATATATAGTTGAGATTCAACAACATTGATGTTTTGAAATATTGATCATGTCCTATCCATCTTCCCAACGTCTCCAAACTTCTTCACCAACGTACATACATAAAGATCCCTTACTACAAAACATGTCACCAACTTAAAAGAAAACAATTAATACATGACAAATGTCTTAATGACAATCATCAGTGTATGTAAAATAAGAATAAGATAAGAACACAATATATAAACTTATAAGCACACGAGCAACCAAACAATTAAAACACAAACGCTCGAGCATTATTGTCTCTTGTTCGCACTCCCCCTCTCTCTCTCTTACATGGGCCTTATTAATGCATGCCTCTAAAAGATTAATCATATATAGTGACTAATTTCGAGATCGAAAGGATCCAATCGACCCGATCGTTTGGGTCTAATCGATCTCGACCTTCTTTTTTACAAATCTTTTGCATACTCTATATATATTATAATTGGAATGTTAACATGATATATAGACACCATGAGTACATGATGCCATTCATAAAATAAGAAACAAAACTACTTTCCGCCCAACATTATCTTCCAACATGCATAATTACAAAAAAAAGAGGGAATGAACTAATTGTATATTGATAGATAATAACCCTAGCTAATACAACTCACGATATGACCTAAAGTTGATGGAAAGGTTAAGTGTTCTCTCCTTTTAACGAATATTAATATGGCTGCTGGCATCAAAGATAAATAGAACCCAACATCCAATATACAAGCTGCATGCAGCACAAAGGTCGTGGAAAACTTTACATCCATTGTTTTAGAGAAGAAAGGAGATTAGGTTTCTTTCTTTCTTTCCTATTTCGGCCAGCCCCATGTTGCTGTTCCTTAATATATTATTATTATTATTACTATTTCCGCCAGCCCCATGTTGCAGTTCCACGTCAATATTCCTTCAATATATATATATTTATATATCTTTGAAAATCAAATAAAATAATTGCAAGATAGCTGTGTGTGTATATATAAATATACATATGCAATCTCATGGGATCAATGAAAAAGTAAAAGTTCATCATGATGATCGTGATCGGGTGGATGGTGATCATCCTGCTGCCCCGTGTACATGGTCGTGTAACTGGAATATTGAACAAAACATTAAAAAATAATACAGAGTAGCAGAGATCGATCGAAGATAATGAAAGATCCAAACCCGTCTGAGCTGGGGGCAAATTAATAAACGTAACCGATCATCTACTTGAAATGAAATCTGAATCGAAGCAGGAAGATAAGTAGCAATACCAGCTTGTTTTGACAGGGACTGTTCCCTCATAACTCCATATAGATGTCTCTGCGGATTGCAGCAGGGAATAAAAGTAATGTTTGTTGACTTGTTCAGGTAAGGGTTTGTACATACGAATATAGCAACTGGCAAGGAATTAAGATAATTTCCAATCTGTGACTAAGCAAGCATATCTTGATCAATTAGCCAGCTGGCCATTAGTACGTACTAGAATATAGAAAAGGATCTGCATGAGGCAGTGGTGGACAAAAAATCATGTCAAATACATGTTTATATATATATATATATATTAATTAACGAAAAAGATAATTAATATAAATCCCTTGTATTTTTCGATGTTAAAAATGATTTTATATACTAAATATAAATTTTCACCTAAGTTTTATAGGATGATAATACTTCATTAATGATTAGAATAAGTACTGTGAAGACGCTTCACAAGTAAACCACCAAAACGCTTAATAAGAGATTTTACAAATTGACCTAATTTTGTATAATATGTTAACTCTGTTTTATAATAAAAATAATTTTACAATTTAACGTAGCATATTAAATAATGTCAGTCTATAAATTTATTTTTATCAAATTTTTTTTATAGTTAAAACATTTCTTGTAAGTTAATATATATAATCTTTAAATGTATGGATCGAGATGGTTGTCCCCATGATATTTCAAGTAGTCATGTGCACGTATGTGAAAAAAGTCTCATTAGCATCAGTTTAGGTTAGGTTTGAAAAGTGAGTTAAGATGAGTTGATAGTTTAATAAAATATTATTATAATATTATTTTTTTAATATTATTATTATTTTAAAATTTTAAAAAAATTAAATTATTTATTATATTTTATGTAAAAATTTATAAAAATTATAATAATGAGATAAGATGAATTGAGAGTCCCTCAATCCAAACCGAATCAAATATATGATTAAGAGAAACTTACACGAGTGAAATCTTTTTTTTCTTCCATTTTCTGTCCACACATAGTCTTAGAGTATTAGTAGTGACCTAGTTATTTTTTAGCCAAAAGTTGACTAGAAAATTTATTTTTTTTAATTTAGCTAGTCACTTTTCAACCGTACTTAATAATAAACTCTCTAAATTTATTGATATTTCATTTAAATGTCTCTTTATAATTTTCATTTATTTTAATTTTAATAGTAATTGAAATATTTATTCTTTATTAAAAAAACATACATTAATTTTATAACATTCATAATATTCTAACAATATAATTTTCCAATTGTCATATTTTTCCATTTCTCTGAATATTAAAGATTTTTGGGTCAATGTCAACCCTCGTCGTTCTAGTCATTAGAAGAGGTATCCACAATTTTCCCATTATCTTGTTGATTCGCAGTAAAATATTTTCTTTTTGAGTGAACATGGTATTAATTGTCATCAGGAAAAAGTGAACATAGACTGTCATAAATTCATTGAAAAGAAAAGGTTACATGTCTGAAGTCATTTCTACGTCAACCCCATGTGTAACGTTCGATTAGAACCAATAATTTGCAGGAAGTTTGTTTAAAAAAAATATATGAAAAAGAGTAGGCGAATCAGAAAATAAATGAATGGATTAAAAAAAATAGAGAAATATTACTCGAAGGCGAAAGGGTTAAGGGGGGGATTCATAAATAAAAGCTCATAAGCGATGCGAGCATTGTGAAGGAAGGGAACAATCGGTGGGTGGGGGCTGCGATTCTGTAAGAAAGCACTCAAAAGCAGAGCACAATTCAAAAGAGGACTAGAAAAGGGTGGGTTAGACTGTACTAGCGCTTGAGAGTAGACACATACCCAAAAGCTAGAAACCTTTGGATTCTGCTCAGCGTGATAAATTCTCAAATTCCTTTCAAGCATTTATATACTCTTCCCTAAGATCAGCAAAATTTAAGCCACAATCTTTATTGTGTCACAGAGTGTTGTGTGTCTGTGTAGAGAGGAGCAAAGGCAAAGGCATGGAGCTGGGTCAGATGCAGGGACGGTTGGCTGAGTTCACAAAGTCTTTGTATATGGAGGTAAACCAGAGAAAATTGTTAAATTTTTGAGCAAATCTTTATGGGTTTGTGGTTTTTGCTTTGCTTTGTTGGTCTGCTATGTCTGATCTGTTGGGCTGTATTTGGCTTTCATTTTTATTTTATTTTTTAATTTTGTTTTCTACGCGTTGGTTCTGATTTTGTGGGGCTTGGTTTTGTTGGTGAGCGAAGGGGATCTTGGATGCTCAGTTTTTACAGCTTCAGCAACTTCAAGACGAGAGCAACCCAGACTTCGTTGTTGAAGTTGTGTCTCTTTTCTTTGAAGATTCTGAGAAGCTACTCAATGATATCGCCAGAGCTCTGTGAGGATTCAAGCTCTCTCTTTCTCTCTCTGTGTCTCCCCTCCCCCCCCCCCCCCCCCCCCCCAAAATCCTCTTTTATAATTTTATTTCCTTTTTAGCTGGGATTGTTTGTTTTGAATACTTTGAGTTGAGCAGAAAAGTTCATTTCTTCGGTTTTGGGGTTTTCCTTTACATTGTTCTTTGTTCAGGGATCAGCAAAGTGTAGATTTCAAAAGGGTTGATGCACATGTTCACCAGTTGAAGGGAAGCAGTGCCAGGTACACAAATTTCTTTATTTTGTTCATCGTTTTCTTTGTTTTCCTTTTGCTTTTTAGTTTTTGTTTTTGCTGTTTGTTTTAAGGGGGGAAATTGGAAAAAGGAGAAGGAGAAAACGAAAAATAAACAAGAAAACAACCACCTTCCCCGTACGAACCCATGAAATAAAAATTCCTGCTTGGTCTCTGTACCGTTCAAATAATTTGCTCCTACCAAAGTAATGATACTCTTTTATGTGTTTCTCCAACTTGGTATGAGCCCCATGAATTAAAAGTTGAATCTTACCAGAAACTTTATCGGTTAAAACTTAAAAGTTCTGGGACATGAATTAAGAATGAAAAGAAAAACAAAGAGAGTACCGGCCGTGGAGAACTTCTTCTTTTTTAGGTAGAGCTTTTATTTTCTTCCTTCTAATCTTCTTTTACTAAAAGAAAATTGGGTTTCGTGCATATCAGCGTGGGTGCACAGAGAGTAAAAAATGCCTGTGTTGCTTTCCGCAACTGCTGTGAGGAACAGAACGTTGAAGGGTGAGTCATTATTATTCCCTACCTCCCATAAGTATATCTTTTGTTTTTCCTTCATCGTCAATTGAATCTAAAATATGTTAGATGCAAGATATTTTTGTAACAAAGAGTAACGTCGGATTGCAGGTGCCTGAGATGTCTGCAACAAGTCAAACAAGAGCACTACCTTGTGAAGAACAAGCTTGAGACCCTATTCAGGGTGAGTAGAATGGGAATTGCTTTAAAGATTACTGATTATTGCAAAAATTATCATTCTTTTTATGTACCCTTATGTTTGAATGAATGATTATTGTTTGCCATGTACATATATTTCATTGTTTTGCAAAAATAATGTTGATGATTGCAGCTAGAGCAACAGATTGTGGCAGCAGGTGGGTCAGTTCCTATGGCAGAAATGACTTTCTAACGCTACCAAATTGCTGGGAGCTGCAAAGTTTAATTGGGGGGTTTGTTGTAGAATAGCGTTTATATCAGTTCATGTGAACAACTTCTGTTGCTTTCATGGTTCTCTTTAACTACTGGCCTAATGCTTGTATGAATGAAAAGAGAGCTTTCCATCTGGTGCCATTTCTCATTATGAAACTGGGAGATCAGTGTCTCTCTTTAATTCAATGTGTTATCGTTTTTTACTGAATATGACGTTTGTTTGAAAAGCACGCTGTCTAATTATTTGAAGTTCTGATGCAAATGCAAATGCAAATGCATGCCTTCCCAGCATTTGCATTTTGCTGTGAAACACAACTTCTGAGAGGGGTTTTTTTTTTTTCTCGGCTGTGAAAAGGAAGAAAAAGAAAATCTATTTGAAATGCTCTTCTGGATAAACTTCAACAATACTACTAAAGTGAGAATCTTTCAAATCAGTTAGCAAATCTTGCCTTTTGGCTGGTAAATTTTGTTTTGTTTTTCCTTTGAAGGCGTTCCTCTTCTTGTCGTCTTGTCTATGATCCATATCGTCAATAGTTGGCATAAAGAGGATGATGATGGAAACAATTAAATTGGTATAATAAATTCAAATGGACAGCCAAATACCATTTTAAATTACAGGGATTCGGGAATACGAATCCATTTGCAAAGATATGATTCTCTGAGGTCAATCGTGACTGGAGCTGTCGCTCTCTATGGCTACAGAGAGTGGGCAGGAACGTGGAAGTCGGTGGCAGAATGGGATACGCTCTTTTTCCTCCCGTCTATTGTTTAACAGAAAGTATCAGCAAGATTCAGGAAAAGTCCATTCACAATCCCATCCAATCGTTGTCTTTTGTTGAAAATCATCCTCTTTTACTTTTTGGGTGCTTGGCAGAGGTGCAAATAATGGTTGTTTGGTGGCTGAGAAAGAACGAGGAAATGGAGAATTAAAAGTACAGAAAATTCCAAAGTAAGAAGAGAATTTATCTAAAAGTTTGTCAAATCCCATTTCCCAGGAATGTTATTCACATTTACAATTTTTCATTCCTTTTCACTTGGATTACAGAAGAGGAAGGCAGACCATGATTCTAAAAGAGTTGGCAACCCAACTAACATGATGAAATTTTATTGTTGATTATCTGTGCGGTTACAAAGTAATGTGATGGATAACGAATTGAAAACTAAAGACAATGAACAACTGTGAATGTTGCTGTGTATTGTTTCCTACACTGTGTTTTGCTGTCACTGAACTAAACAAAAAAGCAAAATGACAGGTTCCATGTTCTTATAAAATTTCTGTGTGAAGAACATCGCAATACAGAGAACTGCTGTATATCCAAGGAGGAACAAAAAATCAAATCCTTATTGTCAAAGAATATTTAAGCCCTTTGCCTTGAGGAAATCCCAGGTTATGTAGGTGGTGTCCTCCACATTCTTTTCTGGTCATTAAAACTTCCCATCACAGCAGACTGCTCTGTATTTACCATCTGTTTAGCAAACAGATGATAATACGCTTCACGGTTAATATCTTCCAATATTTTGACAGGCTTTCCATGTTTTTCATCAATAACAGTTTGTCCATCTTTGGATTCGACACCTTCAGCAAAGACTTTGATGGGCTTCACTCTCAAAGTTGGCTTCAAAGGGGAGTGATGACTGGCCAGCGCTACTGCACCAAGGATTTCCCCGGAGAATGTCCCCTGCACAACACTAACATTCAGTGCTAACAGCTAGAGCAGAATAAACATCAGGTGGATACATTACCAAGAAATACAGATGGACCAACAAAATGAAAGGGATCAAAAGCCTTTCATCAAAGAAAACTTATATTTGTAAACACGATGCAGAAGACACATCCTTTATACGGCTGACATAGCAGTGTGTTCTCTATGCTGACTTGCAAATAGAATGACTCGGCATCAAAATCATCTTGAGCTCATGTTGAATCTCCCATGGGGAGGCCGAGACCATGCATTATTTCCCCGGAGAATGCCATTACGTATGAAAATAATGGAAAAGATCAAGAACTTTACCATATGCTGATATCTAAGGTGGCTTTGTTGCAAGAGGTATAGCCTGGTCAGCAAACGACGGGCGAAATTAGCTTCAGGTGTCATTTTTGTGTCCTGAAACCTTTTCAAGATCATTGGAAATGAACCAACTTGACGCTGGATGCCAAGTGGAATGAGTGTGATGTTAAGTTCAGAATCAAAGACTGTCTTTGCAGCCAAAGGATCAAGAAACATATTGAATTCTGCATATTCATTGGATGGAACTGAGAAGACATTTCCTTTGTCTGCACGTTTGTGGCTGAGGTGTCCTCCAACTACATATACATCCTGCGTCCAGATTTAAGGTGGTTTGATGATGTTAATATCACACGCAAATTATCCATAATTTTAACATAATCATACATAAATGTCAAAGGCAAATTTTAAGCTATATATATTGTCATCATCAAGTTCAGCAATAACAGCAGCTACCACTTTTCAGAACGGCATGGTTCACCAAGAAACCTAAAACAGGATTACATGCAAAATGAGTCATTAGGCTTCACTACTTTGTAGAGATTTTCCTTAAATTTACAATTAAGTGCTTCCGTCCTAACCCTTATATGATATTCATTTATGTGCTAACCAATCAAAAGTCGATATGTGGCATAAAAAGCCACACTATGCAAGGTGATTGGGAGCTAACCAATCAGTCCTAGGAGAAAGGATCCTCATTTGCCTTTTTTTTTTTTAATTTTTTTTTTATTTTTATTTTTTATGGATTTTAACCACATTTGCTCAATGTATGCTTTTCTACATGTATTATGTGTTTGGATGTTGGGTTGAGCTGAGTTGAGTTGAATAAAATATTGTTAGAGTATTAGTTTTAAATATTATGAGTGTGTTGGGATTTGAAAAAATTGAATTTTATATTATATTTTATATAAAAATTTGGAAAAGTGCATTGAGATTTGAAAAAGTTGTAATGATGAGATGAAATGAGTTGAGGACAATTTATGTTTTTGTTTGTATTCTTATTTTAGTACCATTTAGTTTTTAATTTGTAAGTATTTTTTAAGAAACAATTAGTTAATTTTTTTATTTTGATTGTAGTTATTCAAGTTTTCATTTTTAAGTTTTTTTATTTATTTTTTTATTTTTTAATGTCCGAGAACCTCTCCAAGGTAGGGCCTTTCGGACCCAATTCTACAGAGTAAACTCTGGTCCCATGCACCACACCCTCGGAAGTTTCCCTACAGGGAACTGATTAAGTTGCTGGCTTTTCACTAGAGAGTGTGACCCCAAAGAATTGTTTGCACTCATGAGGTGTTGAACCTTGGACCTTGAAGAGAGTGATACTCCAAGACTAAGGCCTTCACCACTTGGGCTAACCCCTTGGAGTTTTTTTTTTTTTTTAAATGCATTTGAATTTTTAAATTAATTTTTATAATTTTTAACAAGGTAAGTAATGTGAAGTTGCAGACTTTGATTGACTCTGTTTTTGGACCCCCGATACCAATAAAAAAAAAAAAAAGTTGTAGACTTTGATTGATTGACATGTGACATCAATTTCACATGGCATAAAGGCGACTAAATTCTATCGAAGTTAGATAAAATAACTTAATTGCAATTTTTCGAAAAATTCAAGGATTAATACTGAAAAATTGAAAACCAAGGAAACCTTTTACAAACAAAATACAAAGATTCAGGGATTGATTTTGGATATGCAATTATATTTTAATACAAGTTTTTAGTGGTAACTACTTTAATCATGAATTCCCTCTTAAATTTGTGAGAAAGATCAGCAAGTAAATAAATCCACTTACCTGAATAAGAGAGGTGGCATTTTTCTCTGATAGAATGATTTTGGCAAGATTAGTCAGTGGCCCATTGGTGAGTATAGTGATCTTAGATCCTGAGTCAAGTGTTTCCACCACAGATTTCCAAACTTCCAACGCCCGTGGCTGCCTGAGCTCGGGGTGATCGGTGTCCCGAGGAGCGTTATACTTAATGGAGTTCTCAGCCGTGTATCTGCAGATATAGCATTCAAAATATCATGAAATAATAAAATGATGATGATTAAAAAGATGATGAATAGCGTTTCTCTATAGAAAATAGAGTAAACTTTTAGTACCTTCTAGGACTTCTTGGCAAACTACGAGCAAGACCATAGAGAGTGTCGGAGTCAAGAAATCCACCACTGCCATGTGGGATGGCCTTAGCATATTTGCAGTCTCCAACAGCTGAAAAGGTAGGATCGGACTGGTTCATTGAAAATACATCTCCAAGACCAACTTGAATGTCATCACGCCCCATCATATGAAGTAAATCATAAACCACATCGATTGTAGCTGCATTTGCCCAACCAGTTGGGCTTACTATTATTGCCTGCAGAATGAAACAACCAAGGCAAACGCACATAAGAATTTCTGTTGCTTTTTAGAATTGGGAAACAACCAAAATGCTAATCATCATAAATAAAAAGAGCAATCTACCTTGAGGTAGATTACTTCCACAGGTACTTTCAGGAGGTAAAACAGAGCTAGAAAATCTCCTGCACTCATATCCATGTCAAAAACAACAGGTTTCCCAAGTGTTTTAGACCCAAAATATGGTATGTAAAGAACTTCTTTGTAATATGGAAATTGTGTTGTAAAATTAAATCTCCCAGTATGTTGAGGACGATTTAGAGCCTGCATGAAAGTGTGTTATAATTCTGTTCATATATACATTGTAGCAAGAAGGTAAGACAGCATTGAACAGAATATAAAAATACTCCAAGTAGGCATCAACTGTGCATGCAAGTTGCGCATGTTTGTGTTTTGTGCACGTTTGAATCAAGTGTAAAAAAAAAATAATGTTGATGAAAAATATTCAAGAGAAAAGATGAACCTACATCCAAGAAACTTATGAAAAACTCTCTGTCTAGGGAGCTGTTCTTGTTCTGGTTGGGTTTGGCTTTTGTAGCAACTAGTACACGCACTGCATCTGGACCAGTTATCTCTGCTGTATAACCATCCTAATATATTGTTGCAATAGATAGCACATGCACATTTGAACAACACAAAATGTAAGCTGGAGCAACATTACTGATTCAGAACATTGCTGAAATTGCAAGATTATCTTTGAAAGATCATTAATTTTAAAATTTTCTTACGGATCAAATCTTGACATGTCAGCAGAAATGGAAAGACTCTAAAAGTTGTCTATTATGTAGTGTTGCAAGACTGAACAAGTTAATACCTGGCACTTTCCCTTCCCATTCTTCACAATGCAGAATGGATCTCGAAGTCCAGTCTGAACATGACCACTATGTACTCCACCTGTCTTTAATCCAAATTTCGGAACTACACGGCCATCAAAGAATGGATTGGAACCATCAGAAGCCCCATAAGGTTTGTTGGAAGTAACTACAGTTACATTCATATACTCCATTTCAGCAAATTCATTTAGCCCATCATCTCTGTGAGAGTTAAGCGTGATTGAAGTTGCCACACCAGCTGTAAAGGAGTCCCACATAAAATAGCTCTGCAAAGAATCAAATTGTAGTAGATTATCTTACTTGCTCCTGAAAAAGATGCAAACGAGACTTCTTCATTTTTTATATAAGAGATGCAAATAAGAATTAGTAACTTCTTAAGTTTGTATGTAATCACATAATAGGAGATCGAGATCAAAGTAAGATCATAATGACAAGCAAGAAAATTATAATTGTAAGCTAGTGCGAAAGACACGCCCTTGTTAATATGGGAGGATTTGATTAGTAAGAGAAAAAACTTTTAAACTTTTCTTGCAAGTAGAACAACTTACAGTATAGAATTGGTCGTCAAACCATGTATCACGAGTCATCTTCAATGACTGGAAGCAGTATTGTGCCTCATATGTATTCAGACTCTGCTCAAATGTGTCAAAGAACTTCTCATTAATCGGGATAGTGTTTGTTGCATCCAGTGGAACGAGGGTGATAGGAATACCGGAATGAAAAACCTGAATGAAAAGGAATCATTGTCAAATGCAACTGACTTTTAGCTTCGAGATGCAATATGTGTTTATCTCTTTGCAGAATTGGGAAATGGTAAGGTTTTGGAGAGAATATCCATTCTTAATCTATCAAGAAAATCATTTTACACTTTTCTTAGACAGAATCATCTGCCGTGACAAGCATCCTAGGAAGGAACTGCATTACCTGGTATGCAGCAAAAGGATCTCCAAACACATTGAACTCTGCATAAGGATTACTAGTATAATCAGTGAACAAATTGCCATGGTTACCACACTGCTGAGGCACGCAAGATGAGCTGGCATTTTGTGGGCAACAACCAGTTGGGTTCTTTGACCTTACACCACCACCCATGACATAAATGTGCTCGATGTTTTTCTTTAAATGTGGGTTGTTCATAAGGAAAATAGCCATATTCGTATGTGCTCCTATAACAAACACAGTTATGGGGCCCTCTGATATTTTATCTATCATCACTTGCTGAGCAGTTGGCTGTCGAAGAGGAGTATACTTCCTTCTCCCCTGATTACAAGACAAAAAGCTGGACATGAGTCTTGAATCCTAACAGAGCATACTGAACAGATATCCAAAGAAAATTCCAAGATCACATATTTAGAGGACAAACATTATGAAGTAAAGCAGGAAGCTGAGACAAACTTCCCCAGTTAAACAGGAGAAATAAAGTAAAATAAAAGCATTATCTGCTAAGCTTGAAGTGAGTTGATAGTATAAGATGGCTAAGAAAATCAATTCTAGCTGCTATAAAAACCGAACAATGAATTGAGTACTTCAGCTGATTTAGTGTACCTTAATTTCTCAAGACCACTGTCAACTTATAGAGGCAAGAAGTCCATGGAATCATTATGGGAAGTACATCAACATGTTATAATTTATGGGGAATTGGACCAACAAGTACAAGGAACAAAGATTTCATCCCAGATTGCAATTACTGTGCAAGTTCATACCTGAGGTAGGAAAGCTTTCCGGATTCCATAGTTGGCATTAATATCTAGTCGCCCCCCTTGGCCTACAGGAATAGCTTGTCTATATCTACAATACCCTCCAGTTGTGATTCCCTGGTATGTTTAACACAGATTAGAACCATTCACGTAACAAATAGGGTACAATTAGATCATTAATAAGTGGACTCATTATGGCTTTTAGACTGGGATTTAGAACATTGAACTTTATAGCGAGCCATTTAGTCAAAATGATCACAGAAACTTCTTCACACCTGTTCGATAATAGGAAGATACCCTCCAACATCAGGGAGAATTGTACCATCTTCTAGTATCCCACCCTCACCTCCTACTCCAACAGCAATGTCATCACGGCCCATCATGTAAAGAATGTCATAGATTTGATTCACAGCATGCCCAGCATCAGTCCATGCATTTGTGTTGATAGTGACTCCCTGCAGCATGTTTATTCAATAATCACTGTCTGCTGTAACAGTTATAAACATTTCTTGGTGCGTTTTAAAACTTGAAATGGATTAGTTGGTTTCAGAATAAGTCATTCTACTTGCAAGCCCGTGTAAATAATACACATTTTACACCGCTAACATGTCATAAATCGCCTTGCAAATATAATATTTTGGAACTAAAATGCTGGACTACAGAATTTCTGGAAGGAACAGTCTAGCAAGTCATAGTTCATCAACATCAAAAAGAAAGTATGAACTGCAACATCACCAAAGCAATCTAACAAAAAAATCCCGCGTCTTCAACTACAGATATAATCAAGATTCTAAAGCACTCACTCGTATTGCTAGAATAAACTCAATTAGAATGCAAAATAAGAAATTTACATTAAAGTCGTTCATAAGTTTTGGATCACCATTAGAAAATGGTAGAAATTCGGTCACTTGATGTCACATCAAAAAGATTTATCATGAACTCACCTGGACCTCAAACTCTGATCTGTTTTGCTTCAAGAGGTACAAGAGAGCAAAGAAATCATCGGTATCGACATCTGTATCCAACAGAATTCGATGTGTACGACCCTTCACAGTATACAGATTATCTCCAACAACTCCTATGATCAATAACACTATAAACCAGAAATTCCTCTCCGGCAACATTCTCATGGCTTCAATCACAACCCAGAATCCACTTCTACAAAAAAGATCAAACGTTGTTTCTTATTTCTCCAGAACAAAACACAGGGCAAAGCGGAAGGAAAACATACAACATAATATCAAGCACAAGAGCATGAAGAATTAGAAAAGTTGCAGAAACTCACAGAGGTGTTTCGGAGAGGGAGACGAGGAGTTGGACAGTATTAAGCACTAGTTGAAATGAAGAGGATATCCAGACCGGCAGCACGTGAGGGGGGCGCCAGAACCGCCGGTTAGGGATGAGAAAAGACAAAAGGGATGCCAAGTTTACGTCTTCATTGGTAGAAGCAGCTAGATTCTTGGACTTTTGGAATTAGAGAGAGCAGAGAGAGAGTACAATTCCAGTTTATGTTTTTTTGTTTTCTTCCTTTTTACTATCACTATATTATTATTTTCTGAACTTTCTCCTCCTCCTCTATTGATTTGAAGGGAATGACAGCAATGGCGAGAAAAAGTTCATTTCCTCAACCGGCATGCGGGTCAGAGATGATTTCTACAGATTTTATTTTATTTTTTCCTTCTTTTTTTTTTTATACAATTTAGAAAAGCGGATTATATTTCATCATATTCTCCATAATTTTTTACAGATTTTAGATATAAATGCACGAAATTATTACATTTATTTTAAAATTTCAAAAGAAAAAATATTATGATGGCTCATTAATTATTAAACATGAGGTTAAAAAAAATACTCTAATCATAAATAAATTATATAAAAATAATTTTATAAATGGATAGGTTCATAAATCTAATGTGCTAAATGAATATTCCACCTTGGCAGTATTTTATTATATTGAAATTTTCTCACTGAATTGGATGGGTGTTTTTTCCATTAATAGGATGAACTATTTGGAATGAAAAGGACACGACATTACTGTAAATTTAATACTGTCGTGTATATTCTGATCGTGTAAAAATGCAAAAACCAACAGAGACATTTAAAGTTATTTCTTTTTCTTTTTTCAAATTAAAGAGAGAATATGGAAGGGATCTCAATGCGAATTTGTAGGTAGTAGCTAGATCTTCGCTAATCGTGGATTCGAAGCTTACTCTTTTTTCTTCTTATTATTTTTTTCTTTGATGATTTCAAATAATAATACGAGATACAGTTTTAAAATATATAAATTTTATATATTTTAGAAAAGAGTACGCGATATTTACATTATAGAAAAAGTATAGGTACCAGTTATATAATTTTCAATCATATAATTTATAATTATTTATCAAGATTTAAATAACTCTACTGGCCTTATAATTAACAATTTTTTTTTGCAAAAAGAATATGAAATAATTTTTATATTTATTTGGGACCAGTTAATTACATTTATATAATTATATATATTGTTCCAAGCCCTTATATATATATATATATATATGAAATATGGTCAACTTGGAGTTAAAAAACATAAGCTAGCTAGCACACATGCCAAAGGAGTGTGGAAAATGCAGCCCCCTTTAAATATACATGAAATTTGTCACTGGTGCATGCATATTGTTATATATAGTATTATGGCCACCCTGTTATCATATATATATATATATATCAACCTCAGGTTTTGGCAATTTCTTCTGCATTTTGCTTTAAATTTTGGTCATATTTGAACAAATAATTAATATATAATATAATCTGCATGCATGGGCACGTTCGTTCTGATCATCAGGGAATGTTTATCATTCTTTCTTCTGATTCAATATTATTTCTTATATATCTTCATCTTCACCACATGACTACCATGCATCCTGACCCCTCCTAAGAAGATCATATCTTGGATTCACCAGAAAATACAACACAAATTCCAACCACGATGACTCTTTTTATATAAACTGACGTTTCTTAATATAATATTATTTTAGATGTTTTGTAAAGTTTTAATTTTTTCTCAAAAATTAAATCTGATGAATCATATTTAATTAACCTGAGCACATTAATTTTTAGGCTATTTTTTTTAATAATAAATTAATAACGGGCATTACAACTTTAATATATATTATAAGATAACTACAACTTTAATAGCTTTGATCCTCATTACATAACTGTGATTGACATGTGGTCTAGTCCATATTATAATTCTCTACAAACCCACCATTTGAGAGATAGAATACTCTGCTTAAAATAGAATTAATCAATCTCATTCTCCATTTAAGACGGAGTAGAGTTATCTTTGTAAACATATCTTAATTATTGGACATGATATTCGTGAAAGAGAATAAATGTCGGTCGTTTAAGAGAGTAAACAGATGCTTCAACATTTTTTGTCACCAACCAATTAAATTATCGTAATCATGGACATGTGAATAGGGAACATGCTTTTTTGGCTCATTAGAAGCCCTATGCATGGTAGCAACAGAGATTGATTTCAGACACATGGCTAATTATTTATTAGATTTAAGATTTAATAAAATAATTATATAATAAAATATTTTAAATTTAAATTTTATAAATTAAATCTTTTTATTTAAATAACGTGAATGGTGTATGCTACCTGCCGAGCCGAATTGATAATAGGATGATTACTTTTATAAAAGATTCCAAAAATCATATCTAAAACGATAAAACGGAATTAATTTGATTTGACTGGATCTTTCCTTTGCAGAAAAGATGGATTAAAAATGCTGAGAATAAAGCTGTAGAAATAGGAAAAACATGTGCATACTAAAAAAAAAAAAAAGTGAATGTAGAGGGTTAGGAAAGGGGCCTTTAATGGAAACAAATGTGAAGACGGGGAGACCGACAAAGAATAAGACGAGTAAAATTACCTCCTGGCTCTGGGAATAATCCGATCTCGAGGATAGTGATTGCTTACTCCCGAAATTGAAGGACGGTGATAGCTTATTATTTTTTATTTGAAAATTTTATCTTTTAAAATATTTTTTTAACATCCTTAATTATTAAATTTTTTTTAAAAAAATATAACTTTACTAATAATCACTTTTAAAAAAGATGCAATAAAAAGTAGGGGTGAAAACGATCCGGTCTGGTCGGGTTTGATCAGATTTGATTCGGTCCATCATTTTTTCGGTCTATTATTTTTTTCAAATCAGACTAGACCGAACATCTAGTTGGTCCGTTCAGTCCGGTCCCGTTCGGTCGGTTCATTCGGTTCAATCTAATTATTTTTTTATTCTTTTTTTTCTAAATAAATCAATTAAACATTTTATTTAAATTACTAAATTAAAATTAAATAAATTATTAATATAGATTATGTAACTAACTCATTAAAAATAAATTTTATATGGTCAATGATACATATTATAAATTATATATACATAGATAATACATATTATAAATTATAAATTATATTTATATATAAATTATAATATATATATATACTATATACATATATACATAATGGGAAATTGATATTAGGTTAGTTAATTTATAATTTACAAATTGCTTTATATTTATTTACAACTTAGGTATTTTACAAAAAATTTATCTAATAACTTTAATTAGATATAGATGTAGATGTTAGTAATTGATTAATAGTGAGTTGATTATAACTTAATTGATAATATACACTACTTAATTAATAGAATATTATTTTGTAATTACATATTTAAAAATTTATATTATAAATGCGGATAGGTTAGATGAAAATTACATAATTAATTATATAATTATTATACCAAATAATATATATAAAAAATAAATATATATATTTTTTAATTAGGTCGGTCCGGTCCACTTCGATCCGAAGAATCGTGGACAATCATGAACCGAAACCAAACTCCATATATTTCGATGTGGTCTGGACCGAACCAAATCGATCGGTCCGGTTGATTTTACCGGTCTAGACCAACCGTTTTAAAGCCTTAATAAGAAGTAATAAATCTTTTATTGTTCAAGTTCGATACCATTATATCCACATGTCAATATTTTTGTACTTTGGATACCCATTTATTAGAAAATGATACAAAAATAAACAGGAACACTACCTACCGAATGTGCATACTGATTTTGTGTCTTTATTCACTTTTTCACTTAGTGATTAATGAAATATTTTTTAATAATATTGTAGATTTTTTTATTTTTAGAATAAATATTTAAGAATAGAAAAAAATGAATTAAAAAATTAAAAAAATAATCTTCACAAATCGAGCTCGTACTACATCCTCAATGGACATAACACTGCTCAAAAATAAAACAAATCTATTGTATTCTATTCTTAGTCTAAATTAAAAATAAAAATAAAAAGGGCGAGAGAGGGTTTGTGTTAACTGTTACATTCCTGGAAACGATCAAATCAATGATGTTTTGTTGGAACTTTATATTTGGTTTAATGTGCGTTCCTACGTGTTGGACATCGAACTATGGTTTTCACACGTGGATTGGCCAACGAATCACCCTCCTTTTTTCAGATTTGGCGGTTGCCGTTGCGGATGCGTGGGCCCTCACTCTACTCAATATTATCTTTTAGACGAAAGAGAAATTTTCTTTATTATTTCTACGTCATATATTAACATTTAATTTATTATTTTTATTCTTTATTTAAATATACATATTTATATCTTAACATATACATTTAAAGAGAAGAATAAAAATAATAAATTCCTTATTGGTATATAGTGTAGAAAATGATAAATAAAATTTTTCTTATAATATTTAGAGTATTAGAGTATACAAGTTCTGTATTTTTTTTTTTAAAAAAATAAATAAATCTGAAATTTATATAAAAAAATAATTTTTTTAATAGTAGGCCATATTTTTTTCAAATGGAATAAGACCTGTACAACTAAGACTGTATCTAACATTCTTCAATCTTTAAACATGTTTTACATCCAATAATGTTGTTGATATAAATCTTAAATTTTGTTTGGACACCTAGAATATCTCGAAATATATATGAATATTAATAAAATAATTTTTAAATATTAGTGAAATAATTTGAATTAAAATTTTTTTATTGGACTTTGAGAAATGATAGAAAAAAAAATTGAATAAAAATATTATAGAGTTACAAAATTGGCTGAATATAATTTCCTAATATTATTTTTGTATATAAATCTGAAAATTTTATATTATTTTTTTGTATTTTATTTGTAAGTTTGAAAAAATTGTAATGATTAGGTAATTATTATGAAAAAAATTTAAAATTGAAAAATATTTTATATTTGAATGATGTTTATGAATGAAATATATAAGAATACCTAGTAATATTTGGTTATCCAAACTTTTAACTAACCTTTGAATAAAGTAAATAATTTAGGAACTAGGGGATTATGAAATCACTACTTGTGCCAAAATCTAAACTAATAAAAAGAAATAGATTTTATTATTTATATCTTTAATACTCCTCATTAAGTGAGCCTAACAAAAAAAATATCTAATTAATTGGATGAAGTATAGATCAATCGAGATTTCAAATTCAGAATATTTGTTATGATGCCATGTGAAATTATCACTTATCTCAAAGACTTAAACTGATGGGAAGACGTAGATCTTACTGTTTTATATGTTTAATGAGGATTAAGCTATCTCAAATTCTTAGCATATTACAAAAGATTGATATGATCCTGGGAAGTCAATACATATTCATTGTCTCTAAGATATAATGAATAGAAAAATGATATATACAAATCTCAAATACACAAACATTGCACAGGTCATTTTTATAATTAAGTGGACCCTATCATAAAAAAAAAGTGTAAAAAACTTACTTTTTTCATAGGACCAACATTTTTACAAAAGACTTGTATATTTAGGATTTATACCTAACAGATGCTTGCAAACAGTTGGCAAAATGATTGTAATTTACAACTTGAAGATCTTTACAGGTTAATAAACATAAGAGATTATGATCTTGTCGAATAGTGAACAATTTATATATATTGGATCGATCATGATCACTTGTTTATGAATCATGCATGCACGTATTCTCGAGTTGGAACAATAGGAATATTTAAAATATTTTCCGGGAAAAAAAAAAAAAAGAACCACATGTACGTGACATGTGTTTGATTCCCTTGCAAATAAAGAAAATGGGAATAGACCACAAATTTGTCTTAATCAACTAAATAATTGGATTTTTTAAGTGGGAGTCGGGCATAAATAGTTAAAATGAGTCTTTGATTACAAAAAAAATTCAAAAAAACAAGAATCTATATGAATGATATTAAGAGAACTAACTAAGTACTAAAAGTCATTTTGAAGGTATATGATCTGTATATTTTATATGGTTTTGTGATTCATGAAAAAGTTAAAGTGCATCATTGAGGCATAAAAATCCCTAGCAGATCAGAAATATGATCTAGATAGATCATGTAGATGTAAGACTTTTTATCTTGTATTAAGAGATGAGAATTAATGTTAGATACTTTTTATTTTCACATTTTTATTACGCGTTTATGTTCAGATGGCGAGCATTAATCAAGAAGATTGGGTCAAGAGGACTAATTAAAAATTAAATGGGGTGTCCCACAAAGTTAAGATCCTGTTTCCCAACCATTGAATGAGCATTGGCTTTTTGTAGATTGAGACCCTCACACACCACATTTGCTTTCCCCTTTCGAATGGTGGGGGATGAGAACAATAAATATAAATAAATAAAAGGTGAATGCTTGAACGTATTGGATAAGAAAAACATTCAAAAAGCGAGGGAATTATAATATTTAATGACAAAGCACCCAAGCAAAAGGAATTCCGAATTCGAAGACTTTTTTAAATAATATAATAATATAACAGAATTAGAATATATATTTATATATTAATAGTTTTGGGTTTTGGAGATTGGTGTTGAGCAGCAAAAGGAGCTTTCCTTTTTGTGGCGGTCAAAGCTCACCGTTTCTTGTGCTGATGGGTGTGTTTGGATCATCATTCAGTCGGTTGAGCCATCATTTCATTCATTGACCAATGCTTCTTTAATTTTCCTTACATTATTCTGTTGAATAGACACCTTATTCTTCCATTTTACATGTTTGTGGCTGTCTGCAATGGGGATGAAGCTTCTGCAGTCGATTATGGTGCTTGATAATGATTACTGGCCCTGTTTTGTATTTATTTGATGTTAGGTAACATGCACTTGCTTTGTTAATAACTCCAATGATCTCCATATGAATCAGACTATTCAACTTTACAAAATCAAAGGAGAAGAGGTTCAAAACTATTGAATGCATGACTGTGAATATTTGAGAATTAATTCAACAAGGAGACGCAGGATCAATGGCTCCAACAAGAAACGTAGAGAAACAGTCTCATGTAAGTGTGTGGGGCATTAAATCCTCAATTTAAAGCTGCATGGGAAATTTTCAAGTTGGTTGTTGCTCCCAGAAAACAATGATAAAATATTTAATGAATCCCAATATATATAGAGAGAGAGAGAGGGTAGTTATCTATCTATAAAGAGAAGTTCATCAAGGAAAAGAATAAGTAGCTAAATAAAAACGCATGCGTGCCTTAGTCTCCATCTACATGCCTTCAAAAAAATAATTGTACTTTCAAAATAGTGTGGGGTTGGAAGCTTTGATCATGGAATGTGCTACCTGTACGGATAGCTTAAATTAAGAGAATAAGATTTAGACTGTGATAGGATGTTGAGATAATTTTAAATAAGTTGAATTGATATGTAAATAATATTATTTTGTAAGTTTAACTGAAATATATTTAAATATATGAAATAAGTTGAGATATATATATATATCTCGATGTATAGAACAAGATGGTATATGTTTAATTTTTTACAAAAAGTTGAAAAAATCGTGAGTCTCATAAATTATTAATTTGAGATAAGTTGATATGAGTTTGACATCTATTTTATTTTACAAAAATTTTATGTACTGTCATTTTTAAGTAGTTATTATACATTCTATTAATATAAGTGGTGACGATATATTTATTAATATAAAATAATTATTTTAACTAATTAAATATATAAAGAATACGGTAAAAGTCAAAAAATTCTTTTATTTTATTATTATTTATCATGCTTCCTGTTTTCTTTAGCGTTACTTTAGCAAAAGAATACTTCCAAGTTTAAAGGGCTCTCATAAATATATTTAAAATAGATGATATAATAAAAATAATAATGACTAAAATTTATTTTATGTATTTAATATTTTAAAGATTAAAATTTGATAAAAAAAATTAAGTAATTCTGAATTTTGCTGATGTGGCTTAATTTCATTGGATGGATAGTTGGCACAGTTCAGAATCCTGTCAACATTTGTGAGGACGAATGGGCTATCCAATTTGCATGAGCTGTTTGTATAATTAATTTTGTTACATATAAATAAAGTTGTGTATTAATTTATGTATGAATATTGATTCATTCATATTTAAAATTTAAATTAATATTATTTTTAATAAAATTTATTTTTTAACTAATTATAATAAATTGATGTGCAATTAAAATACAATTATATTTTTTCTTGCATCATATCTTTAGTTCCATCGCCATTTATTGTTGGGTTATTGACAAACGGTCAAGTCAAGAGCAGTATTTAAAAAATTAAAATGTGTCAAAAAGGAAAATTATTAACTTTTATTAATAAAATTGAATTTTATTTTTAAAATTAAAGATAATATTCTTTTTAGGGATTATTCTTCACTCACCATACCAAAAAGTCGTTCCTTTTTTTAATCCACTTGAGTGGTTTGGATGTATAGATACCATGCTCTTTGCTTAATCCCTCCCTTCCACCATTTACATTTATTAGGACTACAACTTGCCTGTGGTCCCCACCCATAACACTCCCTTCCTTATATAAATATATAAATATATATAAATTAATTAATCAATAATTTCATAAAAAATTATTATTCTAATCATAACTATTATCCCTTAGTGATTCACATTTCATATATATTTTTATAACGATTTAATCAGTTAAACTTTTGAAAGTGCTCTAAATTTATTTTGTAAAGGTGTATATGAAGAATCCTACTTTGAAGAGGTTTTTTAACATTAAAAAAAAAATGTATAAACGTCACATATTCTTTTAAAAAACAATAAATATCATACTCATGCAAACAAAAAATGAAATTTTTCTCAAAATATATATCTTAATCATCAAAATATTTACATGAACTTTAATACCATTTCACAATATATATATTATTTTAATATAGTATTGATGCTATTTTATGGGCAAGCGGCCCCCTAGGAGAAGTAGAACTCATTGGTTTCATCTCTCTGATTGCTGCTCAGAGAGTCAGAAGCGAAAGAACACGTGTCCTCATTCCAACGAAGAAAATTTTTGTCACTGAACATCATGCTGGCTATATTTTTAATGGAAAATGTTACACATCATCCCACACCACACACTTTATATATTAAAATAATATTTTTTATTTTTTTATTTTTTATTTCATTTTATTCTTATTAAACTAATTAAATTATTCTATTTATCATCTACACACTACATATTTATTATAGAAAAAATGAAAAAAAATTAAAATAAGTGTGGTGTGTGAAGTATGAGGATGATAAGAAGAATTTTCCATTTTTAATTGGGTGGGGTTACTGTACCGCCAGCTCTAAAAGCTGGTGTGGCCCATTTTTTTTAATATTTTTAAATATTTTTAAAAAATAAAAATATATATCTATATATTTAAAATTATTTTTTTAATTATTAAATGAATTTATTTTTTAACCTAACGGTACATTTAAACGTACCGTCCGGACGACATAGCAGCAATATTCTTTTTAATATACCGGCAATGATGATTTTTCCTTCACGGGGATGACCTTGATATATGTTTAATTTTAATATATAAAGTAAGTCTTAATATATAAGTTTTAATGGCTTTTCAAAGATTGACTATTACATATGATCAAGAGTTTGAATATATAATATTTGATGAGGAGAAATATTTTAACTATAAAAGAATTTTATAAAATTAAACTCTTAAATTGACTTAGTTTAAAGAGATGCGTTGATATGTAAAATTATAATTTCAGAAAATTTTATTAATTTACAAATATATTTTTATAATTGTAGCACTACTCGTCAAACTTACTCTTATTTTAGGCACGAAGATTTTATGAGGGATGAAAGCCTCTAGGAAAGGTCTCTGAAAACGACAGTTTCATAGATGCTGAACTTGACTATATGCGTTTTGTTGTTGAGCGTAGTCGCTAGAAGTTGTATATATGTATTTTTTCTAAATTACACACTCCCATTTCAAACTTTACTTTTCAAAACCAACTTTCTCCTTTGACTAAAACACAAATACTTTTCTCTAATGTCTAAAGTTGCTGTCACATTTATTATCTAGATCCATCCTCGTGAAAACCACCCTATATATTTAGTATCATTAATGTTTTGGTCGTGGGAATATGTTAATATCACTTGTGAAATGAAGAAATATTTTTATTACAGGGTGGTTGAAAAAAAATAAAATAACAGTTCCTCGAGGTTTCTTCCAAAAGGGGAGGGGATTTTCAACTAGGTGGAGGAGGAGACTCTGTCCTACCTGACCTGCTATTGTAATATGCCATAGGAGTTGTCCACTAGGCAAAACATTGGAGAATTTAGCTGTAATGGATCTAAGTTCCAATTGGGGTTAGCCCATTGGTGGCAAACTGGAATATGTACGATAGTTTTAGGCCTATAAACATGAATTGATTAAGTGGGCAGATGATTAGGCCCAGCCCAAAAGGTACCCTTTCCCTTCTCTGCATTTTTTACTGATTGTTCATATGATTATTTTACGGACTCTACTACACATTATCTTACATCACATATTACATATATATATTTTAAATTTTATTTCTATTAAACTAATTGAATTTTTCTACTTATCATCCCGACACTACATACTTTCTAAGGGAAAAAAAAAAAAAAAAAAAAACCATCATATATGTGGTGCATAGTGTAGGGATGATGAGTAGAATCATTCTTACTTTATTGATCTCTCTTTGTATGATATACATGGCTGCTCGTAGGAGATCCCAGGACATTATCCGTATAGTATTAATGCATTCAATGCTCTGATAGTTCTCTTGAATCGTTTACAGATGTGAATGCCAAGTAGCTGAATGAAATGAATTGGCCTCTCGTTGGCCTGCAGAATGAAACAATTAATTGTTTATTATTTATTTTCATTCACTTTTCTTCTTATATGTAGTGTTCAGTGATTGGCTTGATCATGCGAAAATACTTTTTCTTTTTTTATAACTACCTGTGCAATAATTAAAATGTAATTCAAGTGTATGTCATTGAGGCAGGTTAACAGGCGTGTTCATCTAATATTTGTGTACTGTTCTTTTGCATTATGCATGTCTTCTTTTATGTTAAAACAAAGGTAACATGTTTGATTGGCCAGGGCATCATGACAGCTGCCTTTAATCCAAAATATGAAAATCTGAATTAACTGTGAAAGATGAACAAAAGACAGTATGGGAGTCAAGACTCATCCAGGCTAACAAAATCTTTGGGGGCTCAGTAAGTAATTCCTTCGTGAATGACCTAAAAACTATGTACACTTTTTTTTTTTAATATAAGTAATAAGAGAATTTATTCATATGAATGAAGTAGGCATAGATCGTGAACACATGAAATATACAAAAGAAACACCCAATTAAATTCTAGCCGAGGAAAAAAATCATGGACATTGTTTCCATCAAGTACAATAGTTGAAAACCACACCATTAAAGTGTGCATAAAAAAATTCTGAAGTCCCTCCATTGTGCGTTCCCTATCTTCAAAGCATTTCTCATTCCTTTCCGACCATGTACACCACATGATACATAACAGGATCATCTTCTACACTACCGCCACTTGAGGACAGCCTTGAAACTCCTTCCAACAAGCCAATAAATCCACCACCCGTGAAGGCATTACCCAAGCAATATCCATTCTTCTAAAGATCTCATTCCATAGCCCCCTCGTGAGCTCACAATGCAATAGTAAGTGATCTACAAATTCTCCCTATTTTTTACACAAGTGGCACCAATTCATCACTATAATTCCCCTTTCTCAGATTGTCGGTAGTCAAGATCTTCCCAAGAGCAACGGTCTATATGAAAAAAGCTACCTTAATAGGCACCCGTGATCTCCAAATCCTCTTCCATGGAAATGAAACATGGTCATGGGTTAACAAAATCTTGTAGTAGGTCCTGGCTGTACATTTTTTACTACCATTAGCCTTCCATTACAACCTATATTCTTGAGCCGTATTATTTCCCATGGAATATAACAACCTTAGGAAATCAGACACAGCCTGTAATTCCCAATTGTGAATATTTCTATTAAAAGGAATGTTCCACTGATAAGATCCGTGGGAAAATACCCACATATCTGCAATAGAAGCCTTTCTATTAGCTGCAATACTATAGAGTGCTAGAAATGCCCTATATAACACGCACTCTCCACACCAAACATCATGCCAAAACCTGATTTTGGAACCATCTCCCACCACGAATCGTAAGTAACTTTTGAAACCCTGCCAACCCCTCCTAATAAATTTCCATAAGCCCACACCATGTCTCCCCCTTACTTCCTTGGAGCACCAGCCTCCCCACTCGCTCCCATGTCTAGAATCAATAATCTCATTCCATAGTGTGTTCCCCTTTAGGTGGTACCTCCACAACCATTTACTCAATAAAACTTTATTGAACATTCGCAAATTGCATATCCTCAAGCCTCCATTTGGAATAGGAGAACAAACATTGAACCAGTTAACTAGATGGAATTTTGTTTCCTCCCCCATTCCCCCCCCAAAAAAAAAGAAAGAAAAGTCCGGAATAATCTCTCAATTCTAGTTGTCACCCCTGCAGGCAAAAGAAAGAGTGAAAGGAAAAAAGTGGGTAGATTGGTTAAGGAACTCTTAATTAAAGTAATTCGGTAGATGCATCCATTTCCACCCAACAAGCTTCCTCTCAACTTTCTCCACCACCCCATCCCAACTGGCTCGAGCCTTAAAATTGGCCCCCAACGGGAGACCCAAATATTTCATAGGCAAGAAAGACACCTTGCAATCCAACAGACACGCCTAGCTGTTAATATTAGGCACCACACTCACTACAACCATCTCGGATTTGCTAAAATTAATCTTGAGCCCCGACACTACTTCAAAGCATAGAAAGAGAGCTCGCAGAGATTGAATCTGACCAGAATTCGCATCACAAAATAAGAGGATATCATATGCAAATAAGAGATGAGAGAGTGAAGTAGGCCCATTTGTGCCATTACTGACCGAAAAACCGGATAAATAACCTTCACTAACAGCAGCCTTCACCAACCAACCAAGCGCCTCCATAACAATGACAAATCGGAGAGGTGACAATGAATCCCCCTGCGTCAAACCGCGTGTGCTATTAAAGAACCCAGCAGGAGTGCCATTAACTAACATTGAAAAACAAACAGTAGATATACAATAGCGGATCCATGAGATCCACCTGTCACCAAAACCACACCTACCGAGCAAGTAAAGGATGAAGTCCCAATTCACATGGTCATAGGCCTTTTCTATATCAAGTTTGCAAAGGATACCTAGAACTCCTTCCCGCAACCTATGATCCAAGCACTCATTGGCAATAAGCACCGAATCCAGAATCTGTCTCCCCCTAATGAAGGCGTTTTGGGGCTTAGAAATAATATGTTCCATCACCAAGCTAAGCCTATTTTTCGGGACTTTGGAGATTATTTTGTAGACTCCGCTCACAAGGCTTATGGGGCGAAAATCTTCAACTACCTTAGCCCCGTGTTTCTTTGGAATAAGAGTAATGAGTGTTGCATTGAGACTTTTCTCAAATTTATATAAAGAGTGAAATTCTGCAAAGACCTGCATAATATCACATTTCACTACATCCCAACAAAGCTGGAAGAATCCCATCTAGAGTCCATCTGGGTCCGATGCCTTGTCCTTCGCCATGCTACGAATAAACCTTGAACAATTCATCTTCCTCAAACTCCCTTTCCAAACCATTTGCACTTTGTGAATCAATAGACTCGAAAGACAAGTCATCAAGTTTTGGCCTCAAGCGTATCGATTCGGAGAGGAGGTTCTCAAAATGCTGCACAATGTGATTTTCCAAATCATCAGAGGATGAAAGCACTTGAGTACCTGAGTGGAGTGTCTCAATAGTGTTGCTGCGTCGATGTGAATTCACCACTTTATGGAAGAACTTTGTACATTTATCATCCTCTTTTAGGCAAAGAGCCCTGGATTTTTGTCGCCACGAAATCTCTTCCATCAATAACACCTTCTCCAGATCAATTACGACCGCCTTTTTCTAGCAAGGGCTTCCTCCGAGAGGTCTCCCGTCAATTCCCTAGCCTCAAAATCTTGTAGTTCCTCCATAAGGGTATTCTTTTTATTATCAATGCTACAAAACACTTCCAAATTCCACTTCTTGAGATCTTGCTTCAAAGCTTTGAGCTTACAAGCTAGAATGAAACTGGGATTGCCTGTAAACATATAATAAGAGGACTGCCAAGAACGTACCTTATCTACAAAACCCTCCGCCGCTAACCACATATTTTCAAACTTGAAAGGTCTGCGTCTACCAATAATACCTCCACAATCTAACACAATAGGAAAATGGTCGGAACACACACGGGGCAACCATTTCCGAGAAAGTTCAGGAAAATATGTCTCACATGACAGGGAGACAAGGAACCTATCCAATCTTGACCATCCCCGACCGTTAGACCATGTAAACTCACCCTCGATGAGACGGAGGTCCATAAGATCTAAATCAAATACAAACTCTGAGAACTCCTCCATGACTGCCGAGTGGCGATGAGTCCTCGAACACTCGCTGGGAAAGCGAACAATATTAAAATCTCCCCCCATGCACCATGACACCTCCCATAAATAAATAAGACCTGCCAACTCCTCCCGTGACTAAAATCTATCTACACCTAGAATTAGGAGACTAATGACTGTGAGCAAAATCTCGGAAGCACCTAATTATTTTGAGATGCAGATGAACACTATGACAATACCCGACAGCATCACAAATGAATGGCATATTAGCATTGTAACCATTGCTGCATCTATAAGGATCTAATGCTACATACATTCTTTGCAAACTTTGTACAGTTCATTTGCATTTTAGAGCAGATCACTTACCTAAGATGGCCAAACCCTTGATCCATGCAGCATTCACTTCTAGGTTGGCTTCTGATACAACTTCTAAAACTGGATTGCACATCCAGCTAGAACTCCCTCAATCTTACATCTTTAAAATATCTCTTCCAGGGTAAGATTCAACCCAATTGAATGCAAACAAACTTAGGACATAACACATACAAGGGCAGTCAATGGCTTCCAATGTTCTTTACCATATAAAAGAACGTATACAGAAATTTAACCTGGTTAGTTATTACAGGATTCCTCTCCCTCACCCACCACAATAAAATGCAGGCATCTTCTCCATAAAATCTTATGAAGCTAATGGTTCATTTGTGAAACATATCTTCATCAGCATCAAAAATTACAAAGGCCATTGCTTCAGTTTAAGGGTCGCATGCTTTGCATCCTATTACACAAGCTTAAGAGACCAAGAGGATTTGCTAATTTCATTATTAAACAACAGTTACACAACCCTGACAAACAATTAATCCCAACACTTCTCTAAGTTTTGTTAAATAAGAAACTAAACATGATTTAGTAGAAATGCAATCAAAATGAACATACAATCAGATACCAGTGAAAACTTAGCCAAATTCGAGATCAAACACTCATTTTCTAAAGCTAAATTTCAGATCGCATCCTTAATAATAGATCCTTCGATTCTATATGTATATATATACATATATTTTGTTGAGATAATGCTATTAATTCATATTCAGCATTAAGAATTCCACCATTGCTCCTCCATATCCGAACGTTACAATTAATGTTTCACAGACTAAGCCAAAACCAACGGGATTTCACAAATTCATTACCTAACTCACATCAAGACCCTCCCATTATTACCATAAAAACAACCAGATCTACCATTATAACCAACTACAAAATAACCCATTAGATTTGATTTTTCTCAAAAAAGCTTACGCAGGAGAATACGACGACTCGTCGCGGCGCCGACCTTGCTCCCGACCCGATCCTCGTGGACACCCGAGTCCGACTCGTCGTGGTACCACCCGACGGATTTCTGGGCCTCGAGGACGATCTGGGAAAGACCTGAGACAAAGCACCACAGAAGAAGGAAACGTCGTAACTATAAATCATGGATAATTTTCCTACGAACAGAAATGCAGAATCTAAAAAGAAAACAAGAAAGAGCTGATTGAACGAATTATACCTTGTTTGACGGTCTGTTTGTTCTGGCGGATATCGTGGATAGTGGCGGAGATCTTCCAGTAGAGAGGGCGGCCGACGTAGAAGAGAAGCAGGAGCAAGAGGACCGCCATGAGTATGCGGAACGAAACCCTAGCTGTTGACGACGCCATTCTCACTTCCTCAATCTTGCTACTTCGTGGTAGAGGGAGAGCAGAGTCGTGTCGTGTGTCTGCGAGTCAGTGCGTGTGACGTGAGCTCTGAGAGAGAGAGAGAGAGAGAGAGAGCATTGCTTTAAAAGGACAAAGCAGTAGAGACCGTCAGACCGCACGGGTCCATTCAAAATGCCGTTGTTATTTTAATTTGGGAAATACTTTTTGCAGTCAGTAGATACAGTTAGCGTGCAATCGATTGTAAAAAAATGAATTAATATGGAATTTACATGAAAAAAATTATTTTTATAACTTTTTTTTATTCATATAGGTCTCCTTGAATATAAAAAAAAAATTTATAATTTTTTTTATTCATTTCGTACAGCCGACTGCACGCCGACTGCATTTGTCGACTGTATGTAGCAAAGCCCTTTTAATTTATGGCATTAAATTATGAGAAATACTTTTTGCAGTCGGCGTGCAGTCGGCTGTAAAAAGAAAATTAATACGGGACCTACATGAAAAAAAAAATTATTTTTATAATTTTTTTTTATTCATCTCGTACAGCCGACTGCACGCCGACTGCATTTGTCGACTGTATGTAGCAAAGCCCTTTTAATTTATGGCATTAAATTATGAGAAATACTTTTTGCAGTCAGCAGATGCAGTCGGCGTGCAGTCGGCTGTAAAAAGAAAATTAATACGGGACCTACATGAAAAAAAAAATTATTTTTATAATTTTTTATAATTCATGTAGGTCCCCTTGAATATAAAAAAAAATTTTTATAATTTTTTTTATTCATTCTGTATAGCCGACTGCACGCCAACTACATGTGGCGACTGTATGTAGCAAAGCCCTTAAATTATTGTTGATTTTTTAATTGAGCAGTGAGGGAGAAATGTTTTTCATATTCTGCATCATATATTTTAGGCAGGATAGGTTTACTATTTTAGTATTATCTATTTATTACTTGTAAGTTTTTAAGATTTTTTTATCATTTTATTTTAAGTATTTTTTTAATATTTTTAGTCATTAAAAAAATATATATATATATATATAAAATTTTACTACTAATCACTTCTTTAACTATTAAGTAAAATAAAAAAATTAAAAAAAATTAAATACAAAACGAGTAATAAATAGGTAGTAAAATAGTAGTAATCCTATTATTTTCTTATATTTAATATATTTTAAATTTTTTTTATTAATTTTAATTTTAATTTTATTTTATGCTTATTAAATTAATTGAGTTATTCTATTTATCATCTATACATCACATATTTATTATAAAAAAATAATAAAATAAAATAAATATAGTGTGCGGTGTGTGAGAATGATAAGTAAAATTATTTTTATATATATGCACAATTTTACATATAATATTATACATATGATGTAATAGTTATATTTTCTTAGTATTTTTTTATTTAAATATTAAATTCCAAAATTTTAAATTTATACCCTTTTTGTAATTTGCAAGTAAAATTATAAGTACAGATAACATTTTCCGTTTTAACCACTACACTCCAAATTATTACTTTTGGTAAACTTGATCTCTGGTTAGTAATCAAACAGATATAATTAGTTTTCATTTGAAATAAGGTGATTATAATATATAATTCAAAATCTAAGTAGTGACACCTTCCATTGATTGAAAAATATATTATAATAAATATTATTATTCTGGATTATTAAAATTATGTCATGCGATTTACTTTAATCTATTCTCATAATCTGAGAAATGATACTCATCATCCTACATCATATATTAATATATGATTTATCATTTTATTTAAACATATACATATTGAAACAAAAATTCATATGTCAATGTGTAGTGTAGGGAACGGTAGATATAATTTTTCTCATAATCAAATCTGAAACAATGGTTAAAAAATCAATTATTATTTTTGGATAATAATCATACATGATTATTAGACTATTGACATATGCTCTGTTCCCAGCTAGATATGTAATACATGACACTTTGATTTGTTTGATTTAGGGTTAATTTGGATATTTAGAATATTTTAAAATATATGTAAATAGTAATAAAATGATTTGAGTTAAAATAATTTATCGGATTTGGGAAAATGAGAGGGATAATGTTAAATAAAAATATTGTTTGAATATTATTTTTATTTTAAAACTTGAAAAAGTAGTATTTTTTTGTGTTTTGTTTGAGAGTTTAGGAAAGTTGGAATGATTAGATAAAAAAAATTAAAAATTTGAAATTGAAAAGTATTTTGTATTTAAATTATGTTTGTAAATGAAATATTTAAAAATATCTTAAAATACTTGATAATATTTGTATTCCCAAACGCATCCTTAAATATGGCACTGATCTCTAACACATTTCAGGATGTAATGCAAATTTAAATCCTCGTTTGGTTTTAAAAACCTTTCCAACCATCTTATCACATTTCAACATTCAAATACAAATATTTTTTAATTTCAACTTTTTAATCTAATCATTATAACTTTCCAAACTTCTAAACAAAACACAAAAAACAATTTAACATTTCCAAATCCTAAAACAAAAATTATATTCTAAATCTCTTCTGACTTTATAATTTTTTCATTCAATTTTTTTCTTTCATTTTCTCATCTTAACTCAAACTATTTCATTAGTATTTAAAAATTATGTTACTACTATTTATAAATTTTTCATATTATCTGTGTAACCAAAAGAGTTTTAAATCAGCATTAGTGAATGGATTGATGAATTACAAGCCCATTTATATTGAGAAATGTTTCATCTCTGTAGACATCTTGCAAGAACGAACTTACAATCGCAACTTGGAGTAAACTGTCAAGATTTTTTTAATACAAGAAGTGTCTCAACTCATCTTATCTGATCATTACAAATTTTTCAAATTTTCATACAAAATACAATAAACAATTCCACATTTTAAAATCCCAAAACAAAATTAATATTAAAAATTAATAATCTAACAATATTTTATTCAACTTTCATCTCATTTCATTTTATCTCAACTCACAATCCAAACCTCCCCATTTTAGTTATTTGAAATCTCTGTTTAGGCATTTCTCATCAGTATTTTGACTTGTGCACAAAAAGTGGATAACACTTTAGCGATTGGGGTCTTTTTTTTGTACCGAGTTTTGACGATGAAGGGTTTATACAACTACGACTCTACGAGGCCCAGGAAGCTTCGGGTCAACCATAAGAAGCCCAGCCCAATCTCTAGGCACCCAATTGCCAATCCATCCAGCCCTGCTTATTACACACTACAAATAAGTTAGTCAGCAATCATCATCAAACTTAAATGCTCATGGAGGACTAGCTTGGAAGTTGTAATAATCTGATAGTTCATAGTCTGTCCAATTCCTACAATTACATCCTGTTTCTCCCCATGCTGAAAACCACACACGTTTACCAAGATTTGTGTGTAGCCACAATTAACCATATACAACAACAAACTATACATTTATTTATGGTGACTGCAAATTTTCTAGAGCTTTTTAACCAAAAAGATTGGGAACTCATATGTTAACACAAATATCAAAAGCAAATGTGTAAAACCATGAGCCATTTTCAGTAGAAATTTCTCCATCGATTCCTCCTCCGCTTCGGCGGAGTGGGTCTACCACCACTTCCAGGAAACTCCCATCTGGCAATGTCACCATCCCAAGAAGAACTGACGATCAGAGGGTAGAACGGGTGCCAACTACAGTCTCTTACAGGTGCGTCGTGATAGTCCAGTCTTGCAACTTGAGCTCCACTAACCTATAAGAGCAATAAACTTGCAATAATTTTAGGTAGCCCGTTGTTTAACCACTGAAGGGAAAAAGGTGTGGCTTAATATAGAACCGAGTCTGATAGAATGTTACTGGGCATGTTCTGGGCTTTGTGTATAACAAGTGGACAATCTAAAATCTGTTAAAACCTGAACTAGTTTTGCACTCTCTCGAGGGTTCTTGGAATCTACTCCTGGAACATGCAGTGCGTCTGGGGAGATTGGTATTTATCGGTAGGGTTTGATTTGTATGGCTTGGGCTAGAACAACATGATGCGGAAGTTATCATTGATAACAAAATCAATGGCCATATCTCTACTCTTCTCTCTCAGATTAAAAAGAAGGCTTAACCATGAAAAATTAACCTGCAAAAGAAAGAACATTAAAGTCTAAAGAATTATGTGTGCATACCAGATCATAAATATAAACAGATGAATCGCTAGATCCAGTGTAGATGTACTTCTGACCAGTGCTGCAACAAGTCATGCACGGTGAGAAATATTATTCAGCATTCCTACCTTCTCTCAATGCTATAGATTGGACATGGAATGCCATAAAAATATCTGAACTAAAAAATAAATAAAAATAATGCCATAGAAATATATGTCGTTATCAGGGTGACAATGACGCCCTAAAGCCTGACCAATTGTTGAAGTGAGATGGACCAACTTCACCTTTTGGATAAGTAAGAAGAGCTAACTTTACTGTTGACTAGAAGCAAGCATAATCGGGGGGAAAAAAAACAAATACTTCACAGAAATTTGAACCATTACAGTTAATATAAGGGGTTGGATCAACCACCCCAACTTTGGCTGGGAAAGCCATTCAGGTAGCCAGCCCCACCAAAACTTCTGGTAGACCAGGAAAACAACCACCATAGAGATGGCAGTTCCCTGGGTCAAAACATTTGACTGAGGTAAAGCTTTACTTTGAAACATAGAGAAACACTAGGAGGCACGAGAAACACATTTATAAAAGTGATACAAACATACACACCATCACACTAGAAATTCAGTACGTCATCAAAATAACAGCTAATAGATTTAGTAGTGTTAACCCCAAGTCCACCCTCTCTCCTTGTCCAGCCTAGCAAACTCACTCTAAAATTTCAGTCTATACACACATCATTGGGGTTAACTATAATTAAATCTTATTGCAGCAAAACAATTTTTTCTCTCTTGATAAGTTTTTTTTAATAAGATTTCTCTCTTGATAAGTTGAGCAAAACAACATTACAAGAAGGTAAAAATATTAGTTGCCTAACATTTTTTACTCAAAATAGTTACCTATATGTGGGAGAGAAGTAACAACGAATTAGAGTACGCAAGACCGAATGGCCTCTGTAAGTAGCCAATGACTGATCATAAGGATGTTTCAAAGTTCTTGCATGAGGTGGGTTGTCCATCCTTCTGTAATCCCACCCATCATCTTTAAGCAGACTGCCAATTGAAGGATACAAAATTAACATTGATACCTAAAACAACAATAATTTAGACTTGCATAGAATAGAAGCCACAGTTAGATCAAGCAGAATGGACTTATTGGTCAAACCAGTGAATTGAACTTATATTTAAGTCATTTCACATAACATGATAATTATGACTCAAAAAATAAAGGAAGTTGGGGCCGTTGAGCACATGCACAAAAGATTGAAAAAAATGTAGTAATGAACCGTGTACTCTTAAACGGTCATAAACATGATAAAATGCTGAGAAGGTTCAGAATAATGAGCAAAACAAGAATATGTGCAGCTCCATGTACACATGATTGGAACAATATAAGAGGAACAATATTCCTTTTGTTCAACATAGAACCACAGCATGGAATTTTCTCCCCAAATCCTATCATTCCTTGCCCCAATTTCAATTTTTTAAAATTCCTCCTCCCGCATTATGTCTTCAAACAACAGGAGGACAATATAAAAAACCAAAATGATGTGTGCCAATGCACTAAATAATATGATGAATTGCGACTTCCCAATCAAAACAGTTTTTGATTAACAGAGTAATGTTGTACTACAAGCAAGAATTTCTATCCTGCATTATATCATTTGAGCAGCATAAAAATAAACTATAAAATAAATATAAAAACAAACAAACAAACTGTTAATGGTGCATCTTGAGGTCTCATCACAGCATTACCATTCTTGTATTTTCCCACATGGGTTGAAGGTACAAATTCATTCTTTCACAAGAAGTCACAACAGAACAGATCTGAAGTTAACAGTGTCAATGGCAAAGGGCAGTGACAAACGCCAAGTGTCAGATTTCAACACAAACACGGCATGTGAGCTTAAGTACATGGCTATACAATATTTCTTCTAGACTATCTGATGTTTAAACAGATGTGTTTACCTATATTTTCAACAACTTGTATGAATAAGAACCATTTAAGGTGCAAGAAAATTATAGAAACTAAAACTAGTTATGATGGAATGTGCCATTTGCGCCAAAAAGGAGAGCTACATTTCAACAAGGGTGAACAAGATTGTGGTATTTGAAAGTTTACAAGACACCAAATCTTAAATAGGAGAAGGGCCTAGAATTGTAGCCAAAAGTTCAACAAATTATTCACAATTAACACTCTGGTGCAGTGGCCAAAAAGTTTCTATGGGCTTTTCATCATACTGAGATCAGGAGACAACACACGGGATGAAAATGGCAAGGCTATAGTTGTAGCCTCGGGGTTGCCTCAGAGAGCCTCAGTCTCAGGAAAATGTTCTTGCTAATTGATTACATTGACCACATGACCTAACTTGTTCTTCATAAGCAATGCGAGGGATGTGCTACAAAAGAATTAGATCAATTTTAGTGCTGAGAACTACATATTTCCTAAATATGTAGCATCTATGCTTTCAACCCCCCAGCCAAAAAGAAAGTATACTTGGGCAGCAAAGAACCATTAATTCAGACTTACTACATGGCATTAGAGGACATTTTTCTTATATCCCAGAGTTTAATGGTCTGGTCTTTTCCGTTAGAGATAAGATAACGCCCATCTCCACGACTGTCGAGGAATGTTATGCCTTCAAGATGTCCCATCAAGACTCCTGCTGCCTGTCCTTTTGTGATAAAGCAGCGCCTGTCCCACACCTGTGCAAGATAATACAGTAACCAAAATTATTGATTGATTAAGCTCATTAGCAGAGAACTAATGTCTCATCAATTTCAGCTAGCAACCAGAAAAACTAAAATAATAAAGCATCACGTGCATAATTCTAATAATAGAACAAAAGAGTGACCAAAACGTAAATCCGTGCAATTGATTTCTTGAATATTCATATAATCCAGAGAACATGGCGATAGTTTGAAAAACTTATTGGCGTGTCCTCCAAAAAAAAGGTGCATAAAAAATGATAGATAATCGGATCTTTCACACTTATCATAAGAGGATAGGAAAGCAAAACGGTGAGCTATTATAAAGATATTCTCCCTCAGAATTGGTGCCCTCAAATTCATCCACTAAAACAGCAGCATGGATGGAATTGGGCTTCTCAAAAAGGCTACCGGTCCTTTAAATTATTTTTTAAAGAAAGAACACAAACCACACACAGAGTCAAGGTTGTTTCCTCATTATCTACAAGAAAAAATTGTAGCATTTACCTTACAAAGATTATCATCACTTCCAGAATATATGAGATGGCCAGATTCATCCGCAAAGCATACTGTGTTGACATCAGACTGCAAGAGAAAATGTAAGTCAGATTTTAATGCCTCTAACAACAAAAGTGGACAAGAGATACATAAAGAATAATAATCATAAAAATTTTCCCACTTGCACATGATAAATTTCCAATGCTCATCTTGAGGATGATATCAGTTTATTTGAATATGAAATTTGAAAGGGGAAAATGGCCCTATCTGTATGGAGCTCTAATCCACAAGACACCAGACAATCTCACTTTGACATATTTCTTTAGCAAATTTCGTTAGAACTTCCTTTATTGGGGAATCAAGAAGTTTGGCACAAATTTTACATCTCCGTCATGCCTAGATCCTCTAATAACTTTAGTGTTTTGCAAGCTGTAATTAGTATTTTCCCTAACAAGATGTGATATTGCATCATTAATGTCAAATAAACAGCTTAATCTTACATTCATTCTTTGTCAGAAGAAGCAAACACATAATTTATAAACAACTAAACCTGTGTCGTCTTGCTGTTGAAAGTACAGATAGCGAAAAAATGGTGTGAGATGTTATCTGTCTGTGGCATATAAGTCTATAAATGGTATTTGGTAAGTGAACATACACAATTTTTCCAAAATTTGCCAAGACATACCCATGGCTATAGCTTAATAGCGGTTTCAAATATCCCAAATACAATTTGAATCCCAGAAACCCTTTTTCAGCCTCATGAAACATGGCTAAATATACAAACTCATTGGGTGGAACTTCCACTCTAGTTTTCAACATCAATATATTTACTGTAAACATCCTGGCATACTAATAAAAAAAAATTTGATAAGTAAACATCAAACCATTTCCAAATTTTCCAAAACCAATGTCTTATCCTAACCATAAAATGTCATACCATGTGTGCTTTAATTTGGAGGGATAGTTTCTTCGCCTCAAGATCATAAACATATATGGAATTGTTGCTACTTGCAGCTACAAGCTCTCTCCCATCATTTGAAAATTTTACAGAGAAAATCCCAAACTCATCACCATCTTCATCGCCAGAAAAATCCAAACCATCATGAATTTCCTGCAAAGTGAAAGGGTACATTCAGATGTGAAGCAACACTTCAAACATGAAGTAAATGCTACTTTATAAGGCATTCTAATAACACCAGTTGCCTCAGAAAGAGAAAACAGCTATTAAGAGGGATACCTAAAAGAAATAGGAAGTTGATTGTGGCACATACCGTAACGTTTGCAAGTGATTCTGTTTCAGGAGATCCAACATTAACAATATGCACGACAGGTGAGATACTAGCATAGACCTACAATTTTTCATAAAGAATATAGTAAGCAGAAATCACAACCAAACAGCAAATAAACATAATCCAAATGGGGAACGTCTTAGAATGCATTATATCCAGGAGGCTGAAAACAAAAAACATACAAATCACGAGTATTGATAAAAAAGCCAAACCAAGAATAAAATGGACTTCAGTAATGATACAACCATCCCAGAAAAAATATCTGAAGCTACTCGGATGAAAGGCAAGAAGTACAAGATTTGCACAAACTTGGGCATAGTATGAAATGCAGAAAAGTACCAGTTCAAATTACACAAATCTGAACACAGACGATCCAAGACCATTTGCCATTTGCAATTTACTTAACCAGGTAAGAGGTCCCAGAAACCCCCCCCCCCCCCCCCGCAGCGGCGGCAGCCACAGAAAACAGCCCAATCTAGCATTTTTTAAACTTGCACAACTAGATTACTTTTCTTGTTTATGGCCAACTGCTGCCTATTTCAACAATCCTACAAACTTACTAGGTAATGCTGATCAGGTGACAAAGATGTATCTGTAATGGTCCATCTCAAGCTTTTTGTTAGAATGTCCTTCTGAACTTTCCATCCCCTGTTCACATTATATATCCTAATGTGGCTTTCCTGTAAATAAATAGAACGGAAAATAATCATAAAGATAGAATTGCATACAGTTCCGTCTGGAATAGATATATATTTTATCAGGAAAATTATATCTAGAATATTAAGTATAAAACAATAAAAAAAATTGCCTAAATCCTACAAAATACCTGAAATCCAGCAACAAAAAGAGAACCATCAGCTGAAAATTGAGAAACATAAGCCCGGCTTTTCATTCGTTCCACTCTATAAGGTCCATTGACAGGCAAATATCGGCTTAATACATGGCAACCATCTGCTGATGAAAATCTCCCCCTACCCGAATAGTTACCTTCTCGACCGACCAACATTTTGACCGTTGAAATGGGTAACCTCAACCTGCCAGGTACAGTCCGGCTCAAATGTTCATGGGGTCCAGACCAAAGCTTCGTGAGTTGGGCAATATCATGATCAAGGTTATTTGAGATTTCACTGGCTCCTTCATTTGCAGAAGATCCATCGCTGGCACTTTCAACATCACAACTGCTGTTATCCTTGCCAATCCTACTCATCATATCACTTATTTTAAAGTTCACAGACGACAAAGGTTACCAGCCAAATGCACCCCTTCAATTCACCATAACTTAATCGTACAACCGATCCTACACACCACGATTTAGAGCTTAATTAGCATTTATATTTGATTGAACGATTCTCGGCGTGCTCGCTCAATATACATGAGCATACACGCACATATGGTTTTCAGAAGTGGAAGCAACAAACTAATGGTTTAAACAAAGAGTTCTTTGCAGATGAGCATGCTTGCAAACTATGAAGCAAATGAAGAACCATAATTCATATCATTTATGTATTGTTTCAATTTGTGCAAGAAACAAGAGAGGAAGCAGGAAGGAAAAATTAGGCCTGTAAAATCCTCTATGGATATCACTAATTTTTTCACAAAAAACAATAAAACAATATTTGACAATCGTAAGAATGACTAATTAAACCGCCATTTGGTAGCCCAGAAAATGGAGGAAAAATAAACGAATGACAAAATTTTTAATCACAAACTTCCTTTAAAAGATTAGTAAAATTCGTACCCTTCCACCTCTCTACGAACACAGCCTGGGGATTCCGAAAACATAGAAGTGATCCTAAATTGGCTCAAATTCTTTGTATCGTAGCTGATAGCAGAGACCACGGACGTGTAGGAAAATGGAGCGAGAAGTAGTCACGCGCTCGTCATTCCCTCTTGGGCTTGAGACCAGAAAACCTCTGGAGTCTGGACAGTAAAAGCGGGTCCCATGCCATGTTCGGCTCGTGCTTTTTGAGAGTGGGGTGATCGTGGCAATGCGGCCCATCTGGTCTGGCAGAGAAAACGTCACTTCAGGCGGAATTGGGCTTCTGTATCAAGCCCGGTGGCCCACTTTAGGCTTTTCAAAAAATAACAGGCAAGGAGAAATCACGGGTTGAAATCTTATTTGATCATATTAATGATATTTATTTGTTATCTCTCGACAAATTTGAATCAAGTAAGAAAGAGATATGCTTATGAAATAGGCTTTACAACATTTACTATTGCCCATATAAATATTTTGAGAAACGCTTCTGACCAGTATCTCTTATAAACCTTATATATTGGAGACCAATAAGAAACTGCCACGTAAATCTTCCTCAATTCTCACTTTGAAGATGCATAGTAGAGGATTACGTGATTCTTCTCATTCCCACCCAAGTTCTCTCTCCCGAAGTCAGAAATCGCTCTCTCTCTCTCTCTCTCTCTCTCTCTCTCTCTCTCTCTCTCTCTCTCTCCTTCGATCACTCTCACACAAACCCTAACCCAAAATCCCTAATCTCTCTCTCTCCCCTTCCCTCTCTCTCCTTCGATCTCCCTCAAAGAAAGATGACATGCTATACACTTACTTGGACGAATACTGAAAAATAGAATAAAATGCTCTAAGAAAGAAGCTATGGGAGCAGGGCTTCGAACCAGAGACTTTGGTTTCAATTTTGCCCTTTTGTTTGATACTGGTTTGGTACTTTTTCTCCTTTTGAGTGGCAGATTTATACGGTAAAATATTTTCTCTCTTTTTTCCATCTTGATGATAGTACTGGGACAAGCTCATCACATGAGAGGCATGAAACATCTATCTCCATTGTTTTTGCTGGTTGGGGGCAGTTCCAGCGGCAGGTGAAATAAAACAAAACCAAAAACAAAGTCAATAAAAAGACAAAGACAAAGTAGTATGTCCAAATCCCGTAACTTCTCATCCTAAGTCAACATGGCTACTTTATCCTAAGCCATTATCAGTTTATCACATTGGTAAGTTACGAAAAAGTTTGTATTTTCTTAATCTTGAGAGATAGACAGTGAGAGAGCAGAGAGAGGGAAGCTTTCATAAGAGCGCAGAGATGGAAGCTTTCATAAGAGCGCAGAGATGGAAGCTTTCATGAGAGCGCAGAGAGAGAGGGAGGCTTCGATCTCCCAGCGTGAGCCATGAGGGTTTGGGTTTGGGTCTTCTCTTTCGGACTGAGAGATAGTGAAAGTGAGAGAGAATAGAGAGCAGAGATAGAGGGAGAAGAGAGAAAGGGAGGCTCGAGAGACAAAGAGAGTGAGAAAGCTTATTCTCTGTTTACGCAGTTTCAATTTCACTCATATTCTCCTTACATGTCAAGCTGTCATTGGTCTCCGATATATAAGGTTTATAGGAGACACCGGTTTTAAGTTATTCTCAAATATTTTAGATAACATTAAATGATCAATAAATATTGTAGGATGTATTTTATGTGTATATTATCTTATTTGAAGCCCTAAATTTAGGGAGTCTTTTTTCGAGAAGCTCCATAGGTTCCGATGAATCAAATCATGGCACAATCATCTTATGAAAAAGGAAAAAAGATAAATTTTTGTCATCTTTAATCACACTTGTTGATACCGTATATTTTAAATGACTATTTATTTATAAATCACTTAAAATATGTCACATCAATATATATAATTTGGAATAACAAAATCATGAATGAAGACTAGTGAGAAATTTTATTCTTTATGCTAAATATTATTATCCTCAATCACACTTGCTATGCAACATATCTTAAATGACTGTTATTTAAGTGGTTGATAAATGAATCATTTAAAATGCATTATATTAGATTTAAAATTAAGAGTAGCATATTTCTAAAACTATAATGATAGAAACTCACAACTTCCATTAATTGTCCAATCAAAATGGTTTCTAAATTAATTGTGCACATATAAGATCAAAACAATGCTCAAAGAGTCAAAACTCAGAAACTGCAATTGACAATGAGAGTTGGCTTACTAGTCTAAGATAGAGAGAAACTGCAATCAAGAGTTGGTTTACTAGCACTTTGCATGGTTTTGCTCGCCCAACACCCATGAACTTTTCCTCGCGTTAGCTCATCCGAAGAGGCTACCACTATAGAAACACAATAGGGCAGAGTAGGGTGTAAATCGGTCTGGTCCGGGGGGAATGGATCGAAATTATTAATATGTATAATTATTAATAATGTTACATATGTTATATATGGTTAATGAATATCAAATAATTTTATTATACATAGATTATTCGTGTTTGCTTGCAACTTAAGTATTTTTAAAAAAAAATTATCTAATTATTTTAATTAAGTGTAAATAATAAAGTATGTATGAATGTATGAATTATTAACTATTTATATAATAACATAAATTATCACATGATTTATGATTTATTATTAATTGATAGCATATATTATTTTATATTTTATATGGTCAATGATAATAAATTAAATGAAAATTACATCATTAACTTATAAATATATTAAATTATTAAAAATATTTTAAAAATATAAATAGAACTTCGGTTTAGTGCAGTCCAAAATTTATAAATCTCGGGACCGGACTGAATTTTTTCGATCCACAATTTGTAGGACTGAGACTAACTGATTAGGAGTTTAGTCCGATTGGTTTTTCTAGTCTAGACCGAACTCCTTACACCCATAGGTAGGAGATGTGTGTGACTACTGCTTGGCGAAAGCTAACCCTGATCGCATGCACATTGTGAACCTTTGGCCACTTGATGCGAATGTTTGTCTCAATCGCATGCAGTGATGCACGTTGCTAACACCATGTTTGCAGCAGGCGAGAGATGTGTTTAACCATTGCTTAGCAAAGGCTAACCCCATCATATACACATTGATAACACCCGGTTCGAAGCGAACGGAAAATGTGCTCTACCCCACCATCTGCCAATACTTCTACTAATTCACTTGTTGAGGAAAGGGATGACGACTCAAACCTTTCAAACAAGCCCCGGGGAGCAGGCTTGGCTCCCGTTAAAAAATGAAACATCTAAAACCGCATTCATATCCTCCCCATCTTGGTCAAGGATCTCCAATTGTACAACACGCATCAGTCGCCCAATATTACAAGAATAAGAATCGATGATTTTAGCTATTTGATGCCATTTTATTTACTTTAATCCTTTAATCGCCCTCCATCTACCAAATCTACTTTCTGTTCGTATCAGTATAATAACAAAAATAGAATTTCCAACCGGGCATACACGCCTTGCACATTAAGCCCTTACTAGTGAACTTGAAATGAGCTTATATTTTGGATATTTGATCTGAATTGAATCCAACTACATAAAATTATCAAAATGGCCGTAGTCAAGTTAAATTGTATGAGAAATCTTTAGCTCTCCAATTGTTATCTGTACAACTCAGCCACTAGTAGTCTAAGAATTTATTGGGAGCAACTTCGAACATTACAAATACATTAGAATATTGAACTGATACCCAGAACTATTCAAAATTGCAGCAAAAATATCTAAACAGTTTTCAGAACTCGTAAATACATTTTACATTATTCCCAAACTTACTTGACTTTCAATGGGGATGGATGGTTGACCTTACTGGCCCCACCCTCAATCAACCCTTGCACATGAAAGCATTTAACCGAAGCTGCAGAGGCAATTAGCACTCTGATATCAAGCTTCCCATGCAATAAGCACAGTCAGAATCCAAATGTTTTAATAGCTTTTCTGAATCTGGTGTTAGTATACAATGGATACTTACAGATGAACAACAGCATTTTTTCGGCTGAGAGACCTCATCTAACTTTCATCATTTGTCTAGATTCTGTTGAACAAACACCTGCGGATGGATACTGCAAATTCTCCAGCCTTGTGAGGATGAAGGAGAATCGCACATATCCCTAAACAAACAGCGCCAAAAGAAATTACAAAAATACCAGGGCGAGAGCTGAAGATTGCCCCAGAACCAATGCGACCACACGACTTTCTTGGCCATCCCTTGACATGGTTAACTTTCATGACTACCTCTCTATTCAACAGGGGAACATTTCTACTTCTACTAGAAGTCGAGCATGTCTGTACTCCCAACCTTGCATTTGCTACCAACTCTGTATCCTGAAAGAGAAGATCCTAATCAATCACTTGGAACAAAAAAATAAATGCCAGTTGGAGAAGAAAATACAAATATGACGGATGATCTCTCAAGTTTTCAGACATCATAATTTGATAACTAGAAAGTACGTCTAAAAACAACCTAGAAAGTTCTCAATACATATCACCGTAGCTTACTAGATGGAAAACACAGTTTGTAAATCTCTAAAAAAAATAAGAAACTTCTAAAATATTTTCCAAGCAGAAAGTTAAGTAGCTAGAACATATTCATTGAAATGATATATGGCGACAGCATAACGGTTAATTTAAAAATCAAAGGTGATGTGCATTTTGCCCATTTCCTATATTATTTAAGCTATAAATTTACCCACTAGATAAATATTGTTTTTCGTGATCTTCATTATAAACAAGTAAAATTATGAACAATATCCAAAAAAAAGTAAAAATACGAACAAAAGATAAATATTTACATACATATTCACATATATATTAGGCAATAAGATTAGTTCCTAAATCTTGAATGTGCAAGCCAGAGTCACAATCAGCAAAAGCTCAAGCACAAGAAAGAAGTCCTCACCTGGCTGTTGACTGAGACAAAGAGCTCATTATCTTTGGAGCAGCTTTGAGAAACATAATCCCCTTCTGGCACATATTCTGATTGCAGCACTAAACTTCCACTTTTCTTATATTTTCTGTGAAGATTATCTCTCGCATTGACTATGTATTTTTCTAGTAAACCCAAATCAGCATCACAGTTGCCATTAACCATGCTGTCAAATTTCATATTACTTAGAACAATCTTCAGTTTCTCCAACAGTTTCTCTAAAATTGTGGTGGAATCGTTACATATCAGAAAGCTCAAAAGATTATTAAGTCTTTGAATCCGCGTAGCAGTGATAGAATGTTGAAAATTTTCCGATGCAGGTTGCTGAAGTAACCACGCTATATCTAAAAGAAACTCATCAAATGTTGACTGTCTCAATGCAAAAACTTCACACGCGTCAGATGGAGGACCGATAGCTGCAAAGTCTGATCCTTTCAGGAAAAGAGAAGCATCAGCCTTCTGCTTTAACATCTCCACTTCATTGCAAATTTCTTTGTCTCCAATGAGTATTGGAATGAAGTTTGATAAGCCAGATTCATTCTCGACCTACAAAATAGATTTATCGTTAGGTTAAAAAAGTACAGAGTTACCAGTTAAAACAACATTTCCATCACGGTAATGTTCATGTAGCTAAAACAATTCCTCTGTAACAAAATAAATCCACCATTTTCTGTAACTGATTACTGCATCCATCTGCAGAATCTGGTGTTTAACAATCATGGACCATGCTACCAAAACATCCTGGAAGTGAGCACAGAATACGCTCACACCAAGTCACAAGACTTCATGAGCATCACATCCAAATTAACTATAGATACAGAAGTAAATCCCACATGGCATATATGGAAAGTAGAGCCATGCAAATGGAAATGAATTGCCGGTAAATTCAATGCATACATTATGAATTTCGGACAGTTCACCGGGCCATTTTTAGTTTACACAATATACAACAACAATCGCCCACATATGTCCCAGGAAAACCAATACATGTTTAAAATATCTCATGAACATTTGAAAAATAAAGGGAGGGAAAGTTCATGAGTTTTTGTCTCCTTTTCAGCTTTCTAGAGTGTAATTAGGTGTTTCATTTTGTATATTTCCTGTGTACATGGGCTTCGCCTAGTTTCACTCGTTTCAATAAAGTTTCTTACTTTAAAAATAAAAACATTTGAAAAATAAAAAAGCAAATATCTCCTTTTTTTCATAAGTAATAAGAGAATTTTATTGCCAAGTAAATAGGCATAGCCCAAAAACAAATATCTCCTTAATACATCCAAGATATAACATACAAAATAAGTATACAGACAGGATCCTAGATACAATTGTTATGTTCCATAACAATAGGTTCATTGATAAGAAGTTTTGTGACAGTAACTTTTGTTACAAACACTTCAGAGAAACCAACCTTCCTCTGACCAAATCTTAATGAAACATGAAACATGCCTTTGTGGATGTCAGTATGTATTAAGACACAACCATGGTAAAATGAGATGAAGAATAAAACTCAGGATAACATAAAAATATCCAAAACACCTACCTCCACAAAGGCAGGACCAAAGAGATCTTTTTCAGTCTGTGGAATATATATCTTGTACAACTGATGGTTGCAGCTAGAAGCAGTATCACCATCGGTCTGACCATGCAGAGATGAAACACAATAATCAAGCACAAGATACTTTCCTGCAAAAGATACAAGAAACCTGGCACCAAAACCTTCGTAAGCCTTATGTTATCAAATTTCACTGCTCAATTACATAAATATCTTTTACAATACATAAAAAGTGAGTTGAAATGTTAACCGAGAATATCTAAAACAAACACTGACAAGATATATACATGATAATGGCTTGTTAAAACTGAATGGTACCTGATAAGGATAGGAGGAGACAACAAAAAGATTCCAAAAACATCGCTTATTATGTTCTTCCAATTTTGACAAAGCTGCAGATGTGTCAGCTCAGGTTGTTGGTAGGAAGCTCATCAGGCTCATGAATATAGTAAAATAATAATTTTGACTAGCCCAATTCAGGTTTAAAGGGAACTGTAGCTGTGATGAATATGACCATGTTTAGGATTTTGATAATTTTTTTAATAATTTCATTTCATTAAAAGCACGGAGGGGCACAACCCTAGCACAAATGATGTATACAAGAAATAATCCATTTAATTATTAAAAGGAGAAAGGTTGATAATTGTTTTTACTCATAGGAACACGTTCAACAAGCAGAAGTTCAATTAGAATAAAAATTTGGTTCAAGATACAAGGCCTGACAGGCTACGCGCACATGCAATTGAAAGGCTTGTTCTTCACTACTGCAAAGCAGCTTTGCTCAGTCAATGCAACAACATTTTAGGGCATAGAGAATTTTCTATATACTATTCAAGAGATATGGAGCAACTGGTCACTGATGTAACTTGTGTACAAGGTCCATGTGGCCATTTGAAAGTGGCCAAACAAGTGGTTGAAAATTTTCCTGCATGTGATCGGTATAAGGTGGTGCATGTTCATTACTGGTTTATTGGAAATCTTCCACTTATCATGGGTCTTCCTACACTAATATTGGGAGCATTGTTCAAGAAAACTGTGTCTGAAACTGATATATCTTTTTTTTTTGATAAATGCATCTGAAACTGATATATCTGATGATTGGAGTCAATCACCAAGGCCATCACTACAAGATGCAGAAAGGGTTGACGTACAAGATAAAAATTATAAGAAGTGGGCAGCAAAACTCTTCAGTTACTGTCTATCCCTTGCTATTAATGCAACCTGAAACCAATTGCTTCAATAGTTATAAACAAAAAGTAATTGGGATCCAGTTGCTAGGGTTATAGAGTTTGATTGCTTTACAGAGCATCCACCATTGCATTCCAAGATGCAGGAAGAAAAGATAATCAATCATCTAAAACCACCCCACCCCACCTGACCTAGTATCTGCTTCAATAGATAAAGCATATGTTAATCATAGGTGATCATGCACGATTGCTTAGAATCAATGAATTATACCCTCCACGCCACTTCCATAAATATATTATAATGAGAATGATGCTCCCTTTGTCCCACAGTGAGTGGTTCACTTCCATTGTATCCCTTTCCCTTGGAAAGGTATATGGCGTAGTAAGGCGCCTCTCAAAGCAGCATTTTTTGTGTGGACCGCCTCCTTGGGTAAGATCCTCACAACAAATAATTTGAGGAAAAGGAGGGTGACCATCACAAACTGGTGTTGCATGTGTAGGAAGGGGGGTGAATCTGTGGACCATCCTCTACTACACTATGAGGTAGCTCGAGGGTTATGATACGAGGTATTTAATAGACTAGACTTGGATTGGGTTATGCTTGAGACAGTAGTGGCGGTCCTAGCTAGTTGTAGAGATCTAAGAGGCAATCAACAAATCAAGGCTATATGAAAGATTATCCCTATTTGCATCATGTGGTGTGTGTGGCAGGAGCGCAATGAACGGAAGTTCAAGGACAAAGCGAGATCAATGGAGAAACTGAAAGTTTTCCTTTTTAGAACTCTTTGTAGTTGGGCCATTGCCGTTAATTTTAATGGCCAAGATTTTCATGATTTTCTTGTATTTATTGCTCCTACATAGTTAGGACATTCTTTGTACTAAACATGGCTTTGCCTATTCTTTTAATTAATATACTATGTTTACTTATAAATAAAAAACTTATAAAATTTTTTTTTGAAAAAAAGGTGCCCTAAAAGTTGCTTTCTTCGGTTACTGCTTCTCTTGGAAAAATCCTCCCCATAGATAACTAAAGGAAGGATTATTTTTGTTGATTGGTGTTGTATGTGTATGAGAAGTGATGTATCTGTGGTTGGCTCAAGTGGTTAAAGCCTTGGGCTTGAGGGTATGCTCCCTCCAGGTCTAAGGTTTAAATCCCCTTAGGTGCAAACAATCTCTAGGGGCCATCGAATTGGGGGATTTTCTCCTTGAATTACCCAATGTGCACTTACGAGAAACTTCTTGCTGATGGTCTGTGCACCCCGAGATTAGTCAGAATGTTATTCCTGGACACCCGATGCCAATAATAATAAAAATGAGAGAGAGAGAGAGAGAGAGAGAGAGAGAGAGAGAGAGAGAGAGAGAGAGAGAGAGAGAGAGAGAAGTGATGAATTTGTGGACCATTTATCGCTTCATTGTGAGGTAGCCAAGGCCATGTGGGATGACACTTCATCAAGAATGGACTTGCATGGGTAATGCCTGGGAGGGTGGTGGATCTCCTTTCCAGCAGGAGTAGCCTTCAGGGTGATTCCCAAATCATAGTTGTATGGAAGACGGTTCCCTTATTTCTAATGTCGTGCATTTGGAGGGAGCAAAATGGTCGGAGTTTTTAAAATAGGGAATGCTCTTTGGAAGAACTCAGAAGGTTCTTTTACAGCACTTTATTTTTATGGGCCTTTGTTATAGATTTCAATGGAGCTAGTTTTCATGATTTTCTTATTTCTATCTCTAGCACCTAATGCTTAATTAGGTGTTTCCTCTTGCACACTTTATTTTTGTGGGCATTTGTTATAGATATTTTTTTTATAGGTAAAAAGAGATTTTATTGATCCACGTAAATAGGCATTTGTTATTGATTTCAATGGAGCTAGTTTTCATTATTTTCTTATTTCTATCTCTAGCACCTAATGCTTAATTAGGTGTTTCCTCTTGCACACTTTATTTTTGTGGGCATTTGTTATAGATTTTTTTTTTTTAATAGGTAAAAAGAGATTTTATTGATCCACGTAAATAGGCATTTGTTATAGATTTCAATGGAGCTAGTTTTCATGATTTTCTTATTTCTATTTCTAGCACCTAATGCTTAATTGGGTGCTTCCTCTTGTATGTTGTTCTGTGTACTTGGACCATGCCTATCTATTCGGTTCGATAAAATTTTATATTACCAATAAAAAAATTATTCATGTCCCATACTATATGTTTATTCCAAAAACCAAAGCAATATCTTCACACAATACCCTTTATTATAGAAGAAAGCACGTGCCTCCAATTTGTGTATTGATTACTTTAAGAAGACTAAGATGTTTTCTTTTCCTTTAAGTTTGTGCGTATGGTAGTTGAGCCACTCATTATGGTATAGAGAGGGTGGATCAAAGCAGCCTACACCCCAGTACCCAAAAGAAAGATTTTTCTATATTAATTACTTATTAACATAGCAATAACCACTAAGGGTGGTGGCTCAATAGTCCTTGGGTTACCCTTAAGTGGTTTGGTACATACAAGGTCTAGGAATCCAAATATGGATTCATCTTAGGCCCCGTTTGGTTACACAGTTCAGATGAGATGAGATGAGATGTTTTGAATAGTAATGAATAAAATATTATTATAATATAATTTTTTAATATTAATTTTGTTTTGGGATTTGAAAAGGTTGAATTGTTTATTATATTTTGTATGGAGATTTGAAAAAGTTATAATGATGAGTTAAGATGAGATGAGATGAAATAGTTTAGGTTTTGTTAAACAAACTAACTACCTGTATTAGCCAAGGATTCATTGAATTCCCTAGCAGGACTAAAATCTAAGCTATGGCTCAAACCCAACCCCCACTTAAGGAAGTGTCTACGATTTTCTGCAGTCCAAGCCCTCTTGTCCAGTTCCCAGCAGGTAAGGTTTCTATCATGGACCCATGGTCACGCCCAAGTAGGGAAGCCACCTCTAGTTGCTCCCTCCTACCCCCTTTTGCTCATTAAAAACAACCGAGCAAACAAAATAAACACAACAATGAAACCAAGGGGAAAGTTATATTTATGATCAAATATCAAGCTCAATGTTGTCAATGGCATACCGAAGTTTAGATTGTAGCAAATTACTTCCACAAGCGACGAACTCCAGGGGTTTTCCAGCCTCAAAACATATAGGATGAACATAGTGAAGCCTTGGGGCTCGCACTTCCACCTTGACTTTCATAACAGAAGTTCCCCCTATGCTCATTCAATTGTTCAACTCGTGTCAAAAGGGCTTGGGTTGAATGCATTAATTGGGCTGATTATGAACTTCACTTGATGAACTATTTACGCTAAAAAAGAAATCAGTTTTCAAATTTCATAAGCATTATGTATCAACCTGTATGGTCACAGACTTACCTTTCATAACCCGGAAAATCTTGTCATTGATAAAAACAAGTATATTGCCTCTTCCAGATAGCATCCTTCCAGGAGAGATGACAAAGTCATGGAGATATGATAGAGGATCTTCAGATAACTGTTTGATGCATTCAAGAAACATTAAGTCTAGTCTTGCAAATTTCACTGATATTATAAATTAATGTAAATAGAACAAATTGAACAGACAAGTAGAAACAATTTGTGACAGCTTGACAACTGATTATACTTAAAATAGGTTGAGAACAGCACCTTTGTTTGATCACACAAAATCTTACACCATACACAAATGGGATTCTATAATTTCTTCATCCATTTAGCATGAGACTTTAGCTATGTTTGGATAGTTCAACTTTCAATCCAAACACATTTTAAAACACAAAATTAATTTTCATCTCCAAAAAATAATCCCCTAATCATAAGCATCGGTTTCCATGATAAAAAATCAAAACCAAAACCCAAATCACTTTCACAAAATCTAAATTGAGTTCTTTTCAATTATATTTTCAACAGGTTCCACCATTTTCACAAACATTAAAAAACCATCTTAAAAAATTACCTCAAAAAATGAACTAAAAAAAATCCTATACAAGCATACTCAATTTTCACATGTGAAATACTTATCAAAAGAAAACTCACATGTGAAATGATAACAAGAAATATATCCAGCATTGATTTTCTTTTTTAATAAGAATCTAGTGTTGAAGTATTAGTTACATGGGTACATTCTCATGCATGGGTGTTGCTCTTGTACATGTCCCATGTAGTTGGCTATGCCTATTTTAATAAAATTCTTATTTAGTGATAAAAAAAAGACGGGACATTCATCTCTTCCCATCAGCTTAAACTTTTAGTAAAATTGATTATTTAACATGGGGGGAACAGCCCTAAGTTTGAACCCCGGCTTTCTTTTTAAACTAAAGGTAATGTAAAATAGACCTTGACTTTTAAACTGAATCAGGATTGTAATGAGGAGCCCAAATCCAATAGTACATAAGTCAACGATTTACTTAGATTGGCTGATAAGCAGATCAAGATTTGACCAGCCAAAAGACTTTTTTTTTATAAGTTAAATATTTTCCTTGTTTAGAAGTGGACATTAAGATCTGAATAAATTCGAAAACATTTCGCACCGGTTGAGCAGCCAAAAGATTGGCATGTTAAAGGCAAGATATTGAGAGGATAGAAAAAAATTTATGAGCCACAATGATATATATATATGTAAATATTCTTCTCTAATTCTGTTAAAACATATGAAGAAAGTCCAACTAAATATAAAGATATCATAGATGTGTCTTCTTGATTCTTAGGAGTACCTAACAAGACTATCTACGACAAATGCATGAGACCAAGTATACTTGTATTCTCCAGGGGCAACATGAACATGAAATGGTGCGTGTATATATATATATATGCAGATCTATAACAGAACTGTGCCAAATTAATGGCGCTAGCTCACCATAAGCATTCATAAAGAAAGCATCCAGTTAAACCTTTACCTTCATCCACATAAACATCGGCATCGCAATGAACACAGTTAATATTGTACATCCAGGGCGAATATAACCCTCCAACTCAACCGGCATACTGGATAACCACTGGAATATCTGCAGATACATATACATACATATTAACCAATTCTTTGTATCTATGACTGAAAAGTGATCTGATCCTTTTCAAAATATCAAACTGCAATAATAATGCTTTAAATACTTGGTGCCGCAGTCTTCTAGGGAATTCTGCTGGGTTCCAATCATAAAGCTTAAATGAGATCCGACCTGTCGGACACTACAATCATATATGGATCAGTACATCTCCTGGATAGCTCCTCCTGTGAACTAAGGGGAAAAAAGGCAATGTGGCTAACATAGCAGTCAGTGGGGACCCACCACAGATGAGTAATCAGTCTTATTGTCACAGTACAATGGAGATAGAGAACATTTGCTATTATCTTTTTCTCCATGCATCTGGGTTTCACCAGAAGCCACAAAAGATGCAACAGTATCACAATGCATGTTCTGGGAATTAAGATCTGAGCAGAGAGTGGTAACTCGGACGTCTTCAGACTCCAAGACTGCTTCCATTTCAGCCATTGGGCTGCTCGAGCATAAACCATCTAGACCATAGACAATATATGATACTAGTAAATTTTTTATCATGGTAGAATGTGCAACTTTTCTCCACAGTCACTTAAATATATACTCTGTCCATCACATAGATGGAAACTAGTTAAATTGATTAAAATTGGTACCTTTTTCTGCTTCACCATCACAAGGGACATGCTCAGCCTGCATGGCCCCTTTAGGCTCACTATACGCTGCAACTCTAGAATCACTTGGCTTTCTTCGCCGTCTAACATTGTGGCGTTCTAATTTTCTTCGACAACTACGTTTTCCTTCATCAAAATCTGATAAGATGTGAAACCTGCCAACCATTTTGCACGTGAGCATATGGTATAATTAGTAAACTCATTACTCAACGCTGATCAATCGGCAGCTTTTCACCCTGAATCATATATAATTTTTGTCAACTAAACAGTATTTTAGCAGCGGCAACTTGAATGTAATACTTATTTTTTTTAAAAAAAAAAAAACGTAAAAAACTGAACAATTGACTTAGGATTCAAGCTGCTCTGATCTCATGCAACACAACCGCACAAATTGTCTATATAGCCTCTTCCATAGATAAACCCAGACTATAATTATGCATCTAAGATAAATGACAAATTTATTAGTGTACCCTTTCAAAACATCGTTGAAATCGTATAAGAAAAACTCTAGCATCTAACTCGGCCGTGACCCAAAGTAAAACTAAAATCTTAAAAAGAAGAAGAACAATAAAGTATGACTTCTAGAATCCGAAACCTCAGAAACCATGTGGATGGAGCTTACTTGCCACACTGCTGGCAATATCTCTTAGGCACTCCATCAAGCACAACCGTGGTCGCATGCGCGCACCGCAGACAAACCCTATGCCTGCGGTGATACCCTTTAAGCTCGCTGATATCAGTCTCGCACCCGGGAACCTGGCAGCGCGCGGCAGCCCTAGGCCTGCGGGTAGACGTCCGAACACTCCGGGCCCGCTTCTTCCCATGGACGTCCTCCTCCATCTCCATCTCCATCTTTTCATCCAACTCGGGGCAGGCGCAGGGGATCCGACCCGCCAAGAAATTGGAACAGATGAGTCTGGGATCACGCTTCCGGATACGGTTAGAAGTGGGAGCGGCGGGATCCTCCTGCGGGATGGGGTGTGGATGAATATCATCGGGGTCAAGGGAGACGGAGAAGTGCTCGTCTACAGTGAAATCCAGGAGTTCACTGAAGTCCCAGAGATCGGAGGATGGGTCCTCCATTTCCTCGGAAACCCTAGGGTTTGGAGATGGCTGAGGTCGTGAAGGGCTTTCCATAAATCCAGTGAACGACCCTAACAGTCAAATTCCAAGAGCAGCAGCGGATGGAGTTGGAAACGAGAATGGGAGACTTGGCGGCGAAGAGACGACAACTCCGAGAGTCAGCCAGCTTGGTTGGACATGGTGGGGGAGTGTTGGGGAAGTTGTTTTTCCCAGTCCAGACGGTGATAATGAAATGAAATCATCCACCTTGCCAACAAGAACGACAGAGAGAGAGAGAGAGAGAGAATAATGGCGAGATGAAATACATGACTTTTTTGTTTCTTTTTGGACAAGGTGTAGTACTACTACAACTGTAGTACAGAGTGAAGAGTAGAGCCACGCGCGACAAAGGCTATTGCCAGGGCCATCCTCGTCTCGACTCGTTTGGTACCGTCTGGTCATTGCGGGGCGGCCGCGTGCGAGAATCGTGCGGAGGTGGTGGTATATCCTTGTCAACGGTACAGATGGTGTTGACATCCATGCCTCATGTCTCCAATAATACAGGATTTTCACCGCTCCCAAGTCCTGGCTCTTAACTTAAATTTTTATTATTAAAAATATATATATATTATATATTTCTTTGTGAGCGAGAGATCCTAAAGGGTTTAATTGGTCTACCACTAGTGTGTCCTACGACGAATGTGACTTAATACGACAAAATCTAAATAGGATTAACGTCACTTCTTTCTCTTTACAAGACATGTTTTGGCTCATAACTATTGACAAATTGATGATATTTGCAATGTTCCTCAAGATAGATATTAACGTTAGTGCAATGTCTCCCTCCACACTCAATATGGCAACAATAATTCTGATAAAAAAAATTAAAATACAAGTCAAAAAGGACAAAATCTTTCAGCTTATTTATATTTGGAAAAATGCTAGGCATGCATTTTAATTTTTTTAATTTTTTTTTACTTAATAATTAAGAAAGTAATTATTAGTAAAATTGTATTTTTTTTTTAATAATTAAGGATGTTAAAAAAATCTTTATAAAAGAATGATAAAAAAACAATCCTTATATTTGTATTAGCGGTATGCCCGGCTATAGGTGATGGGCGGACCGCTACCATCTTTCTCTATTTTTATTTTTTATTTTTTTGTTATCCTTATAAACAACTTTAGCTTTTGAAGTTGTTATCATGTTTTGTGGTTCATAAAGTTTTCATCATGAGTATATTTTTTACATATTCAAAAAAATAATATAAAAAATAAAAAAGAGAGTGAAAAAAAAAAGAGAGATAATAAACAAATTTTACATTAATGGATAGTATAAACCACACATTTTAGAGAGGCTATTAATGAACAGTACCAAGTAAAAGGCCAAAATGATGTATCCTTCTCAAACCAAAACGAACATTTGGAAAATAAATAAGATTTGGTTTGGTAGTAGAGAATTTTGAGTTTTAAGATAAAATATTAACATATTATATCTTAATATTATTATTATTTTAAGATTTAAAAATTTTAAAAAAAATTAAATTATTTATTATATTTTATATAAGAATTTAAAAAAATTATAATAATGAGATGAGAATTTTAAAATTAAGATAAAAATTCTTATGTACCAAACCAAACCTAAATATAGCTGTGAAACCTTTGCAAAGAAAACGACAGCTTGGAGGGACGAAAAGGGTCAAAATTTACGCCTCTTATTCCTTGTCATGTTAGTTTTAAAAACTAAAACTAAAAATATACATGTTTTTATATGAATTGGTATAAAATATTGATATTTTATTTATTTTTTAATATCTTTATATCACAATAGATAATATATATTTACACATCAACTTATTTATAAATATATATGATTTGATTTTTTGTAATTTTTGTTGGTAATGGGTAAATTACATGACCAAGTTGTATCCACATGGATAGAAAAAGTTATTTGTTAACTCTCCACCACTATCACAACTCTAAATATGTTATTTAACTTCATCATATTTAGGGAAATTAATTCTAGGCGTGAAAACTCTTTAAATAAGAGTACGTACATTAATTGTGGATGTATGAAAAAATCTAAAAAAAAGATAAGAACTCTCGTCTCTCTTCATTTTTCTAGAGGAACCATCTAAATTACTTGATCTTGAAACGTGAAATTTTCTAAGAGACTCTATAGCAACCTCCTAAGCAATGTAAAAGTGCAAACAATAAATTGATGTAGGTCGTAAGATGAGCAAAGATCCAACCTTATAGGAATTTCTCTCATTGAAGTAATTCGATTTAACCTTATTTAACATTGGTATCAAAGCCCATGCTACTTGTTTTCACGCATATGAATATGATTACATGTTGTTTGATGCTTTGAAATGAGTGTAAAAGCATGTAATTGATGATATGCTATGATTGTTTGTGTTTCAGATTTTTCATTAAAGACTAAGGTATGACATGTTTAAGGGTGAATTATTTACATGAAAACATTCCTTATAATGTCATAAACATGTCTATTAAATTTGGTGAAGTTTCGCTACATATAGAAGAATAAATCTGAAACCCTAGTTTTGAAGTTCTTGTTGAGACCGTGATGTTGAGCCTAGTTTTAACTAACCAAATCTTATTTTATAGAAATAAATATTATATGGTTCAAAAGCTGGATTCATTAGCTTTAAGTTGATATACCATATGCTCAATTTGGACTTCATATGAGTAAGTTATGATCGATTAAATATGGGTGTTTGAAATTCGAAAAAACCAGAATTTTGACTTGAGGAATAGGATGATGAATAATGTTTGTTTTTTCAATATCACTCTCAATAAGAGAGAGTGTAGTCCAACCATCCACTTGGTTTTTTTTTTTTTTAATCACTTTACCAACACACATACAGATTAAAATAACTTAACTTTGGGTTTAGAAGTCTAGAAACACCGTGAGAGGCAAAGGTGATGTGCACTCTCCACCACGACAAGTGACGCAGAGCCAAAATAGCCTCCAGAGCAAACACAAAACCCACATGCATAACCGGTGCGTGGGGGTGAGTGCGGCGTATTTCAATGCCAGTTTTTACACTTTTGGCACATGTAATCATGTGTTGGTGTCTAAAATTGATTCATATTTTTTTTAGTTGAAACAGATAGTCGAAAAATATTTTTTAAATCTAAAAAAAAAAATGTTTTGGGGCCTTTGTCATACTTCCTTAAGTCCAATTTTTCTGTGTTATGTGATAATTATATAGATTAGTTGTAGATGCATCTATTGATTCATTATAAAATGTATGTCAATATTATATTTATCCCTAGATTTGATGACCTATTATTCTCATTAGTAGAGAATGTGTGTTCTCTATCCATTAAACCATCATACATACTATTATGATTGAATGTTTGAGTTCATTAGTTTTTTTTAATAAAATGGATAGAGTTGACATTAGTAATTTGTTGAGCTCATTTGTAATGTATGTATTTATTTTTTATGTGAATGGATAAGGCGTACCTTATAAATATATCGATGATGTGGCATTCCTATTTATTTATTATTCTCCTAAAAAAATTGTAATATGATTTTCTTTGAAAATGCAACATTGAGAATGTAATTTTATTATTAAAGCCATATAAATAGATGTGTTTCACGTCTGTCAATATACTTTAAGGTCACATTAATATGATGCACCAAATTACCAATGAAGTTTTGGGTAAAGCTTATGCACAATGTGTTTAGTACAACGATTATGAATTTTCATATTTGATAAATTGAGTATATCTGCATGAGTTTTTTTTTTTTTTTAACTCTTCTATAATTTTTATTCAAGATTAATTAGATATGGTATTTTGACTTATGGACAATGTTAGTGAACCTGCTCCTTCTTCCCGTTTTGAAGTCCCGCTTGGCATGGACATGCCACTCAACTTTTTTTTTCTTTTTATTTTTTTCATCCCAATACGTACCGGTCTTCCATTCCTACAAAATACTCATTTCATCTTTCCTCCAAAATCACCCGCTGACAGAGACCCACAAGTAATCCCCTCTCCAAATAGAAACCCCCAATAGAGAGATCATGTCCTCCAAGCCATCGACAAACCCCCCCTCGACAGAGTGACCCCTCCATCGTCCTCCAAACCACTGATAGACCCCCCGACAAAGACCAAAGCTGCCTCCCTTGCATCGAAACATCCCAACCCCCGACACCCTTCCCTCCATTGTCCTCCAAACCCCCGACAAGCCCCCTTCTAACGTCCTCCAACTTTGTGGCTGAACCGATAGCCAACTTTGTGCACAGGTGGCAACGTCTTCTAAGTTCTGGTGTTTGAAAAAAGTAAGCACATAGAATGTAATTTTTTTTTTTTGTTGGATTAACTGGATTGTAAATCTACTTGTAATTAGCCAAGACACACATACATGGAATTTACTTTCTATAGTTTGCTAAGAAAAAATGTTCATCACTCAAACCAACCTTTATGGAACTAAATTTAACTTTGAAATTGGATACCATTGTAGGAAGATCAGAATGCAGGAGAAACTAATAAGATGATTTTCAACTTAATTGGCTAGCTAGCTTCAGAAGAAAGCCTTATGCTTGTTAAATATTTAAAAAGAACTGATGAACTAGATCAAATTCAAACAAATCTTTTAAATTAGGAGTAAACATAGCTTCTTCTACTATTGAAGTTATATCGGTTTAAAAACTTTATATTAAAGCTTATATAAGAGCTTTAGCCATCTTAAAACTTTAAATATTATTAAAATTATTTTAGTTTAAAAACTTTAACCAATTTAAAATAAAATTATCTTTGAATCAACTCTGACCAGTAAATGAATTTTAGTTTTACCTTATCATTTTCTTAATATGGAAGGCATTGTAGAAAGAATGATGAATTTCAAATAGATCATTAAATAATTGTGTGATGCAAGGGCCTCGTAGCTGCATCCTTTTTGTAGGCCTACAGTCCCAAATGACTTGCAAATTTAACAAACTTTTCAAACTATTATCGTTTTTTTTTTCTTTTGTTTTTCGCTTATTCTTTCATATACAATGCATCTCCCATGTTCTCAAACAAGTTTGGAGTGTTTTCGTAGACAATTCAAATGTTACAATGGATGCTGACATAGAATATTCAGATGATGAGTGTGATGAGATAGGGATTGATAAGGAGATTGGAGGTAATGAAACTATTGAAGAACCTACAGTTGTAATGAAATTTTCATCTGTAGAAGAAATGCATGCTTACTATATGAAGTATGGTAAGAAAAAGGGGTTTGGGGTATCTAAAAGGAATTCTAGACAGGATGACAATGAGAATATAATATGGTTTTGCTTAACATGCACATGCTAAGGCACATCAAAGAGTAGGGATGCTAATGTTATGAAACCAAGATAAACAGTGAAGATGGGTGTATGGTTAGGATTAATGTTGTATTCAATAATGAAGGTGGATATACCGTATCTAAAGTGATATTGGATCACATACACGGGAAAGACAAGATATTTCAGATGCTTCAAGAAGCTTTATGCTTGTGCTGTTAAGAGGTTTGAAATAAATGGTGAGGCAGGAATAAGGTTGTCAAAAAATTTCAAGTTTGTAGTTGTTAAGGCAGGGGTTATGAGAATGTACCATTTGGGGAGAAAGAATGTCGAAACTACATTAATAAAGTACGACGACTTTACCTCAGGGTTAGAGGCGGTGTAGCTCTATGTAATTATTTTGAATATATGCAAAAAAAAAATATAATATGAAGTTTTATTATAAGATAGCATTGATAATGAAATGCGGTTAGAGAATATTTTTTAGGCAGATGCCCGGAGTAGAGCTGCGTATGAATCATTCGGGGATGTGATTACATTTAATACAACATATCTAACTAATGCGTATAAAATGCATTTTGTACCGTTTGTGGGTGTGAACCACCATGGGCAATCAATCCTACTCGGGTGCAGATTGATATCTAGTGAGGATGCACATACATTTGAGTGGTTGTTTAAGTCATAGTTGTAGTGTATTAATGACCGACCGCCAAATGCAATCATCACAGACCAAGATAAGGCCATGAAAATTACAATTTCAATGGTGTTTCCAACTTCTAAACATCACTTCTACTTGTGGCATATAATGAAAAAGTTTTATGGGAAGTTTGGATCACATTGTCGATATGGAAAAATCAAGAATATTCTACATATGTGCGTTTATGACTATTTTCAGTGAGCATGAATGTGAGGAACATTGGTGCAATATGTTCGATACCTATGGTTTGCATGATAATGGATGGTTGGAATCACTGTATAATAATCGGCATTTTTGGTTGCCGGCCTATGTCAGAGGCACATTCTGAATATGATTGTCAACTGTACAGCAGAGTGAAGGAATGAATGCATTTTTTGAAGACTACGTTCACCCTAAAACAGCTCTGAAATAATTTATTGACCATTATGATTCGGCCCTTAGGAGGAAGGTTGAGAGTGAAGAAATTGCTAACTTCAATTCATTTAACATGGACATTCCTTACATCAGTTGCTATCGTCTTGAGAAGCAATTTCAAAAAGCATATACTCTTGTCAAATTCAAAGAAGTACAAGTATTTCACTACCTCATTGTGGGGATGTGAGGGTGGTCGATATACGTTCGTAATTGTGGATGAGGTTCAAGTTGGTAATGATTTCGTAAAACGTGTAACATTTACTGTTAATGTTGAACAAGATCCCCTTGATGTGAAATGCAGTTGTAAGTTATTTAAGTTTAGGGATATATTGTGTAGGCATGCTCTCCATATCTTAACTTAGATAGACCAATATACAGTACCAGAAAAATACATTTTGGATCAGTGAATGAAAGATGTTAAGCAAAAATACACATTCGTAAAAAGTAATTATGACACTAGTAGCATCGACGATACACGAAGATACGATAGGATTCAAAATAGCTTCTATGAGCTGTGTTTCAATGTTTCAAAGGTCAAGAGCAACTATGTTAAATTGATTAGTCAAATAGAACAGTTGAAGATACAATACCATAGTCTGGCTGATCATGATATTAGCGGAGTAGTTGATCCAAATACTTCCATGGCGGGCACGACAAGTAGAGTTCTTAGTCCATTAGTCATTCGAAGTAAGAGAAGACCATAGTCTAAGAGAAAAGTGCACCCCGTTGAGAAGAGTCTTAAGAAATTTAGTACGAAAAAGCAACTGCACCACAAAGAAGATGAGGTTCCTTTTTTTAATTGCAGTATACTAAATTTTAGAACATTATATTATCTTCATTCTAATGCACAACAGAGTTATCACACTCCAAATGAATGCATTGTGAGTGGCACACAAGATCAAGCTCCTTAAACCCAAGTAAATTTTTCCTCTTCAAATCGGCCATATTTTTTGCATTTTTTTAGGCATACTACTTAGGGTAAATGTTTTTGTTGTTTCTTATTTCATTTATTGCTAAATTATACGTTTAATGATATGATCAACAAAGTTAAGTTTGGACACATGCGCTAGATTTTTTTACAATTCTTTCGACTGCTACGGATTATTTTGGCACTAGACAAACTGTTTATAACTCACAAATAATGTAAAATTAAAATATTTTGGTAATATTCTTTTATAAGTTGTTTTGTTAATATTTTTAGTGAATTACATTGCTACTTTTAACATTTTTGGGATGCTCCCATAGGATAAAACTGATCAAGGATGTACTAAGAAGGCTCTTCATTAAGAATTTGTTGATTGATAGATGCCGTACTTTTAGAAGATAGCTAGTTAATTTTGGGAGAGACTACTTTTTTGGGAGCTAGTTTTGTAATAAAACTACAATTTTTTTGGAGGGACCACACCAAAACTTTTTTGGTGATTGGTAGACTCCATAATATGTGAAGAACCTGACCTAATTCTTTAGAAAAATATTCAATTGTATGCAACAAATGATATAGCAGGTGGTGCCGCATTTCTTTAGGTAAATTTATTCAATTATATTCAAATGAGATGGTCATTGATAGTGTATATTGTATAGAGAATCCTATAGCTATAACATGTGGTGCCGCATTTCTTTGGGTAAATGTTGGTGGTATCTTATAATCTTAATAAAACAAATTATGCATGCAGCTTGATGATTTGTAGCAAGTGACCGCCTTGTAGACAAGAGTACTTTACAATGGAGAGCTTGATTTGAATTTTAAAGCATAATCTGTGCAAAATGTTACATTTTAAGAGGTGTCATCATGTATAAACCTCAGTTCAGCTTCTTGCATTTTAAGAAAAGAAGAATAAAGATTAAGCAAAAGTTGGACACCATTGGATTACATAAAAAGTAATCTCACCAAAAAACATTACATAAAATTAACTTCATACATTATATGAAATTACACTACACGAAGTAACAAGATTACATAAAATTAATTTCATACATTACATTTTGTCTCAGAATTTTCCAAAAAAATGGCTAAACAAAGTACCAATGGCATTGAAATTACTAAAACTACAATGACCCTCTCAAACTTTCTCTTGCGCCTCTCAACTTCTATTTCTAGTTGATGTCAAGTTTTTTGGATATCATTTGCCAGTTGTATATTTTGAATTTTGGTTTTTAAACAGTTGATTTTCTTCTCACTATATGGTGGCATTTTCGGGTCATACCAACAAAAATATTTGTAAGAACACACAGCATGCAAAATAAACTAACACATTATCAAACAATGATTACATTCTCTTCTAGGCAAACACGAGTGAAATATATATATATATATATATATATATATATATATATTTAGTTACAAACAATAGTGAAATATCATACATCAAAGTTTTGGCAACTTAAAAATCGACGCGCCTCATTATTCTTTGTATGTGCAGTTCGTTGACATGTTTTAATACCACAAAAGCATATTGGGTATTCATTTTGGTAAGAGTTTTTTGAGCATGAGTTATTGCTAGTGCTACTACATGCTTTAGACATTGTCTCAATATGGCAAAAATTGATGTGCTTTGTAATCAATCAAGACCCACTGTGTATTTGCAGCATAACAAATAACACAATTGGAAACCTAGTTATTAGTATACGGTGCAGATATCATGCAAAACTAATGACCCATATGCATCATAGGTAATGAATATTGACTTCATTTCAATTTATATTCTGCATGATAATTACAAATGCTCATAATAAAGCTCACTTTATAATATCAAATAGCTTTAACTTAAACATACATACATATATATATGCTTGCAGGATATGTGCCCCTCCATCATATATATATATATATATTTGAAATTAGCTATTCACCACGAGTAAAAGCAATACCATAATACCACTTCAGTGGCTTTTTCCATGAACTATGCTATGATGAAGAGATAATCTTCGCATCTTAGCAATTGTAAATAATTTCTAACAGAATCAATGAGCATTCACATGTCCAAAGTTCAAATTCCAAACTGGATATTGTTTTCACTAGGCTTCCAAATTTTCCTTTTGTGAAAAATTAAGTGGCCTTAGGTTTTGGGTAAGTGCATTTCAAGGGTTCAATATCCATTGTGGCATTCTTTCGAGCACTTGGTGCTTTGCAAATAAGTTTGTTTAACAGTGACTCATCCCAAATACAGATTTTATGCAAAATATTTACAAGACCCATTTAAATTTTACAAGTAAGAAAAATTCAACCATCGCACAAAAAAAAAAAATCCCATTTACCGAAATAGCAAAAGAAAATGAAATGTTCGGCCCACCGTGAAGGAGACAAAAATGGTAGTCCCACCGTGAAGAAGACGAAAATGGTAATCCCACCGGTAGTTTGGAGGACAATGGAGGATAGGATGTCGGGGGTTAGGAGGTTTAGATTCGGGAAAAATGCTAGCCACATTGTGAAGAAGATGAAATGCAAAGGTTAGGTTTTACGCCACTTGAGGTCAAGGATGGGTTTGGGGGCAGTCAAACAGGGCATTAGTTTGGAAAAAAGGAAATAATATTTGGGGGGCAGTTGAATGGAGCAAGGGAAGATGATGGTCATTGCGAAAAGAAAATAAGCAAACGAGAAGAAGTCAAATAATGAAAGGAAGTTAAAATATAATAAAAAAAACCAAGTGGTGTGTCCATGTTAAGTAGGACTTCAAAATGGGAAGAAGGAGCTGGTTCTCTAGCATTATTCTTTTACTTATATAGTGAGAGATAATTACTAACTTTTTACGAAATGTTCGATCTCACTATGTAGGAATGAATTTTATAGTCTAATTAGATTTTGGAATAAAATAAAATATGTTCTAATGTCAATTTTGCACAATGAATATAGTGATAATAACCACTAAGAATGTAATTGCTGACCTTACTAAATGAGAAAAACTAAATGGAAGTAATTATGACATGTGGCATAGGAAAATCCAATATCTGCTTAATGAGCAGAGGTCATTGAAAATCTGTCTCACCTTATGATATAACCTAAGGAAGGGAATACTTCCGAATATTATTGTGATATGGAAGCCTCACCTTATGATGTCTACTTTGATTCGTGATCTAAAGGCTGTTGGCAATAATTTTACTAATAAACAACGAGTTATCGTTATGATACAATCTTTACCAGAGTTAACTTGGGGGCAAATGAAGCTTGTTTTAACACACAGTAAGAATATTAAGACTTTTGCTTTTATATGTAGCCATTTAGAGCTAGAGGCAGAGCACATAGATGTGCACCATAATATTTTACTTGTTGTCCAAATTGGGAAGTGCAAGGCATTCAAGCCTAAATGCAAGCAACATGGGAGATCTGCTGGAGCAACAAAAAGTCTTAGGTTAGGGGATGGAAAAGTAGCAAAGCACCGCAAAGGCAACTATGCTAACAAGTACAAGTCCAAATTGAAGTGCTATAACTGTAGAAAAATTTGATACTTTGCTCGTGAGTGCATTGAGGCAAAGAATGTATCCCTAAACACAACTCTCTCATTACTTATGTTTGTTCATATATTTTTGTTACTCACTCAATCCCTAAATGGATTATAAACATAGGAGCAACCAAACATGTAGTTCGAGATTAAGTTAAGTTCTTACGTTATATAAGAATATCAGTTAGCAGATAGTACATTATATTGGATAATGAAACTCGGGAAGAAGTGCTTGGAGTTGGCACCTACCAACTCAAGATACGTTTAGGGTGCTTGTTATGTCTTCATAATGTGCTATATGCACCTGGTGTTCAATGTAATCTATTTTCAGTTATTTCTATATTGGAACGTGGTTTTACTTTTGATTTTGATGGCCCTTAGCTGGACGTTTATTTGAATAGGGCTTTATATGGACATGGTTTTCTTTTGAATGGTTTCTTTATGTTGGATTTAGATAATTCCTCATTTTCTTTTATGGTTTCAAATGATAATGATGTTTCTAATTCATTAAAATGACATGCTAGACTAAGCCAAATAAGAAAAGATAAAATGGCTAGACTGGCTAGAGAAGGCCTATTGGGGTCTCTCACTAATGCAAGTCTACCTGTGTGTGAGCCTTGTTTAGCTGGTAAGGTTTGTAGGAAGCCTTTTGAAAAGGCTCATAGAGCATCTTATCTTTTAGAGGTAGTCCATTCTAATATTTGTGGACCTATGAATATGAAGGCACGCCATGGTGCCTCTTATTTTCTCACATTTATATATGACTACTCAAGTTTCAGTTATGTCTATCTGACCTCCCATCTCTTTGAAGTATTATATTGCTTCAAGCGCTTTGTAACTGTGTTTGAGGATCAGAAAGAAAGGAATTTAAAAATTTTACGAACTGATCAGCGTCAAGAGTACTTGTTTAAAGAATTTTAATGACTATGTGAGCAAAAATGGATATGCAGGCAATTAATGGTACCTAGCACACCACAACAAAATGATATTGCTGGAATGAGAAATCATACCTTATTGGAAATAGTTTGATCAATGATAGCGGAAATTAACTTGCCAATATCTTTTTGGGGATGCTCTTCTAGCTTCAGCGTACATTTTGAACTGTGTGCCTTCTACGTTAGTTCCTTCAACCCCTTAAGAATTATGGAATAACACAAAATCAAATTTGGAACATTGGCATCATTGGGGTTGTGCAGGTTAAGTTCACACCACTTTCCATAAGTATGAGAAACTTGGCCTTAGAGTAAATAAGTATATCTTTATAAGATATTCAAAGAGTTCAAAGGGTTATGTAATGTTTAGTGAACATCCTAGCGAAGGGATGACAGAAATAGAATCACGTGATGTTACATTTATTGAGAGTGATTTTTCCAGTACTGGTGAAGCAAAGAATGGTTTTGAATTGCAAGAAATTGAGAGAGTTACACCATCTTTTGGTGAGGGTGGAAAATGATCACATTCTAGAATTGCAAAAGATAGTAAGAGTGACTTGCCTCATGGTGGGAGTATAGCACTAGAAAATAACTCACAAGAGTCTCAGTTACGTAGAAGTGAATATGAAACCATTCCTCGTCTTTGTTTTGAGATTGAAGGTGAGTCTTTCATTTATATTCAGTGCGACTTTGATGAACCTTCTTCTTATGAGGAAACACTAAATTCACATGTTTCAAATAAATGGCTGACAACTATGAGAGATGAGATGAGTTTTATGGCAAAAAACTAAGTTTGAAAGTTATTTAACCTTCCACCTGGGTGTAAATTTATTGGGAATAAATAAGTTTTAAAAAACAAGCATCAGATAAATGGATCAAAGAGAGGGTATATATTATGAAGAAACATTTTTCCCTGTTGTGAGATTTGCTTCTATTCGCCTCATTCTAGTTATAGTTGCACATCTAGATTTGAAATTTTTTTAAATGGATATGAAACTGCATTTCTCAATAGAGAACTAGATGAAAAGATCTATATGGATCAACCTGTTGGTTTTGAGGCTGAGGGACAAGAGCTCAAAGTATGCCAGTGGAAACGTTCCATTTATGGCCTTAAACAATCGTCTAGATAATGCTACTTCAGATTTCATGAGGCCATTTTTCAATTGGCTTTGAGATGGTAGAAGAAGACCATTGTATGTATGTCAAACGTATAGGAAAAAGTTTTCTAATTTTTTCTTTCTACGTGGATAACATCTTATTAGCTAGAAATGATGTGGAGATAATTGTTGTCACAAAATAGTGGTTGTCTTCTACTTTTGAGATAAAGGATATGGGTGAAGCAAATTATGTGCTGGGAGTTAAAATTTCAAGGGATCTATTTAGGAAGCTTCTTGATTTGTCTCAAGAGATTTACATTAAGAAAATTCTAGAATGATTTTGTATGCATAACTCCAAATCCACAGACTCTCTAATTGAGAAGGGTTATACTTTGAGTTTAGAACATTGCCCTAAGAATGATGAGGAAAATAAAGAAATGACCAGAGTTCCTTATGCAAGTGCAATTGAAAGTTTGATGTATATTATGTTGTGTACACGACCTGACATTTGATTTGCAGTTGGATTAGTTAGTCGTTATCAAAGTAACTAAGAACATGTTCATTGGTAAGTAATTAAAAGGATTTTTTGATACCTTCATGGGCAACAAACATTGTTATTTGCTACCAGGGTGAAGACATAAGACTAAAGGGTTATAGCGATGCTAATTGGGCTAGTGACAAAGATGAGCGAAAATCCACGACAAGTAATGCATTTATGCTTTGTGGAGGAATTATTTCTTAGTGTAGTAAGAAACAATCATGTATCGTTTTATCTATGATAGAATTAGATTACGTTACTTGTTAAGCAATTATATAAGAAGTTGTTTGATTAAGGAGATTTTTCTGGTGCCTAAAGGTTACAACTCTTGCAGATGAAACTGTTAAGATACATAGTGATAATATGGTAGCTTTGGCATATGCCAAGAATCCCAAATACCATGTCAGGACCAAACACATAGTTATTAGGTTTCACTACATTCGAATGTTGTTGCGCGAGGTGAGGTGATCTTACAACATATATCTACTAGCAAGATGTTAGCTGATCCTCTTATTGAGGTTATTAGTATAAATGTTTTCAAAACTCATGTTAGGAGTTTGGAATTTTATCGGATTTGATATATGTTGTATTGATGTTACCTTAACTTTATTGTATATTTAACACTATTAGTATCTATTGCAGTGAGATTATTGTATTTATCTTATATTATTAATTAATTGATACTAAATGAAAAGCACACATAATAAAAATGTCACAAGGTAGAGATCAATCTACTCACATGGATGATCACTTGGACGCTTAAATTGCAAGCAAAACGAGACAAATTGATTACTTTGCCATATGGAAAGCAAGCTAGTAAATATCTTAATGCTTTAAAAGCATTTAAGATAAATTTAAAGAATGTCGTCTTAGTTTGGCCAGTCTTACAAGAGTCATATATGAAATATTTGTACAACTTCATAAAGCTTGATTAAAGCGAAATATGAGATCTTAGGCATGATCTATATGAGTGATTGCGAGAGTTTGAATGTGACAAGCCCAATTAAGTGAGAGTTTCATCATAACATACATTTCATACTGTATGTGCTGTAAACAACCATATGAGGAAATGATTGGATGGATCTATACTCTATCACTATGTGAGTCCTAATGGATTAATAAATGATCTATTTATATGTCCTTAAACCTCTAATTATGTTATGAAATGAAAACTTGATGTTGCTACTTTAGCATGTTTTTTTAAGGTCACGAATGATACAGTCTCTCGGAACATGTTTAAGAAAGTAGTCAAGTCTAATTGAATTGACATGAATATCTATAAAAGATTGGTTGGATTCTTATTTATTATTTTATGTCTCATTGCCAGGGTGATTGTGTTGTTTTGACTCAATATAATTATGAACATATTATATAATATGAGGTCAAAAATTGTTTTGGGTTATAAACTCATGAGGGATTAAGGGCACTTGATCTAGTGAGATCAAATAATTTAAGGCATAGAAGAGATATAACGAGTGATGTACTATGTTAGTATGATGGTGACTTAATATAGTACTCGTACTCTTTATTTTCTCATTAGCACACTTCATTTTCTGTATAAGGGATAATTGATTGAGAGAACATGAGGAGATTGTTAATGGATATAGCACCCATAATGGATAAGTGGGAAATGTTGGTAATAGGTAAATCCTGTAACCAAGTTGTGTCGACATAGGTGGGGAAACTATTTGTTAATTCTCCATCACTATCACAACTATAGGGAGGTTATATAACTTTCTCATATTTAGGGAAGTTAATTAACTTTCAGGTATGAAAACTCTTTAAATAAGAATATATACATTAATTGTGGGTGTGTGAAAAAGTCTAAAGATAAGAAATCTTCTCTCTTTATCTTCATTTTCCTAGAGAAACTATATAGATCTATTCATCTTGAAACATAAAATTTTCTAGGAGATTCTAATTAAGTGAGTGGGCCTTAAGATAAGCAAAAATCCGACTTTGTGGGAATTTCGCTCATTTAGATAATTCGATTTAACCTTATTTAACAGTCATTGTCAGAGATTTTAGAGTCTACACTATAAGAAAGATATATACATAAAATAAGAGTAGGTTTGGATAGTAATTAGATAAGAATTTGTTGTTTTAAATGAAAATTTAAAATATTATTTTTTAATATTATTATTATTTTGAAATTTGAAAAAATTGAATTAAGATTTAAAAAAATTGAATTATTTATTATATTTTATGTAAGAATTTGAAAAAATTATAATGATGAGATGATATAATATGAAAATTTTGTGCCTTATTCCACTTACTAAACCTACCTAGAGTCACCTGCTATTTATAACCTAATAAATTGTGTGAACCATAATTTATACGTCTATACTAAATTCTAAAATTTGGACAAAAAGCCTAAAATATCTAGATCTTTTGATCATATCTTCTTCCTTCCACCAATGGCGTACCAAATACCAATATCAGGCCCTCTGCTCGGACCGTTATTATTATTTAGGGTCATTTGAATATTAAGAATATTTCATAATATATATAAATAATATTTAAGTAATTTATAAATAATAATAAATAATAATAAAATAATATGAAAATAGATGAATACAGTTGTGTTGAAATAAAATCTAAGGCTATATTTGGTTAGTATATTAATTATTATTTTTATTAATATTAATTATTATTTTATTATTATTCAAAATCAGTCTCCAAAATAACTAATATCTTTCATAGTTTCCTTATAACACTCTCACCGGATTATCTAAATGTAAAAAAATTTTACTTTTTAGTTATTAGGACAACAAAATTGTTCATATTAGATTATGCAAAGTGTAGTTACACTAACTTTTAATTACAGTATTCTAAAACTAAAACCAAATTTGATCGATATTGTAACACCATTAAATCTTTATTTTATTATTTATTTTATTAAATTATGCACCAAATCTTCTAAGTTGATTTGTGTACGCTATCTTGCATCAAGTGCCCATATTTTGATAAACTATGCAGTACATGTCTATTAACCAATTAAATAAATTATAATATGATTACTAATTAACATATAATAGGTAGAATAGTAAAATATGATAAAATTAAATACATCAATAATTAAAAAAATTAAATATTTTTTAATTATTAATTACTCATTACTATATAATAAATAAATGGATAATCTAATGTGGAAATTTGATGTGAAAATAAACAATAAATTCATCTTATATTATTTTACTATTATATAAAGAAAAAATAGTTATTCTAAGAGCATTGGATTTCCTATAATTTGATATTTATTCTAGAGTTTTGATTAAAATACCTCCACATTCGGATCCCTATTTTAGGAAAAATGTTTAGAGGATGAATAAATGGGGACTCACTGTTCATCACCTAAATAATTTTTTATCAATATTTTATTCTAATATATAAAATAAATATTTTTCTAATCATTTACAATTTCTCTTATATTCATATTTATTATAGTTTTAAATAATAATTTTAAAAATAATTTAATTAATTATGAAAATATAAAAAATTAATTTTAAAAATATTATCATATCCACAAAATAATAATTTAAATTTTTGTTTAAAATATTAACTAGAGTAATAGTTCAAAATATAAGAAAAAATATTGAATAGTTAAGTTTGTAAATGTAAGTGAGAGAAAAAAATAATAAAGAAAAAATAGAAAAATATTATTTTAATAGAATAGATAAAGGATATGAAATGAGATATAGGGAGTTTTTGAAAGATAAGTAAAATTAAAAAAAAAAAAATTTAAAGAATGTATTTTTCAGTTAAATTATAGAAAATTTTATAAAAAAATGAGATATGAATACTTTAATATGAGAATTTACGAAAATGAAATAACCTAAAGTTAAATTTATCTAATATTCATAAATTTTATGGTAATGACTCATGAGCACAGACCTGTGGTCGAATGGAATAGGACGTTTCAGACAGAAGGAATAATTCAAGTTAGAAAAAGCTTGTATACCCCCGTATATTTGACCGCTGGTTAAAAGAGTTTATTTTATTTTATTTTTTTACTTAATTAATTTTAAATATATTAACGTATTTTTTTAATTTTTTAAAAATATTAAAATATATGAAAAGAAAAAAAGAATTTTTTATTTTTTTAACCTGAACAGGACAGTAACCCAACTCATCCAAACTCCGCTGCAAATAGGAATTCGAGAATAGACAACCCAAAGACAGCTGCTGCGTTCGACATATTGCCCCAAATTTATTGGTAAGAATACATATATATATATACTAGGTAGGAATAACGTGTAAAGCACGTTTATTTAGTTAAGTGAGGCAAAATTTTTAATAAAAATAATATGATTTTTTTAAAAAAATTAAGTGAGAGACGTAAAATTTTTTTGATAGGTGTAGACGCAATTCAACGGGTAGACGCCAACATTATGCCATGGTTGGCTTCTCAAACAAGAGAGAGAGTTCTGGTCCCTCGTTCCAAACAACCAATCAAATTAGTTGGCTTGCCCAATCTTCTTAATAGGTTGCTTTTATTTATTCATTCATTAATTTGTAATCAAGAATACCTTTAGAAACCAGTTGACTCGTCAATTTAATTCGTAAAAAAGTGCTGAGAATTACATAAAAGAGTCAAACATAAGGGATTCGGGGAAGAAATTCAGGCACATTAACATCTTTTGGTCTCCAAGTGATAAACCAATGAGTGATGCATATCTATCCTCAGTAAGAACTTCCGTGCACCTTTTGGTCTAACAATTGATATTCCAATGTAGATAATAGAAGCAGAAGTATATTACAGGCGACTCTAAAATTGGTTGGGAAGCACTTCAGACCCATCGTTGCCCCCGCTGTCTCCTAGTGATAAACCAATGAGTGATGCATATGCTTCATCTTCAAGATATCTTGATTGCCTCAATAGTCCAACCAAAACCTCCTTGCTATCCGTGCCATCTTTTTCTTCACAGAGCTTAAAGAAGGCAGACACATTGACAGGCTTTGGCCTCCAACTCTCGCGCGGCCTTAAAAGCTTCTTTCAAGCAGGATAAAGCCTCCGAAATCCTCTTCTCTGCCATGTGCCTCTCAACAAGAATCTCCCATGTACTTGAATTTGGCTTTCCTCTCACTTCGATCATATGGTTGAAGAAACTCTCAGCTTTATCCAAACTTCCTTCCCTAATATACCAAGCCATGAGAAGATTTCCAATTCTAGGGTCAAAAGATGATTTCACCTGTAAACATTCCTCTTAAATTTTTTCTGCCCTTTTCAAATCACCTAGCCTAACAAGAGACGATATTATAACATGCTATCCCAAATTTGGAATAATTGGAAAACTTGCTTTGTAAACCTTCCACACACGATAAGCTTCTTCTTTTTTACCAACATTACCATAAAGACTTAAGAGATAATGATAAGGTATCCGATTCCGGCCTTTTATCCTACTCTCCACCTGCTTCAAGAAATCTTCAGCTTTATCAAACTGCCCCATCTTAATGTACATTGTAGCCATTCTGCTGAATGTACTCCAGTTGGGATTAATGGTTCTGTCCAGTTTCATCTGTTCAAATACTTCTTCCATCTTTTCTGCAGATTCTTGTGATCCAAGAGATGATAGCCAAATACTATAGGAATATATATCTAGCGGTATGCTTTTCTCTATCATTTCTGAAACCATCGACTCAACTTTATCATACTCCTTGAGGTTCATATAGAGAGTCATCATCACATTGAAAGGAAGTGAATGTGTGGCATAATCTTTACTTCTCATTTTATCAACTAAAAATTGTTGCTGTCCCAAGGTCAAGTTCTTTTGGGAGACTGAAAGCCTAAATAGGATGTTTGTGACAAACATGGCCACACTAAAATCACGCTATAGAATGTTTGAGACAAACATGGTCACCACGAAGCAGAGTAATTTCATGGAACATTTTAGAGCAATCAATAAATCATTAACTGTAAACACAAAAAATTTAAAAAATGATAATGATTACAGTATATGGTTTGCATAAAGAAGGGGGTAGAGGTATCAATATCCAACACCCTAAAATTATGAAAAGCTAGAATTTAGCAAATGTTATATGCAATACAAATATAGTGAATGTGCAAGTTTCAATCTAGAGGCTTCAATAAGATTTAGAAATCATTTCGACAGTTTAGAAAACAACCACAAAATCCAGTCTAAAGTCTACCCATGATAGGTCTGCTATTGCTTGCCTAGGATATTTACTGGTAAAGTTTTCTTCAACAATAAAAAGGCACACTCATAGAATCTTCAGGAATCAACAGATCAGCTGCAATAGGATCTCTCCTGCCAAACAAGTTTGCAATTAGCATTCTGGTCGAACTCAACACACATATACAAGTTGAAACTATTACATATACAAGTAGAAAATATCACATACATAAACAAAGAATAATAAAATAAAGATGCTGACATAAGATAGTAATATGGTTCCATCAACGAGCAGAAAAGGATTATTAAGGGTAAGGAGACCTGGATAAACTCTTGCTCTTGCTCGCGCTACTGCTTGCATTGTGCCTCTTTGGGCTTTTACTCTTTCATTTCAGACTGAAAAAGAGGTAAGATGAAGTGTTTTCTTTAAAAAAAAATATGTAATAGAAGGTCGAACTAAATCCAATACCAAGATTCTAGGACTGGACATTGATCCATAGAACAGGTATGTTAAAATGACAGGTAATATAGATACTATTCAATCACGATACTTTTGAAAACATTTTAAAAAACTTACCAAGTTAGATGAGTTCTAATAATTAAAATATTCCAGTACCATATCTGTACCAATGATCCAGCCACCCATTAAATGAGGGCATGTTGCAACATTTCTAATAGGCCTATTAATATTCAGGATCACAAAAATAATTGTTCAAACAGAAATAAAAAACATACCGAAGGCACTGAAGATTTGGATTTTGATCGAGATTTGCAAGAGTTTCAGAAACAACCCATTTTAAAACCCACACGTTCCTTTTACCAAATTTGATACAAGAGCCCTTGATGCCTCTTCCACGAAGTTACCATATCCAAACGGATACAGGGAAAAGCCATAAATATTTAGCAGTTCAACAAAGAAAAATATCAGGTCGATATATATAATTCCAGCCTATAAATGCAACCTAAATTCATAAAGAAAATATCTTAATGAAAGCATCACAAGGTATTTTCAAGACACCAGTGGACTAATAGGGAAGAGAATTTGTCGCTACTGTACCACAAAAATCCAGAGGAGCCAGAAAGTGTGGCTTATTAACTTTGGCAAATGTTGGAGCAGAAAACGATAATGAAATTGTCTCTATTGCTCATTGTTGGTGCTATTCAAATCCCAATGGCGCTTAGTTCACAAATATCCAGCTTTAAAAATTGCAACCATGATCTCCTTTGTTCCCGATGTAGCACCCATGGACAGCTGCAATGCTAAAAGAATTAGAACAAAGAGGCACCATCAAGGTTTCCAAAGCTGCCCATCTAAAAAACAGCATACCTCCATAACCAAAAGAGTTGCAGGCAACTGAACCATATCCCATCAAGATCCTAATTTCTAATCCCCACTTCGCAGCATGTATCCATATCTAAAAAACAAGAAGGTAATTTTCACACAAAGGCTAAATAGGATTGATTGCACACGAACTCTGGAACATAGAAATAAAATATAAAAAACATTAAGAGGGAAAAAGGACCAGATACCATTTTCGTGATTCTTCTTCGCCATAGCTCTGACAACCAAAGACGAAGAAGTGCAAAGCCTGGGTCTCCTCAAAACTTTGATCTCACACAACCCCCATTCCTCTACTTTGGCAGAAGAAGTGGCTTTTCTTTCGAGGTTCCAAGACATGGGTTTCTCAGGAAACGAGTTTCTGGGCAAGAGAGGGGTTTGAGTGGTGTTCTTGACATGCACGGCCCACATATTCATTCCTCTACGACGACTTTACAGGAAAATGAACTCGAATTTTCTAGTGCTCTCTCTCTCTCTCTCTCTCTCTCTCTCTCTCTCTCTCTCTCTCTCTCTCTCTCTCAAAGACTACACTCCAAAGGAGATTATGGGGCTTGGCAAAAGCCATTGAAAATGCACATCGGGAAACTGGAACTCTCGTGCAGAAGACAAAGCGACAGTGATGAATACGAAGAGGTGCTTGGTGCCGGAAGCCTTATTTTCCTTTCTCATAAATATTATTTTACAACAATTAGAAATCAATGAGACAAGTGAAGTCGATGGACAGACGGATTTAATAGAAAGTTAACGAAAAACATTTAAAATTACTGTAGCTCCGCTAAAACAACAAATTTCCGTCACATAGCCATTTTATATATATAAATATATATATATATATATATATATATAATTGTTTTTATTTATCATTCAACTTCATTTAGATCGGGAAATATTTTGAACCTCTTTTATTTTATTTCATAATTATAATTTTTACAAATTTTTATATAAAATAGAAGAAATAATTCAATTTTTTAAAATTTAAAATAATAATAATATTAAAAAATAATATTTTAACAATATTTTATTTAATTTTCATCTCAATTCATCTTATCTCAATTTATTAATCAAACCTAATCTAAGGCCCCGTTAGGATTCAAAAAATATCTATTTCATTTCATTTCATTATTATAATTTTTTTAAATTTTTATATAAAATATAAAAAAAAAATCAATTTTTTAAAATTTCAATTCAATTTTTATCTTTTTATTTAAAATCTTTTTATCTCATATCTCAATCGAAACCACACCTAAAGCGAGCTGAATTCAAAAACCCAAGGCAAAGGTTGATGCTTGAAATATAAGGACCGGGAAGCCCTTAACCCTCTCCCTCCAACGCTAGAGCATCTTTCACAAACACGGACTATACACGCATGTATAGATAGATAGAAAAATATCACTTCTTCTCCTTTGTTACCCCCAAAGGTTAGGGTTTTACCGTGCTCTGTGTTCAAACCCTCTCCGTCCCTTGGCTCTACCTATAACCTATCTGCTCATAATCGCAAGAAAGAAGTGAGAGAATCTGCAGCGATGGCGAGGTACAGAAGCCGGAGCAGAAGCTACAGCCCTCGCCGGCGGAGCAGAACCCCTCCACGTGGACGCAAGCGATACGACGACGAGCCTCGCGATCGCTACCGCGAAAGCAGGTCCTACAGAGACCGTCGCTCCCCTGCTTCTTCTGGCCTGCTCGTCCGCAATCTCCCCCTTGACGCTAGGTCTCTTCTGTTTCTTTTTCCTCAATGTCATTGTATAGAGAAATTTTGGAATTGTTATTCTTTTTTCAATTCTTCTTTTCATCGATGCTTATTTATCTAAAACTGGTCTGAATTTCTATTATCTTAGCTGCATTTCTCTTTAAATTTTCACTTTAATTATGTTTCAAACCCTAAATATACTCGATGATTGCTCAATTGTACAAGAATGAAATATTTGGGGTTTTAAACTATGGTGTGCAGGCAAGAAGATCTGAGGATCCCATTTGAGCGATTTGGTCCCGTGAAGGATGTGTATCTACCAAAGAACTATCATACTGGGTATGCTTTCAGTCTTACCATATGTGTCCGCGTCATAGGTTTTCGAATCTAGTTGTGTATCGCATGTCAAGGTTGGCATGCCTATCTATTTCTCCGTTAATCATGGCAATTTGAAGTATTTGCTGCCTTACGGAAATTTTGTTGAGAATTCTATTTGGATCTTAATTATGCATGTATCTTAGTTCCCATTTCACACGTGCTGCCAATTTACTTGCAAGACTTTAGTTCATGGGCTATGGACATGTCTAGGTTCTGTCCTTATGTTATTGTTAGTAATACTGCAACCGATCCATTATGTACCTCCACAGTGCAGAATTATATGTCTGTACAAATGCTAATAGCCCAGAATAAAGTGTGACTAATATTTGGATTTTGGTTACAAACCCTGCATAAAAAGCAGTGCAAGTTATGTTGTCTTCAAGAATGGATTATGGCAATGGTATAGATCAGTTTGATTTTAAATGTCTATTGTAATATTTGTATGGTTATGTTGTGTGTGTGTGCATGCTAAAAAAGATAGATTTCTTTTTTCGGTCAGTAAATAGGAATTTTATTAAATATAGGTGAAACCAAGTACACGGGACATATACAAGAATCACACCTATGCATGACTGTCTAAAGATACAAGAAAATCATGTACATTCATGCCATTAAAGTCTATTTTAATTGGCCAATGGAATAATGTATGAAGACAAAAAGTTCTAATCTCGTCCATTGTCCATTTTCATGATCCTCAAAACTCCGACTATTCCTCCCCATCTATATGCAACACCATAGGCAAATTGGTATCATCTTCCACATCACTGCAATTTGAGAATTACCTTGAATGCCTTGCTAGCAAACACTTTTGTGAAAATGATAAGTTCTATACTTCCTACTTTGTTGATATTGTGGTTCAAATACTATGATAGTATTAATTTGATGATTTTGAATTATTATTTTTCATTATTAATAGGGAGCCGCGGGGCTTTGGATTTGTGAAATACCGATATGCTGAAGATGCTGCTGAAGCCAAACAACAACTGAACCATACAGTTATTGGTGGACGTGAAATAAGAATCGTGTTTGCTGAGGAGAATAGAAAAACGCCTCAAGAAATGCGTACGAGTTCCCGCGTAAGGTACAACAACATTTCAACTCTCTTACATTTTCTAGCATGATCTTTTTTGTTTGGTATGTAATCTTCCTCTTAATTGGAATAAACTGTCTACCTTATCAACTGATTGCTGACTCTGTTTCTCTTTCTTGCACCCTTCATCCCTAAAAAAAGTGGTCGATATGGAAGCAGAAGGAGAACTCCACCAAGGTCCCCTAGACGACGTTACCACTGTCAGTTTATACTTTTGCCTTTGCAATTAATTTATTTTTACAAAATTGGAAAAGTATTCCATGTAGTTTTGTGTAAAGAAAATATGTTCCCTAAAATTTCTGCTAAATTATCTTAACTTGTATTGCTTATAGAAAAAAGTTATTTTAATTTGTTTTTGCTCGTCTCAGCTTACTCAAGGTCACCTACACCAGCTAGGCGCGACTCAAGGTTTGGATTTTCTCTCTTAGAGGAGTTTCCATTGATAATTGGGGACTATTTTTTTGTGTGGTGGTCATTTCCTCTATTAATATTACAGTGATATTTGTTTGGAGTAATATTAGAGTTCTTTCACTTTTTCTATGACCACATAGAATGCACAAAAAAATTATACATTCTAACCCATTCATATTTTGTGTTCATTTCAATTTTTGGTGAGTTCAGGCATAAATACTGAGTGCATTAGTTATTATTATGTTTTCAGTTGACATTGGATCTTTTTTTTATAAATGGCAGCATCGATTCATGGCAGAATGGTTATGGTTCTCCTATATGCCTAGAAGTAAAGTGACATTGTTGTATAAAACTGAAATAAATTGTTTAGAACATTGTGTGTGAGTACCATTTCCATAAGATGGTTTTATTATTTTCAATGTGATAATAGTCCCCTCAACCAAACAATGCCATACATCTGACCAGTGTTGTTGTTTTCATTGCCCGTCTGGCACTACCCTTACCCCTTCCCCATGCTTTGAATTTGCTATGCAATGCATAAACTGATGTAAGCTACTTGTGCTTTGGATTGGCCATGTAATGCATGAGTAATTCAAATGATTTGGGTATATATATTTATTTATTTGATAAGTAATAAGAGATTTATTAATGCAAGTAGATAGGCATAGCTCAAGTACACATGAAGTATATAAGCGGAAACACCTAAATACAAGCTATGAACTAGGAACTAGCAAAGTCTAAAAAGGAAACATTTAAAAAATCCCCATTTTTAGTACAAGAGTTTTCACCCAAAAGCAAAGAGTTTGAAAGAAAACCTCTCTAAATTCTCCCAACGAGTGTTCTCTGTCATCAAAACAAACGTCCATTCCTTTCTAGCCATAAACACCACATTAGGCATAGAGGAATCATCTTCCAATTATCAGCAATGTGATGGCTGCCCATAGATCCTCCTTTCCAACAAGCCAATAGATTCACCACTCTCTTGGGCATCACCCAAGCTATACCCGACCTGCTGAAAATCTCATCCCAAAGAGTCTTTGCCACCTCACAATGCAGGAACAAATGATCAATTGACTCCCCATCTTTCTTACACAAATAACACCAGTCATTCCCCACTTCCTCAAATTATCTTTTGTCAGAATCTTCCCGAGTGACACCAACTAGCAGAAAAAAAGCAACTTTAGTAGGTACCTTGGATCTCCAAATACACTTCCAAGGGAATGGGTTGACAATGGCACGCCATCACTTTATAATAAGAGCTAACATAACAAATTGAATTTCCAGCATGTTGCCACAACATTTTGTCCTCTCCTCCCTGCACCATTTTTATGTCATACAGTCTACTGAAAAGGGCAGTAACAATCGGCACTTCCCAATCATGAACATCTTTAATAAATCTCTCATTCCATTCGGGAATATTATTGGAAAAAGATATAGAATCAGCTACACTGGCGTCTTTGTCCTTTGCCATTCTAAATGGGGAAGGAAAAGCATTTTTGAGGGCCCAATTCCCCACACCAAAGATCATGCCAAAAGTGAATCCTATATCCACCTCCAACCTTAAAGAAAACATGGTTAACAAATGCCCCCCAGCATTCCGTATGTACTTCCACAAGCCCACTCCATACAGACTTCTAACTTCATAGAACACCAACATCCCCAAGCCCTCCCTTATTTAGCATCAATTATATTTTTCCATAATGCATCCCTCTCTAATTGATATCTCCAAAGCCACATTCTGAGAAGGGCTTTATTAAAATCCCACAAGTAACTGATGAACATACTTTATCCCAACTTACTAGATGGAGCTTCCTATCATCGCCAAGACCACCCCACAAATAAATTACGAAAGATTCTTTCAATTTTATAAGCTACCCCAATGGGCAAAGGGAAGAGGGAAAGAAAATACATTGGAAGATTGGACAACGTATTTTTAATCAAAGTCATTCTCCCCCCTTTGGATAAATAGATCCTTTTCAACCCAACTAACATTTCTATTTTCTCAATCACTTCATCCCAAATCGACGAAGATTTATAAGGAGCACCCAAGGGAAGGCCTAGATATTTCATGGGAAGAGATGAGATCTTACAACCCAAAATGTTTGCCAAGTCCTTAGTGTTTGAGACATAGCCCACTGGAACAATTTCTGATTGCTTGGTTTGGATTGAGAGTTCATCTCAACCCATCTCATTTCATTATTACAATTTTTTCAAATTCCCATACAAAATATAATAAACAATTTAATTTTTTTTTAAAATTGCAAAACAATAATAATATTAAAAAATAATATTCTAACAATATTTGATTTAATTTTCAACTTTCATCTAAAATCATCTTACTATCCAAATCTCATCTTAGATAACTTGACTCTAAGGGCAGGTTTGGCAAATGAGATGAGACACAAAATTCATATGTCATCTCATTCATCATTACAACTTTTTTAAATTTTCACACAAAATATAATAAATAATTCAACTTTTTCAGATCTCAAAACAATAATAATACTAAAAAATAATATTTTAAACTTTCATTTAAAACAAAAAATTCTCATCTCACTATCCAAACCTACCCTAAGCCCAGAAACAGCTTCGAAGCATAATAAAAGAGCTCTCAATGATCAAAGGTGGTCATCATTAGGGTTGCTGAAAATAAGAGTATCATCAGTGAAAAGAAGACGCGAGACCTTGATACTACTAGGAGAGACTCCACCCACCAAGAAACCCAACATGAAATTCCCGTCCACAGCTGCATCAATCTTTCTACTCAAAGCATCCATGACAATAATAAAGAGGAAAAGAGACATGGGATTCCCTTGTCTCAAACCTTGAGAACTAGTGAAAAATCCAGCCTAGGAACCATTCACCAAGATTGAAAATCTGACCGTTGATATACAATGTCTGATCCATGCACACCATTTCTCTCCAAAGCCATGTCTCCCAAGTAAATATAAAAGAAATTCCCAGTTGACATGATCAAAAGCCTTTTTCATGTCCAGCTTAACAAGAATGCCAAGAACTCCCTCTCTAAGTCTGCTTTCCAAACATTCATTGGAAACTAAAATTGAATCTAGAATTTGTCTCCTAATGCATTCTGATTTTTTGAAATGATAGTTTCCATCACAATGCTTATTCGGTTGGCGAGAACCTTTGAAATGATCTTATAGACCCCGTTGACCAAGCTTATAGGGCGGAAATCCTTCATCTTTATAGCCCCCACTTTTTTGGGAATAAGGGCAATAAAGGTAGCATTAAGGCTTTTTCTCAAATTTTATGTATGCATGAAACTCGATAAAAACCTTCATAATATCCTCTCTCACATTACATGTATGAAGGAATCTTTTCTGCCTCCTCTCTCCGGGGGTATGACCTTTCATCTTCCATCCCTGGTGCTTCTCGCTCGTCGGGGATGATCCTTGATTTTTCTTCGTCTATCTGATTCGTTTTTTCCCTGTTTCGCTTCTTTCTTTATTTTTTTTAATCTTTTCTTCTTTTCCTTGTTTTCTTGTATGTCGGGGTGTTATTGGTTTTGGTTTTGTTCGATGGGTTTGTGTTGTAAGTTACGTATTGATCAAAAGCTCTTTGAGTTCAAAAAAGAGAACGCCCAAGGTTGGAGGATCACAGAGAGCAGTTGCAGGGTCACTAAGTTCATCTCCATCGACGTAGCTGCCTTGGAATGGTTAGCATATGCTGTGGGAGCTTGTAGAGTGTCTAGTGGTTCTTTTGAGTTTTTTAAAACTCGAAGGAGAGGGAATCAAGTGCTGGTAGTTCAAAGATGTCTCAATAGCTATGGCAGGTTTATGTTTGTGTTGGAGTATGGACATGATAGCAGACGTGGCTTCATTGTTGTTCCAGAAGGTTTAAAGGGTGGGGTGGAGGAGGTTTGGAGATTTTCTAAGAGAGGTTGTCTCTTCTTCCTCTGTTTTGTGTAGTAAAAACAGAGCACCCGTGATGGTTGCTCCGTAGTCTTGTGTTGAAAAGGGTCGAAAGGGGACCTTTGTAGAGGTTTTGAAGAAGCCACTGCGGTATATGGAGGGGAGTGGGGAAGTTCGTGGGAAGTCTGTAGGAAAGATTCCGATGACTGGAGGGCAAGCGTAGGAGTCTGTTCATATTTTCAAAGGTGACGGTATGAATTCCTTTGAAGGCACGTTAGGTGCCGGGAAGGATTTTTCACTGAAGGCTATGTATGATGCATTATTGGATATGAAGTCTAATGTGGACCTTATGTTGAATTGGGTTAAGTTGAGGTTAGGCTCAGTGGGCTCTGAAGGTTTATCTGGTAAGGATTTGCAAATGGGTCTAAAGAAGGATGGCCTGGATTCGAGATTGGGTCAAGTGGGAAGGGTGAAAATATTGTGGATGGGCTGGGCCGGGCTTGGTCAAAAGTCCGAAATGGGTGTGGAAGGCCAAGTCCCTTATCGGCGTTTCTGGAGTATCAAGTTTGGAATCCTCCTCTAGCACGATAGTGCTACCACTTGCTTCGATGGTCGCGGTAGTTGCACAAACTTGTTTGCCGGTCACTAGCGATTCCTTTGGTCAGAATCCGATGATGGCTTTGCCGCTGGAGGTGGAAGAAGGGGATATAGTGGCTCAGGATGTTGAAAAAGAGGTGTATTTTTGGTCGGAGGAATTAGAAGAAGGGGAATTGGAAGAGAATCATGATGGGGCGTCTTAATTAGGTAGAGTATTTGAATCTTTTGAACAATGGAGTTCTCACGAGGGAACTTTGTCCAATTTATACTGAGAAGATTCTGCTAGAGGACGGGTTTCAACATCTGGACTTGGTTTTTTTTTTTTGGGGGGGGGGGGGGGGGGGGGTTTGATGGAGACGTAGGAGTACCTTTAGTGTTGTTGAAGGGTGCATTGCAAATGGCTAGTTCTTTAGAGATTGTGTTGCTGGAAGCTTCTTTACAGATGGTGGTCAGCGAGGTAGAGGGTGACAAGAAAGAAATAGGCAGTCCAGTTCTGTTATGGACCATCCCCCCAAAGCCAACCTCCAAATTAACATTGGATTAGGTGTTAAAAAAAGTGGAGGAACTATAGGAGTGTGTGAGGATATCCTATGTAGGGTTTGAAGAGCAGTTTAAGGCTGTCCTTGTTGCTATTGAAGAAAGAAGATCCATAGTGAAAAGGAAGATGGAATTGACATGTTTAAAAAGCTCTATTAATTACGACAACAAGGAGGGTTGTGTGGGGAGGGATAGGTTAAAAGGGCCGAGGGGTCTTGGTCTTTTAATGAAGCCTAAAATCCTTTCTTGGAATGTAAGGGGGATCAATGATGTCAACAAATGTCTCCATATTAGATCCCTTCTTTGTATCTAAGTTGACATTGTTTGTCTTCAAGAGACAAAGTATTAATATATATATTATTCGTAGTTTTTGGGGTTGTTCTTTTGTGGGGGTGGTGTTATCTAGCTTCATTAAGTGCTTTAGGAGGTTTGTTGTTGATGTGGGGCAAGAGAGTAGTGGAGATGGTAGAGGATTGCATTGGGTAGTACTCACTGGCTGTTTCTTTTAAGAATATTGAGGATAGGTGGAGGTGGGCTTTTGCGGGAGTGTATGGGCCTAATGTGGATGGTAATAGAAGTTTTTTGTGGGAGGAATTGGCGGGTTTGTATTTTTTATGGGACTTAACATGTTGTTTGTGTGGAGATTTTAATATTGTTTGGTTCCCTAGTGAGAGGGCAAGGGCTTCTACGTTGATTGGAGCTATGGAAGATTTCTTGGAATTGATTTTTTATCTGAATCATGTGGATCTCCCTTTAGTAGGGGGGCTTATACTTGGTCTAACAGCAGAGGTGGTCAAGGTTGGACAGATTTCTAGTCTTTTATCCTTGGGAGACACATTATCCGGATCTATGTCAGAAGAGGTTGCCACACGTTTGTTTTGATCATTTCCCCAATTTTGCTTGATTGATTGTAGTGGCATTCATGGGGGTATACGGTATTTCAAATTTGAGAATATGTGGCTTGAAGCGGATGGATTTGTGGAGAAGGTAAGGAATTGGTAGACTTCTTATTCCTTTATTGGTACTCTTAGTTTTATTGTGGTAGGTAAACTTAAAGCCCTTAAAACTGATTTGAAAAAGTGGCATGTTGAGGTCTTTAGACATACGAAAGTGCAGAAAAATCTTCTTTGGGATGAGTTGAATGCATTGGAGGATAGGGTAGTTAATGAGGAGTCCTTGTTAAGAAAAAATGAGGTTGTCCCCAAAATTGAGAAGGTTTTGTTGATGGAAGAAATTTCTTGGAGGCAAAAATCAACAGTGCTTTGGTTGAACGAGGGGACAAATGAACTAAGTTATTTCATAAGAGGGCTAATTCTCATAGGCACAATAATGTCATTGATGTTCTTCACTCCGGCTCTAATGTGTTTCAATCCCCCAATGAAGAAGAATAGGTGCATCAAGTGTTAAGAGGTATGTGCAAAGATAAAGTCCCGGGTCTGATGGATTTTCTATGGCTTTTTGGTCAAGAGTGTTGGGATATAGTGAAAGAAGAAGTGATGCATGTTTTCTATGATTTTCATTCTGATTATAAGTTTGAGAAGTCTTTAAATGCTACTTTTATTGCTCTAATTCTGAAGATAGCTGGTGCCTATTAGTTGAAAGGTTTCCTTCCTTTTAGTTTGGTAGGCAGGATTTATAAAATTATTTCGAAGGTGTGCGCTAATCGTATGAGTATGGTGATGGATAAAATCATTTCTAAACCTCAAAATGCCTTTGTTTGGGATCGGCAAATACTGGATTCAGTTATGATTGCAAATGAGTGTTTGGATATCCGGATGAGAGAAGGCATTCCGGGGGTTCTTTGCAAGCTGGATCTGGAAAAGGCATACGATCACGTGTGCTGGGATTTTCTTCTTTATATGCTTAGAAGATATGGCTTTGGGGATAGGTGGTGTGGGTGGGTTAAACATTGTGTTTCAACCGCCTGGTTTTCTATTTTAGTGAATGGTATTTCATGTGGATTTTTTCAGACTTTGAAGGGGTTGAGACAAGGGGATCCGTTATCCCCTTTTCTTTTTGTTATTGTTATGGAGGCTTTGAGTTGCATGGTAGAGGCTGCAGTACGTGGGGGTTTTCATTCTTGTTTTTGGGTGGGAAATAATAGTAATGGTGTGATTTCAATTTCTCTCTTACTATTTGCGTATAATACTCTTATTTTTGTGGTGCTGAAAGTAGTCAGATTCAATCTTTAATGGCTGTTTTATTGTGTTTTGAAGTTGTCTTGGGCCTCAAGGTGAACTTGGGAAAGTCAGAATTGGTACAAGTGGGGGAAGTGAGGAATATTAACTTTCTTGCGGATTTGTTGGGATGTAAAATTGCTTCCCTTCCTATGAAATATCTTGGGCTTCCCTTGGGGGTGTCTTTCAAAGCTAAGAATATTTGGGATGGTGTTGTAGAGAAGGTTAAGAAAAGATTGTTGGGTTGGAAGCGGCTATATCTATCAAAAGGGGGGAGATTAACCCTTATCAAAAGCACCATTTCCAATCTTCCTACGTACTATCTTTCTTTATTTCCATTACTGGTGGGAGTGGCAAACTGGATTGAAAATTGTTTAGAGCTTTTTCGTGGGGTGGCATGGGGGAGGAGAATAAATTTCATCTAGTGAGTTGGCAAAGGGTGAGATTCCCGATTGTAGATGGTGGTTTGGGGGTGCGAAATTTGAGTATATTTAATAAGACATCATTAGGAAAGTGGTTGTGGAGGTATCAAAAGGAAGGGGATTCATTGTGGAGAGGTGATTGATCGGAAGTATGGATGTGAGTTGGGGGGATGGTGTTCTAAGGAGGGTAGGGGGTCTTATGGTGTTTGCCTATGGAAATATATTAGAAAGGGGTGGAACATTTTTGAAAAACACCTTAAGTTTGAGGTTGGAGATGGTGAAAGAATTTGGTTTTGGTTTGATGAATGGTGTAGCAAGAGACCTCTTAACATAGTTTTTCTGGCTGTATTCAGCTTGACTGGAAGCCGGCAGGCTGCTGTTTGTGTCTTGATAATGGGACTGTGCATTGGAATGTTATTTTCACTAGAAATGGTCAAGACTGGGAACTTGATGAGTTTGCAGGTTTTTTTTAGCTTTTGTATTCAGTGAAGATAGGTGGAGATGGGAGAGATCATATGCTGTGGAAACATAAGGGGAGTAATAAGTTTTCAGTTAATTCCTTTTACAAGGTGTTGACTGTCTAACATGTCTTTTTTCCGTGGAAGAGCATTTGGAGGATTTTTGTGCCGTCTAAAGTTTCCTTTTTTACATGGACAGCTGCACTTGGGAAGATTTTGGTGGTTGATAATCTAAGGAAACCTGGTATGACTGTCATGGAGTGGTGCTACATGTGCAAGAAGATTGGGGAATCAATTGATCATTTACTTTTACATTGTGAGGTGGCTATGGAGTTATTGGGCTGGTATTCTTAGTCGAGCTGGGCTGAGTTGGGTTATGCCTAAGAGTGTGCTGGATCTATTAGCATGTTGGAATAGGCATCATAATATCTCTCAACTGGCTGTGGCGTGGAGGATGATACATTTGTGCTTAATGTGGTGCTTATGGACGGAAAAGAATGACAGGTGCCTTAACAAGGAGCAGGTGCCTTAACAAGGAGGAGCAAGCAGTGGAGGAAATCTGGAGTTTTTTTTGTGTTTTCTCTTGTTCAGTGGTTTTCTGCTATTGTACTAAGGGAGGGAATGTTCATGAGTTTTTGTCTTCTTTTCGGCTTTCTAGAATGTAATTAGGTGTCTCATTTTGTATACTTCCTGTGTACAAATGCTTTGCCTATTTTCATTCATTTCAATAAAGTTTCTTACTTATTAAAAAAAAAAAATCCTCTCACAATATCCCAACAATCTTGGAAGAAAGCCATAGAAAAACCATCAGGGCTCTTGGCTTTATCACACACCATCCCTCTAACCACATCAAGAATCTCCTCTTCCTCAAAAGGTCTCCCCAACCAGTACACTGAGTGCTGGTCAATATGCCCAAAATCCAGCCTATCAAGTTTAGGTCTCGAAGAGAAGTCCTCCTGTAAAAGCTTCTCGTAGAAAGTAACAATGTGATCCTTAATATCCAAAGGATCTGAAATAATGGAGTCCCCTGATTGAAGATATTCAATGGCATTATTTTTACGATGAGAGTTCACCATATGATGAAAAAATTTAGTGCAATTGTCTTCCTTCAGCCAAAGAACCCGAGATTTTTACCTCCATGAGATCTCCTCCAATAAAGAAATCTTCTCCAGTTCAGCCTCCATGGGAAAAAGGAAAATACGTTTAGCATATTTTATCTCATGTCCATATTTATAATTAGCATATATATGTTTAATTTAGAACTTTTGTACTTGAGATTAATTGCTGCTAGCAATAGCAAGACAAAACTAATGCTAGTCATTTGATATTTGAAAGCTATTTCGGTACTCCTTTAGTTGAACGTAGGCAGATTGTTATCCTTTTGTGTACCACGATAAATATGCTCTTTTATCTTGGTGATAACTCTACAACAGTGATAGCTTATATGCTGAAGTTGCAAAATGGTATATCTATAAGAACTTTTGTCAACCAAGGATGGAAATTCTTTTTGTTTTTTCTTTGGCGTGGGATTGAGAAGATCTTCTGGCCCCTGGGTTACTGCTTTGTATCTTGTAAAACTTTTATTCACTTATTGAAAGAAGATATCTTTGAAAACTCAAGAAGTATCATCCAGTTTTTTAACCTTGATGACCTTCCTTTGTTGTGACTTCTGATGTAAGGAGTTTGTTGTCTCTTAGACATAATGTAGCGCTTGCTCCAATAAATAATATCTGCTGGTGCCCTTGTTTATGCAGATATTAAAGTGAAAAGGGAGACTTTAAAGACTTCTGGATTAAAAAAGATTAACAAGAAAAGAGAGCATAAAGTGATGGGCAACTTGCTTACATCTAGCAAAGTCGCTCCATAAGTTTAGCTATTATGTTACCCTCACCAGCTATTTTCTACAACTTCCATGGGCTTTGCTTTCCTCCGAATTTTGGTTTGTGAGGCTTGCTACTGCTGAATGAACTTGACTAGCTAAATTTGGTGCAAGAGATGCTTTGATCAAGAGTACTTATGTATTCTCCTTATTTAAGCTGTTCAAGTAATTTTTTCTTTCATAAGAAATTTGTTAAGTTGATACCTTGTTTTGCATATACCATCCAGTTAAGAAAGAAATATAGAGCATATATTTGGCCAAAGAAAGAATCATCTTCAAAGAAAGGAAGCCATTCAAAGTTTTTACTGGTAGAGATACGATGACATTGCCCAAGAAAAAGATAGTTTGAGGTTTTAGAAAGTTGGGGCCAAGAGAGCTATGAAGTTATCAGATGCTGATCATCCAGTACATCATTATAGAGCTTAACTCTCACTGTTTGGATCCAAGTTTCGTATTTTTGTTCAGAAATCCTGGAAAGAAAGGTGCAGGTAAAGGTCATATTTTGATCAAATAGATTTGAAGAGGATGTAAGTGGCAGCTCTTCTATCTTAAAACAATGTACCTAATTTTGATCCCAATGACTGCTGAAATTAGTTCTGTTTATGGAGCGTTGTAGATATATGAATTGTAAAGATACATGTTGATGAAAATTAGAGATGTTTCTAGTTGGTGTGATCTTTCCGGTAGAGAAATATGTTTTTGTCCCATGTGCTGATTTATATGATATTTGATTTTATTCTGAAGTAATGTCTCTCTTGCTGCTGAGACAGGGACCATGGGGCTAGGGATGATTATCGTTCTCCTTCTCCACTTGATGAGGGGGACTACAGGAGGTCCCCGAGTCCAAGGGAAAATGGTCAGAGTCCCCATGCTGCCAGGGGTTATGCACCGAGCAGGTCACTGAGTCCAAGGGGTAAAACTCGCAGTCCTTCAAGATCTCGGTCACGATCTTACAGGTAGAATATTTTTGGTTCGGTTCATGATCCATTTCTGTATGATCTGACTTTCAAATATATTTTAGTACCATCTAATACACATCCTTTTTAAATATAATGTCATCATTATCTGTGGTCTTTAGATTCAGGAGCCAAGATTTGTAGAGTATAATATGTAAATAAATTCTGTATGTTATTATTCTAATGCCTTTCTCATTGATGATTTTGCTTGCCATTGAGGGCAAGAAAGTGTTTCCTCTCCCTTCGTTTCTAATAAATTTAGAAACATGACTCAACTTATGAATCTGTCAAGGTCCCATCAGCTTGGATGGTATGTGTTGGCGATGGGTAATTGAAGATCAAAACTAGAGAGAACCTTTCTATATCTTTTTTTGCAATGGTTAACTGAAGAAGGTGACTGTTTCTTTGATTCTTGTTGTGCAGTCCTCGCTGATGGTTGTCATATGCTGCTGCTCATGTGGTGCTCTTCACTGGTTCCAAGCATATTTTAAGCATGACTTTGGCTAGTTGTATTCTGGATGGGTACAATGTTGGTATGTATGACTGATAGTTCTGCATGGTTGTGTGTGTGTTGTTCCAGATTTTGTCATTTTGTTTGTTAATCAAGTGGGTGCTTGTAACTTTTGTAGCATTAAATAATTTCTATGGTTGGTTTGGATCTTGACAATTGTTCCTTGCTTTGGGGGATTGTCGGGGAATAGATTAATTGTTGTAAAAATGGCAAACCAGTTTTTCGTTTTTCAAGTTATTTTAGCAGCAAATGCTTCTACGCTCCATTCCTTATGGAAGTGGTGGCTTGGTGCTGCCACCTGTTCTTATGATCGTTAGACATCTGGCTGTGATGGAATATGTCATAGATATATGAAAATGCTATAGTTGAAATATATAAATATATATATATATATATATATATATTTGTAAGGATTTCAGATTGCCAATTGATATATTCGTATAATGCAATTTGCATAGCGTGGATCGAGTTCAAAATTTCACACGATTTCTATGGAAAATCCAGGATTTGGTGTCCGACGTTGCTTTGATGATATAATTCACGGAGTATGAGATGGGAAATTGCAGGTTAACGCATTGAAGATGAGGGGTTCCATGTTTTTTTTCCTTTGGTGGTACGCAATAGTTGCAACCCCGGATCAGTGTTATGGTTGAAATGGAAGGGATATTTAAATATCTGATATGAAAAAATAAAAGAAAATAATTGTGTAGCAGAATTGAAGCATCTTGTTCTATTTCTCAAATAGGCTATATTTTTGCGGCATAAAATTTTAGAGACCGCAGAATGCAAATCTTTTAGTATCGCTGATTTGTTGGTTGCATTCTGATCAATTTCACTGCACTTTTGTTGCTCCAATCCTTGTAAGCCATTCTCGTCAAGTAAATTATAAACAAAAATGCTGGGTGCAGTCGATAATGGCAAACGGCGCAGACCAGTTGATGTGGCAGCCTTCTTCATTCACGATGCTTCCCTCAGTTTTATCCTCAGACTAGTTTTCTCCTTAGCAGCCCGAAGCTCTTCTCGGTTGTCTCTTAGCCCGTAACCCTCTTTCACGCAGCGGCGCTGGAACACTGGACCGAATTCCACTGTTACTCAACAAGTAAGTTGCTTTACCAAACTAGCAGTGAGAGGAAAGAAAATGTGGGGAAAAATTAAAAAAAAAAACCCTTCATGATACCTTTACAGAATCCTTAATAGAGCCCCTTCCTGATCGATAATTAGCAAATAATTACTATATTTCATAAATATGTATATATATTGCTATCCCTCCGATCATTCGAACCATACTCTAAAACAAGTCTTGGAACCACCAAGATTAAAATTTATTGTCTTATTTGCAAATACACCAAAGAAAAAAAGCTAGAAAGACATAAAAAACAAACTAGAAAACGACACCAGAAGAGGCTAGGAAGGTGCCCGAGAAGAAACAACGTCACGAAACACCAGAGCACTAGAAGTCTAGAACGCTGAAGTTTCTGTGAGATTGTAGATCAGTTCCAAGTTTCAGACTAGAGCACACGAAAGTTGACCCGAGATCGAAAACGCCAAAACACCACAAAGTCACAAATTTTTGTGAGTGCAAATGGAAAATTGCAAAACGAACTGAGTGAGAAGCGGGTATGAGTTTGGTTTTCTTTTTTGTTTTTGCCTCTTTTCTATTTTTGTTTTGATAAATCAATTAAAATTAGCTGATGACATGGCGACTGCAGGCTGACTTTACCAGACGACTGTCCGTAGAATTATTAAATCAGAAATAAATTATCAAATAGTAGAAAAATAATCTGCTCCTTAAACAGCAACTGAAAGCAAAGAAGAAAAAATAAAAATAAAAGAAAAGAGAATACACTATTTACCTTCCAACTAACATGCGTAATAAGATTCCACATTATTGACCCATTGCACTTTTCAACTATTACATACTATAGAATTGGATTATCCATCAAAATTCAACGGTCAAGATTGTGCCACATAAACCTTTTTTTGGTCATCTTAAATATCGGATTTAGACAAATAATAATGCTATTGGACAAAAAATGATAGTTGAAGGGTGTGGTATATGACCTAGAGCAATGTTACGTACAGTCTTCATTTAGGCTGCATTGCTCAGATGCAGCATACAATTTCCATTATCTTTAAAAAGTTTTAAAGATAAAAAGTAATGTTACATGTAGTTTCCAAATCAGGATTGCAATACAGGTTTAAATAATTTTATCTTTAAAATTTTTTAAATTATAAAAATATCCATCCTAAAATGATACTTTTTCTTATTTAATAAAGGCATGTATATGCAGTTCCCATTTGGACACTATAAATAAAATTTCTCAAAAATAAAATTACCTAAAATTGCATTATAGTGGACTATACGTAATATTGCTCTTACTTATTACTTTATAATGCACGTAGGAAAATGTGTTAATTAAAGGACGCAAAATGAAATTAAAAAAAAAAAAAAATCCTTTAGCCTTGTTATTGAAAACCTTGACGCTAAGGCGGGTATTTACTGTGCCGAAACAATAATTGATACGAGTGTCGAAATAGTGATCGATACAGGAAAAATATGTATTTCATATTGAGTCAAATACTCGTACATTTCAATAAAATAAGCTATTTTTAGTGTACCAGCCAGTTTCAGTGTACTAACTGAAATTAACTTTATTTGTAATTAATATAAAAATCCTGAATTTTCATAAATTTTACTCAAATGGTCATGTAGTAAGACTATTTTTTTTAACTTTTTTTAATTCTTTTTTCTCAAAAATTGAAAATCAAATCCCTACTCTTCTTTTCGTGATGAAGATGATTAATTATTTTTTTAGATAGTAGGATTGAGAACTTAGAAATATTATTAAGTTTTATAAATGTGTTTTAACTTTTTAATACTTGCATTGATGCTATTTGGAACTATAATTTATACATATATAATTAATTTATCTATATATATAGACTATCTTAAAACGGTATTGATATTGAAATATTTTATTGTAATGCCTTAACTGAAACAGTATTCAAAACTTTGATTGAAAGGAATAACGTCAAATTATGATTGAAAAGAGGGCAATATTATCTTGCTTGGAAGCATTTCCACTTGAAAACCTGAACACTGAACATGCCAAAATGGGCGACAACATCCATGCCGAAAACTGTATGCAACAGCAGTACTTGCTCAATGCAAATTGCCTATATTATTGTGACCAAGGGATTGTGTTATTAGTCTCACTCTCATTCCAAAGGGCAGGATTTCTCAAATGCTTCCTGCTCTTTGCGACATAAATCAAACTCATTTGTGTGGTAATACAAGCATCCAACATATGCATCCATCTCTTTTGTACACTTCTGGCGAAGATCTTTCAGCCTGCAGTGCCAAGAATCCTATCATTAGAATTGCAGCTAAGCATACCATTGTGTCGAATTTGTTTTGCATGTGCAGGAGTGAAACAAAAGTCTAAAAAAGTTCCATGCAAATGAATTAACAAGATTCTACCTAGCCGAGCTCTATAAACTGTAACAGAACCATTTAAAAAAAAAAAAAAAGTTCAAATTGTTTTGAGAATTATGCCACCTGAACAATGAATGAAGTCATTTTACCTTGCATTATGAAGGAAATGAAACATATGTCCAAAAACAAACTAGTTGTTACATGCCAATAAAATTAGGAAAATTCTTCTTGTCATCCTCACACTTCACACACCACACTTATTTTAATTTTTTTTTCATTTTTCTATAATAAATATGTAGTGTGTGGATGATAAATAGAATAATTCAATTAGTTTAATAAGAATAAAATGAAATAAAAAATAAAAAAAATAAAAAAAAATAATATTATATATAAAGTGTGTGGTGTGGGATGATGTGTAGCATTACTCATAAAATTATAACCCGAAAGAATTTCTACGGGGTTCAAAAGGAGCTCAGTAGAAAGGCTGACTTGTCCAGTATCATGCCAATCCAGCGTGCAAAAGAATTTTCTCTTGCCTTTTATCATTTCCAGCTACGATTCAACATATACATTCAAATTATATTTCTGTTTATCCCTACGACTCGACCACCCTCGCACTCTCTCCTACATGTAGTGTATTTATATGACCTAAGCAATAGAAGTTCACATAATCAATACAGGTCTTCAAGATGAAATTTGAAGATCCAACTGAAATCTCAATCAAAAAATAGAAAAGATATTGACTTGTTTTTTAAAAAGCTTAAAATTTGAGGGAAAAAAGGTAAGAGAACTAAACAGATAATTGAGGAAATGAAATTAGTAGCAAAAATAATCTAGGGAAACGAGAAAAGTTTCATTGAATACAAAAGGAGTGACGACAAAATGAATTATGGAAGAACACAAGTATGGATGAAGCAGTTTAAGAATGAATCCAAACTTTCAACAAAATTCTATATTTACTTCAACAAAAAATATGTGCCTCTAGTTTGAAAGACTCTTACTCTGAAATAAACCCTACCAAATGCAAAAGAGGAGTGCTAGGTTCATAAAAAGATCTCACAAAAATAAATTCACAAATTGATGTGGCTTGTTGTGGGACATTAGATTGTAAAGATCTTTTTGTTATAAAATAGATCTAAGGTGTCACAACAAGCCAAGTAATTTGTGAGATCTCTTCGTAGATCAAGCATTTCTCAACGCAAAATATATTAGTTTCAAATTTTCTTCAAGAGTTTACTTATTATAAATAAAAAAATAAAAATCTTCAAGAGTTATGTAATCACTTATTTCACGAAGTGATGCCTTATTGACTGTTGCCAAGACTACAAAAATTCAATGGAATACAACAAACATTTTCACTTATTTCACGAAGTGATGCCTTATTTCACGAACTTGCTGAGGTTTTACGTTAACGAGAAAAACAAAAAACAACAAAGCAGTGGAATACAACAAACATTGTCCAATCCCTTTGCCTAGTTACAACAAGAATGCCTCTTATCGACGGTTGCCAAGACTACAGAACTTCAATTCCAAAGAAACAAAACAATAAAAGAAAATCTTTCAAGTTTACAATACAATTAGAATGATATTTCGAGAGAGAGAACCCCATATCCACTCACTTATAAAAAAAAAAAGAACCCTTTATCCACTCAATCCAAGCATTCTGAAAGAAAACGACATTTAAAAAGCTGAAATTTACATATATATATATATATATATATATATATATATATATACGGTCCCTTTTAGTTTCTTGAATTTACTCATTCAATTTATTTCATCCAACTGTACTCAAATTAAGAGAGTGTCAGTCTTCGATACTCGAATTTCCTCTCTTCTTTAACATTTTCCCAGCAACCAAACAAATCACAAATCGAGGTAACGCTGGGAAGCAAATAAAATAAAGTAAAATACAATAGAAATGAGGAGAGAAAAGAAAATACGGGAGAGGATTTACAGGCCAAGGACGCAGCGAGTGACTTGTCGGCCTTTGTCCAGGCATTTCTCGGGGTTAGGATCCTGCTTCTTGCACTTGAGGAAGGCCACGTTTTCCGCTTGGCACCTCACCGCTATGTGCTTCGAAGACGCCGTCAGAACCGCCGATGTCGGGATCGGATCTCCCGCCGCGTCCACTGCGCTCGCCATATCCTCTTCCTATTAAAAATCAATGTTTTTTATGACAAAGAACTTGCATTTCGTTTGGTTGCTGAGGAAGAAAAAGAAAGGAAAAACCATGGGAGATTACAGATTCTGAAATTGTAAAAACATATTTCTCTGACCTGAATGAGTTTTCTCAACCGAGACAGCTCCTCCGGGGTGAGAGAGACAGAGAGGGAGAGAAGGAAAATGAGTATCTTCTGCGAGAGAAGGGGGGATGTGCTCACGTGCGCCCGTGAGATAAGTAACATAAGTTGCAGGTGTTGTAATATATATGAACTTTGAGGCCATTCTTGTCATTCCGGTCAGTTCCTTTTTCCTTTGGACCAGCGTAGTAGGCTACTCCCTCGGCCTTTTTATTATGGGTTGCAATGCGTAATACCACTTGTGAATTTAATATCAATACTATACGGAATTTTGAATCAAAATAAATTAACCTATTAAGATATTATTTATAAACGGATTAACATGTTTAATACGAAATTAATCTATTTTGACTCGTTTAAAATTTATTTTAAAATTAAAATTTTATTATTATTAAGTTAAAATATTGTTATTTCTTAGTATACTTATGTTTTTATTATTGAAATTATGATATTAGATCTATTATCATATTTGTTATTGTATGGTTTTTAATATTAGTTTTATTATATGTTAAGATTTGAAAAACATTGATATGTATTTTCTAAGATATAGTGGTAATTAATAAATATAGATTTTAATTTTTATGTAAAATTATATTAATCAGATTAAATAAATTATGCGTTTTAGTTCAACTCATTTATATAAAACAGTCATGTCGTGTCAACATATTTATAATTAATTATTAAATGGGTCAAAATGGGTGATACGATACAAACTGTTATCTAAATAGGTTGGGTTAGGGTTTTGAAGTTTGACATATTTAACTTAACGGGTTGGGTTTAGATTGATTTATATAGTTGAATATTCATGACTTGACACGACACGAATATGACCTAAAAGCATGATTTGTCACACCTATTTTTTTCTTAATCTATTTGCCTATACTGCACATCACTGCACATAATTTTTTATTCTTGTTAAACTAGAGAGTTCTTCTACTCAGGGATAGAATTAGGATTTGGTGTGTGTTTGGGGGGGGGGGGGGGCGATTGACAAAGTGTGTGGTATGTGTAAGTATAAGTAATATGTGTTTTTTGCATGTGGCTATATAAAAAATAATAATCATATATTATAAAGTTGTATACAAAAAACACGCCTATAAATTATCTTATAAGATAATTTTTATTAAATTTTTCGTAATTTGCTAGAGACCATTACAAAAAGAAAAAAAATTGAAATATTAACTTAGAATTTTTCCTTCAAATTAAGCTCGACGAAGATCTTTCATGAAATAAAATTAATCTATTATCATCTCTGAAGTGAAATTCTTTATAGTTTCTTTCTCAAAATAAACTAACCAATGATCTATAAGAAACTCACCTTTTATTCGAGTACGCAATATAGTTTTTATAAGTTTCATGAAAGAAATGCTTGCCTACTAGTAGCAGTAGAAATAAGAAGAGTTAATACTAGACGAATTAACCTATCAATTGAATAATAAATTTTTGAATTTTATGAAATTGCTAGTCCTCTGCATAGTTCAGATAATATAGACATATATTGAAAATCTAGATGTGTTAGCACATCAAACTCATAATGCTACAATTGTATTCTCAAAATGAATTTTTCTTACTCAGTAAAATCTTGTGGATAAAACTTTTAAACTAATTTGCATATATCATCAATTTTAAAACATTTAGGGTTTAAAGCAACACTAAGAATGAGAAGTTCTATTGTATGGTTATTAAATCTATTGTTCAATTCTTGTAACTAGAAGTCTATTCTAGCAATAAGAAAAATTCTATATACCGTACTATCATCTCACTTATATCCCACTAGATAAGACTTGACACATTTATCACTACTGAATAATTATTTATTGAATGCTTATTTATTATCAAATTGTGATTAATGCGTCATATCAGGATATAAGTGAGATGGTGGTGTGGTGTATAACATTACTTTAGCAGTAAATATATCAATCCTGAAATGATGCTCAATTGTTGTTAATGACTTGTCAACTTGACGATGAGATTTGTCTCGAGCTCTAGTATATTGATCATTCATATTAGAAATATCAATTTAGTGTTTTCACAAAATGATTTAACATAAGCAAGCTAAGACTCACACTCATCATCTCTCAACTTTTGAATGAGTACTTTTGTGGTTGAAACTAGATTTATGGCATTCACAAGACATTTATCATATGTAATATTAGAATAAATTTAAAAGATGTTAATATCATGTAAACTGCTTCAGCGTCACTGCGTTGAGAATAACTTGATTTCTCATTTAAGATAGTATTGATAACTGAGTAAGTAGCACCAAACATCTTCATCAAGTAACAAACATATTGAAAATGAGATCTTTATCTAATATCTCTAGCTCGTTGTAGCGTACCATTTTGATTTGCCCATTTTCCAATCTCAATCTCATTGGAAGCAATCAAACTTTCAATTTCAACAGCTTGAATATATTGTAATTCATCGTTACATTTAGAAGAATCAACAATAATATTGATAATGGATGTCAAATGGACAAATAATTGACGAACATGTTTGACTTCTCTAAAGGTTGCACTAAAGCTAATTATAGTTTTTGAGCCCAACAATGCACATAATATGCATAGGGACAATATTTAAGAAGTAAAGCTTGTAATCAACTCTATTCACCATGCATATTACTTTCTCAATCATATCACTGACCTCGAATATTCTCAATTTGAAGGTCGTAACGAGAAAGAATAACACATATCTCATTTTTTAGAATTAATGTCATAATATCTTTAACATGCATAATATGAAAAAATCACTCTCTAATAAAATAATCTTTATCAACAAATTGCAAAACGATAGTCATTTGTTCTTTTTTGGACTCATCTCGGATTTCGTCATCGAGAATACAAAATTTAGCATTCCCAATTTTTTCATGAATCACATTTCTCACTTTATTTGCAAATATATGAAAAATTTTCTTTTGAATGTTGGTGATTTATAATTGGTATTCTATGAAGCTTTTTCCATGACAACTTCATCAACTTGATCATTATAATTTGCCACAAGTTTTATCAGTTCAATGAAGTTATCTTATTTTTTGAGTTAGAGCCTTCATCATGACCTCTAAAGATACAAGCTTGGAACGTAAGCCATCGAATACTATCTATCGAAATTTTGAGCCGCAAACGATTATTCTCCATCTCTTATGATATTTGTTTTTCAACTAACTTGTTAATATGTCTTGGCTGATTCGTTAGATCCTCACAATATTTCACAACATTTTTATGTGGTGAATTTGAATCTCTCCCCACGTCCCATTAAAGGACAACTTTGAAGAGATAGCATCTAACCTGAAGAGATAGCATCCATCTCTTCAGGTTGGATACTTGAAGTTTTAGAGGGACACTCATCAATGAGAGAAGCATCATGTTTCATTGTTACCGAGCTCTCTAAATGTATATTACTCTCCGAATTGTCCACGTCTTTCTTTAAAAAAAAAAGAATCAATTGTTCTCATCTCTCTCCTGTTTTTCAATATATTAAGAAAAATTTATAGATCAAGAATAAACCTGAGAAGTACCTAATAAGTAATGATATAAAGTTAGATTTTTTTTGTATAGTTTGTATTACTATTAATAAGTGAACAAAAAAACATGTGAATAATAAATAAATTTCACAAAAGTAAGTGAACAAAAAAAAAAAACATGTGACCATGTGAGTCTCTCACAAATAAATTATACTCAACGGGTCATCACAAATAAAAAAAAATTGTGGCTCATCAACGGCTCAGGTTCAAGATAAATTATAATCATCATGATTAATGAACTTCTAGATCCATGTATGTAGAACATTAACAATGAAGATGAAAGGAAATAAAATAGAGTTGTTCTTGCAAGTAAATAATAAGAATATACTTCAATACACTATACATGTTTAGTTTAACATACCCAGAATTGTAAATCTAGTGTTACTAGTGGGGACTGCTTTAGGAGAGAACCATCTGGAAACTATGATCTGTGTAGCTCTGCTTTGGCTCTAGTGTTAGTGTTGTAGAGAATGAGAAAAAGTTTAGAGAGACGGGTTGTACAGTAGAGAAAGAGAGATACACAGTATCATATATGTGATGGATTGAGTAACAATGTGAGTGTGTCAGAATATAAAGCCAAAACATTAGATGTCGAAAGTTGTGTTCAAATAAAAAATTGTGTTCAGTTTGTAGCATATCAAATCACTAGAGTTTGAGTATTGTAGGATGTTAGAGTCTAGGGTGTCAGGTGAAGTGAAATTCATAAATATTATATTAATTTTTTTTAAAAAATTTGGGGGCTACGTGAGTATTGGGGGGCAATTTTAGTAAAAGTTTTGGAGGCTACTTGAGTTTTTTTTTTTTTGGGGGGGGGGGGGGATTTCATTTATACAAAGAAAAATTATAATTATTTATATAGTATTAGCTCCCTAGTTCTGTCTTTGCTTCTACTCATCATTCATACAGTACACACTTGTTAAAGAAAAAAAAATAAAAAGATAAAAAATAAAAGCATGTATGTTGTGTAAGGATAATGAATAGAATTTTTCCTTTTCTTTCTTGTTACTATTCTTCATGGAATTTACTTCCAAACGTGAGTGGTTTTCTTTTGGCGAAAATTTTAATGATAGGTTTTACTTAATACCAATTACCTCAAATAGTGTTGTAATTATAATTTAAGATATATGCAAGAAAAGATAGAAAATAAAATATCATAAGCTTGGGGTTGATTTGAGGCAACCCGACCTCTAAAAGTTCAAAGATGAAAATTATGCATAAGTTTTTCCCAACTTCAAATGCTTATATTCGGGACAAATGGTTCCCTCCAAATGAAAAATAACATAAAATAGTAAATGGAAATTTTCATAGCTAGAAAAGAAAATAATTAAGATCATATATGACGTATGTCCAATACAGTGAGAGAACACATAACAGGCTGTTGCTTCTAGAATCCCTTCCAAAATGACCGAATCTTGAGCTACCCATAATTCCGTAATCCTAATTCATGAACATTGCGTTGCACACTAGAAATACAATGCTCTTCTTCAAACGATATTGTATCATGTCAGGTTTATAACAATCATTTTCCCTTAAAGAACATTGCCCACAAAGTGTGAGTAAAGTTCTTTCATTTTGCAGAGGGTGGATCACCCATGTGTTGTTTTCCGAAGTTGTCCCTGCCTACTTGATTAGTATTTTTGTTACTGGTCGATTCCCACATCAAACAAGGCATTTGTCGACAATGAGCTTTGGTTCAAGTCATATTTCCCCATCTTTGTCCATTGGTGGGAGCGTAGGAATAGGCTAGATGTTGTTCCCAAGTTTTCTCTTGAGATAAGAGACGTGGAACACCAGGTAAATCTTGGCTTCAAATGGTAGATCCAGACGACATGCAACCAATTTGAGCTTCTAGAAGAGTTGGAAGGGCCCATAAAAACATGAAGATAGCTTTAGATTGAGATGGAAGGCCATCGAGTTTTTCCAATAAGGTTGCAATTGCAAATACACCCAATCCCCCAACGGCAAAGTAGCGCTCAGTTCTCCTCTTATTAGCATAAGTCTTCATCCTTTCTTGAGTTGTATGAAGGTAATCCTCTGATTAGTTCCCTGGTTCTTAAGGTTTGGTCTAACACTGCATTAGGGAGGTGCTTGAGAAACAACTCAACAATTTTGGGGGTGGATACCCATAACAAGCCTCAAAATGTGAGATATTTGTCTATGTATAGAAAGAACTATTATACAACCATTATGCCATTGTTAGCCACTGACTCAATTCCTTTTGTTTTCCTCCAACATATCAACGTAAATTCCCTTCCAGACACCTATTTAGAGCCTTGGCTTGACCATCCGACTATGGATGGTAAGTCGAGCTAAAGTTCAAGTTGGACCCTTGCAAGGTAAATAAGGACTGCTAAAAGTTACTTAAGAAGTTCATATCCCTATCAGACACAATAGTTTTAGGTAAACAATGGAGTTTGTGAAGGAACAAGCAAGGTTTGCAATAAACCCATGGGCAATAGAGTTTTATCACTTGGCACATATAAGAGTGTAACCAGTTTGGTTCAGTCCTACACTGGTTTTGAAAATTTAAGAACGGAACCGAACTGCTTCACTACCAAAATCGAGACTTCTAGTTTTTCTGGTTTCAATCATGTTCGGTTTTTTTAATTTTACGGATGAACAAAATCATACTCTAACAAAACTTTAGCAAGTGATTGACCCATATCTCTCATTTTATGTTATGTTGATTTTATGTTATAAAATTAAAATTTATATATTGTAAAATTAAAATTTATATGTTATATCAAAATTCAAATGTTATATTAAAAATTATAAGATTATTTTATGTTATAACATAATCAAATATTATATTAAGATTTATAAGATTAATTTAATGCTATATCAAATGTTATATTAAGTTTATGTTATAAGATTAATAGATATGAATAATAATAATTTAAAATCTCATGTTATATTAATTAGCAATTTAGCATATAATATATATGATATAATATAAAAAATCATATAAAGATATTTTTATATATAATATAAAAAATTATATATATATATTTCCTGGTTCGGTTTGGTTTAAACCGGTAAATATATATATATATATATATATTTAATGCTATTTACTGGACTGATTCTCAATCGATTTTGCTAAATAGGAATTGGACCGGTTCACCAGTTTCCCAATTTTTTTTAACAATCCTAGGCATAGATCACACTCTTTCATTGATTTTTGATATCTTTTTTCATGCACACATAGAAAAAGTCTTTTTTTGCTCACAAATTTTTTTTTTTTTAAAAAAAAAAAAACCCTACATGGCCAGTTCCGGGGTCTCCATGTATAAACTGCAATGCCTTTTGTTTAAAAGCTGAATTTGATACTATTACTAGTATACTCTTTTTTAGGATCAGGTTGTTGAAAAGGGAGTGCATGCATGCAGGTTGCCTGCAATACCTTTTGTTTAAAAGATTTTTAGTAAGCACAAATGATAAAGGGGTCAGTTGGTTAAGTGGGCATGATGGGCTGGGCGCTGCTTCAAGGAGGCCTGTGAGTCCTAAACTGATTCATGGGAGGGCTGGGTTGGTTTCTAAACTGATGAGCCCTATCTTGCAGAGGGAGCTCGTTTGCCCTTACGACCTTAATCACGGGCTGCTACCCCATGGGCCTTAGACATGTCTCTGGTCGTCTGCCCCTTGGCCTTAGATAGGCCTCTTCACGCAAAAGGGCAGGTCATATGTCTAGAGCCCTCGAGCTCTGGCTTGCTCAAGGCTTGCTTAGGCACCTTCATAGAGATCTTCAAGGGTCGCTGATGAGCCTTCTAATTTGGGTAGGGAGCACCCGGAGCTTTTGCTACAACCTATGAATGACTCCGGAAGGGCTGTGAAGGACATTGCCAGCTATTCCTAGGCCACCGTTAACTCACGACCATCACAAAGTGGGTTGATGGCCTCTGTATACCCTAGTGTTTAGAGCATATTTTGGTCACAGCTAGCAAGCTTTGTGGCATAGGGGTGTCGTCCACACCTAGCCCAACCACGGGGGCAGCTCCTGAAGCTCTTTATCTTCTATTAAGTCTCTCGGAGACCTTATCCAAGGTTCTATGCACTAAGGTGGAAGAGTTAGTTGACTCTTCTCTGGACTAGGGGTCATCAGATGTAGGGTCCCCTTATGGGTCTGATTTACAGCTAGTGTGCAAGGAGCTAGGGGTTGACACTTTGTTAACTGATCCAGATGAATCCGAGGATGTGCGTAGCCCCCTTTAGTCATTGCCACCAACATATTCATAGGCTGATTTGCATCCGAATTAGGTACTCCAGAAGGTCAACGATATGCGTCATTGCTTGGGTATGTCATGTGAGGGTTTTGAGGAACAGATGCAAGTTGGTCAGCCTTCTCTTGCTAGATCAATAGTTAAGAAGGACATGGCACTTAAGAGATTGGCCTGTTCCATAAACTATGATGCAAGGAAGAGTAGTGCGAGTAGGGGGTGACATAAGGATAGGGTGAATCTCGGCAACCTATGAAGCCAAAGATTCTAGCATGGAATGTTTGTAGCTTGAATGACCCAAAGAAGTGCCCCACTGTAAAGAACTTATTACGAGAATAGAATGCAGATGTTATTTGTTTTCAGGAAATAAAACTAAAGTTTATTGATAGGCACATCATCAAAAGCTTGTGGAATTGCTTGTATGCAGGATGGACCATGCTTGCTTCTAAGGGTGCTTTAGGGGGTATTCTGGTGATGCGGAATAAGAGAGCAATTAACTTTGTGGAGGAATGCATTGGGGAATATTCAATAGCTTTTTCTTTCTTGAATGTGGACGATCGTTTTTTATGGGGGCTTTGCAGGTGTTTACAGGCCTAATGATGATAGTAGTAGAAAACTTCTCTAGGATGAAATAGTTGGCCTTTGCAGTTGGTGGGATATTCTATGGTGTATTGGGAGTGATTTCAACATCACTCGGTTTCCAAGTGAGTGGTCAGGGGTTTATAGCACGGGTTCAGCCATGGTTGATTTTTCCACCCTCTTGTTTAATTTAGACTTGGTGGATCTCCCTTTGGCAGGGGGAGACTTTACTTGGTCAAACGGAAAGGCATGGTCGAGGTTGGACAGATTCGTTGTTTCTTCTTCTTGGGAGGCTCATTTTCCCACTTTATGCCGAAAACTGCTCCCCTGGCTTTGCTCGGATCATTTTTCCCTTTTGCTAGATTGTGGGGGCCTTCATGAGGGACTGTAATATTTAAGTTTGAGAACATGTGGTTGAAGGTGGATGAATTCGTTGAGAAAGTTAGCGCGTGGTGGGCCTCATATTTGCTCACAAGCACCCTAGTTTTGTTCTAGCTGGAAAACTAAAAACTTTGAAGAATGATCTAAAAAAATGGAATTTGGAAGCCTTTGGGAACATCAATGACCAACAGAACAAACTTTTTATAGAGCTGCAGCAACTTGATGAGAAAGAGGTGGAAAGGGTATTGTCGGTTGATGATAGGGCAAGAAAAATGACTATTGTCGCTGAGTTGGAAAAAATCAATCTTATGGAAAAGATCTCGTGGAGGCAAAAATCACGGACTCTTTGGTTGAAGGAAGGGGATAGGAGTAAAAAGTTCTTTCATAGAGTTGTAAACTCTCACCGAAGGAACAATGCCATAGGGTCCTTCATGAGGAGGGTAGGGTTTTATTGAGTAGATATGTTATTAAGGAGCATATTGTCCATTTTTATTATATGCTTTTGACAAAGTAGTACCACTAAAGACCCAAGATAGACAGACTAGTCTTTGATTCCATTGACCAGACAAGCGTGCCTTGGTTAGAGAGGCCTCTTGACGAAGACGAGATGCTTGGTGTGCTAAAAGGTATGAACAAAGATAAAGCTCCAAGGCCAGATGGCTTTCCAATGGCTTTTTTTTTTTTCACGCTTTTTGGGACATTGTTAAGGAGGATCTAATGATATTTGGAGCCAATCGATCCTAATGGCAAAGGCTACTCGATCCAAACAGCAACAGGAAAACTTATAAAGGCAAGTGGATTTTCACAAGGAAAACATACAAGAAATCAGGAAAAGATTGAATCAAATGGCACAAATGATGCGTACACTGGTGGGGATCCAAACACATATTGTTAACATAGATCAAGAGTGGAAGGTTCATGACACCAAGAGAATCACCACCAGAGGAATATGCTTGGAATTTCCTCACTTCGACGGGGAGAACATAGCAGGATGGATCTTCAAGGAAAACCAGTATTTTGAGTACCACCAGACTCCTCCTCCACTGCGTCTACTCATGGCATCATATCACTTAGATGTGAAGCTTTTGTGTGGTATCAGAACGAAGTAGAGAATGCATTGTTCAACAGCTGGGATACCTTCATCCAAGCCCTCCAAGTCTGCTTTGGCCCTATAACATATGACAACCCCATGGAGGCACTCACTCGGCTAAAACAGACATCCACGATATCGAGTAACAAGGCCTAATTCGAATCTCTCTCTAACAAATTGAGGGGCCTCTCTGAGCACCACAAGCTGAGCTGTTTTCTTAATATATTGAAAAATAGAATTTGTCTTCCAATTCGCATGCTCAACACCATCAATCTCAATGCAACTTTCTATCTTGTTAAATTCTAGGAAGAGTACTTGCTGAGTACTAGAAAAACCTTCAAATTGAATAGAGGCAAGTCGACCATGAGTGCACAATAGACCTACATGGTGACCCAGGGGGAAGGATCTAACAAAGGACATAAAAATTTTGTGCTACAAAAGAAGATCGCATCCTTGCAAATGGATGAGAAAAGGAAGAAAGGATTGTGTTACCACTGTGATGAGAAGTGGAAGCCAGCCCATGTTTGTAAATCCCTAAAGACCTACTTGCTACAAGGAATTGAGGATAAGTTAGAAGATAAGGGTGAATAAATCTTTTATGATTCTACTGAACCTAAAGACACTCACACCAACCAAGATCAGATAGATCTCAAAACCTCAATTCATGCAATGTTGGGCACCCCTTAAACCAATATACCATGAGATTGTTAGGGCATATAAGGGCAAACCTATGGTGATTTTAGTGGATTTTAGCAATACCTACAAATTTTTGGATCCTTCCATAATGTCTCAATACCAGCTTTCAATGGATCCTGCCAGCAAGCTGGATTTTAAGGTAGCCAACAAATAGGTCATCAGAAGTGAGGGTCGTTGTAATGAAGTCACTCTACGTATCAAAGGTAACTCGTTCACTACCTCGTTTTTTTTTTTTTTTAGAGAAAATCTAGTTAGCACACATTTTTTTTAACACACCCAACACATCGTTGATGTGGAAGCCATCTATGTTAACTATGCTAAAATATGATTGGTCCTTTTTTTTTTTTTTAAGTTATAATGTGTTTCACTATAAGTGGTGTGTTGCATACGAAGCTTCTTTGTAGTGAAACTCCATTTTTAAGCCTAGCACTTAGAGGTTGTGGGTGTTAGGAGTGCAGTGGCTTAAAACCTTGGGCCTTCTAGTTTGGGACTTTAATAAGTTTCTTATAGAATTTGAGCATGAGGGTAAACAAGTGAGGTTAAATCTATGGTGACATCAGTAGGCCAGGGAAGGGGAATATTCCTCCAAGTGGAGGTAGTCCAGAAGAAAAATCCCATAGAGGTGCCACCAAAAGACCTTCAACATGTGTTAAATAGGTTTCAGGGGGTATTTGAAGAACCTATGGGTCTACCACCCCTTAGAACCCATGACCACAAAATTGGGTTAAAAGAAGGAACTTCTCCTATCTCCACAAGACCACAAGACCGAGATTGAAAACATAGTGAAGGAGTTACTAACCTGTGGAGTTATTAGGCTTAGCTTAAGTCCTTTTCAGCCCCAGTGTTGTTAGTAAGAAAGGTGGATGGGAGTTGGTGCCTTTGTGTTGACTATAGGGCTCTTAATAAGGAGACAATTAGGGACAAGTCTCCATCCATTGATTGATGAACTTCTTGATGGGTTACAAAGGGTTGAGGTATTTTCTAAGTTGGACCTAAGATCTGGATACCACAAAATTCGGATTACGCTTGGGGACATAAGCAAAAAAGCTTTTCGCATCCATGAAGAGCATTACGAGTTCCTAGAATGCCCTTTAGCCTAACTAATGTCCCTTCCACCTTTCAAAGACTAATGAACGACGTGTTTAAGCCTTTTCTTAAGAAGTTTGTCCTTGTTTTTTTTTATGACATACTTGTGTACAATCGAGGTTGGGAGGAACATTTATCTCACCTCCAGCAGGTATTACAAATGTTGCAGGACAATACCCTGTATGCTAAAATGACCAAGTGAAAGATTGGGGGTGAGGGAAATGGACCATTTGGGTCATGTGAGATCAGTTGAATGGGTCATAGTTGACGGGACCAAAATCAAGTCCGGCCAATACCTTCTAATATCAAGGCTTTGAGGGGTTTCCTAAGCCTTATGATGTACACAACTATGGGTTAATAGCAACTCCCTTGACTACCCTATGAAAAAAAAAAAAAAAAAAAAACTCTTTCTAGTGGATTGATACAACAACAAAAGCTTTTCAAGCTCTTAAGAGAGCAGTCACCAATTCTCCAGTCCTCAAAATGCTTGATTTTTCTCTACCATTCACCATAGATTACAACACAAGTGGGATAGGTGTGGATGCAGTCCTTATGAAAAATTTCAAGCCCATAGCTTATCTAAGTAAGGCTCTAGAAGGGAAAGAACTCCTACTCTCTACTTATGAAAATGAGCTTTTAGCTCTGGTCACAATTATCCAGAGGTGAAGCCCTATTTGTTGGGGCAAACTTTCATTGTGAAGACATATTAGCAAGCACTAAAGTTTTTACTAGAACAAAAGATAGGCAAAAAATCCCAACAAAAGTGGATAACTAAACTAATGGAATACAATTTCTATATCCTATAAAAAGGCAAAAGAGAACAAGGTGGCAGATGCTTTGTCTCAAAAGGAAGAAATGAGTACAAAGACTTAATCTATGATTACATTCCCTACCCCTAAATGTATTGATGAGCTAAAATACAATAATAGTACTTCTAGGACTCCGTTGGGATAGTGAGTTTAGATGAGATGGTTTATAAATAGTAGTGAGATTGTTGAGTTGAGATAAGATGAAATGGTTTTTGAAAATTTTGTGTGTTTGGAATTGGAAGTGAGATGAGATTGTTTTAACTTTTTGGAGACTTGATAGATGTGGGTCCTACCAAACATTGCATAGTATTTATAATGATTTTGTTTATTTATAAATAAGTAATAGTAATTAATATTAATTACCTAAAATTTTATTTTTATAATATATTTCATAATAATATTATAAGATGACATTATTTTTAAGAAATATCTTATAAAAATATTTTTTTATTTAAAATTTAAGTAATTAAAATATTATTAAAAAAATATGCTTAAAAGATGTGGGTCCCTTATTTTACCCCACAAGCGAGAAGGGGTTGAACTTCAGTTGGTGTTTTTTGCGAGAGAAAAAGCAAAAACTTTTGTGGTGTCAAAAATACATGTGGGTGAAACAGTAATGAAATCAGTTGAAATTGAAATCAAAATAACCCTCTTGACCGTTTGGATACAAGACCATTTCTCCGTACGAAACAAGTTCAAACCAAACCGCATTTATCCTAGTAGCTATTGTTTGATCTGTTACAATCTAGGGCTAGTGCTAGTCGAGAGTGGCGAATGATGTTACGACTGATGGACGTACAGCCAACCTCTGCAGTGGAGGTTGTTGTGGTCTGTACGTGAATTGGGTACTCGTGTTGTTCTTGGGCTCGTGATGCCAATGCCTGTACTGGGTGTGTTGTCGGGGCTCATGCCAATGCTTTGTGTTTCTATTATTTTTGTTATTGTTTGTAGTGTAGTTTTATGTAGTTTTATTAGCAATATTGTAGTAATAGGCTTTTGGACATAGTGTCCGTAACAGTATTGTCCCATACTTTGCCTTCTTAGGAGGATGGAGGGGCCTTTCCACTTTGTTTATACAGAGTACTCTCTCTCTCTCTCTCTCTCTGGAGATTTTTAAAAGTTAAGACAACGTCCGCTGCTTTGTGTGAGGGGATGCTCCAGAGCAGATGCATAGGTTAGCTTATAGTTTGGATTTTTCTATATTGATAAGTTACAATTATAACTTCAATATGATGAATGAATTCACCATTTCAAAAAAAAAAAAAAAAGGTACTCCCAAGAGTCTTATACAAGTTTATAAATTTTTTTTTTGTGATATATTTTTATGAATTAAATATTATTTTAATATTTTCAAAAACTTTTAAAGAGAAAAATTCTCAATTCTTTTAATCATTTAAAAAAATATATAAGATTTGCATATCTTAAAATTACAAACATTTTTCTCAAATCAAAATCCTGCCATTATTGAAGTTTTGGCACCCATTCACTCAAATAACAGAAGGTATATAAAATATATAAATATATTCTATTATAATAAATAGTTATCAAACTGTTACAATAATTTTTTTTTTAATTTTTCTGTTAATTTTTTGTTAACTTTTATTTATTTATTACATTAGGAGAAGAGAAAGATGGATTCATGCCAGGATTAAAGTTGAAAAGAAATTACTGTTCATTTAAGCTAGCTAGTATGAGGGGATGGCCGATTGATTATAATGGATATCATGGATGCTATCATGGATGTCATGATCCAACAAATTAATCATATAGATCGTCTCATTTTTCACATGCCTTTTGCATTGGGATATACTTCTTTCTTTAAAGGAACGACCACATTCAGAGAACTAAGAAGATTAGAGCATTGAGAACCAAATTTTCTGGCTCGGAGCCTCAGAGTACTTATAATTAGATTAGAGCATTCATGTTATATATTCATCTTTAAATATAATATAAGTCTCTTAGATCATTTTTTATTTATAGAGGTTCACTTTCTGGATCTTAATTTGTAAACATAATGATTAAGAGAAAGTGATGTGCTTTTACTTTTAAAGTCAATGGGTATCTCTCTTTTATATATTTTGTTAAGAAATAATAGAAAAGGGTAGAGAATAATTTGATCTCGTTGTCCATAATTTGTATTGATTTATTATATTTTGAATTTTTTGCATTTATATTCTTTATTTTTCTATTGATCATACACAAGTATTAAATTCATATCATATAAGAGCATTTACTATATTTGGATAACATTGCAACATAGACTTCACAAGAAGGTGATTCAAATTGGTGCATTAATTAGTTCTTTTTTTTTTTTAAATCATATTATTTTTATTAAAGATTTTATTTCATCCAATTAGACAAACGTGCTTCACATGTTACTCCAATATGGTGTGTGTATATATATATACTAGTAGAGAAAATGTCCATTGGATGTTTGCCTAGTGGGGGCATAATTTATATGCTAATTATATAAATATAACAAGATAATAGTTTTTAAAATTAAAAAAATGTGTTAAAAGAAATTAATATAATGAGAAAAGCAAATATTGACACAACAAAGATATAATATCAATAATTAATCTTAATTCAAGTGCATATATATGAATATGAAAAAATTGAATAATATTTTTTTAAATGAGATAGAAAAGAACATACTAGGAATTAGAGGAGAAACATAAGTACAATGCGAATACAAGAAATTGATAACAATCAGATTGATGAAAAATAAAGCAAAAGCAACAAATCTATAAAAAAAGAAAGTACATAAGAAAAAATATTTTAACAATAATAAAAAATGATATAGATAAATTCAATATTTATAAAATACAAAACTTCTATATAAGCTATTGCAAATCGATTACACGGTCAAGAGTCTGAGAACTCTCAAGATTTCCATGCAGGCCATTCTCATGCAAATATAATAAAGTAATGTTACTCATCGTCCTAATTTTCATCATCATCTCATCATCTTATGATTTGACATTATATGATTGAAGAATATTTATTATATTTCATTTAATGCTACATCATAAGATGATGAAAGAATGATGAGAATTAGAATAATGAATAAAGTTTTTTAATATAATAATATTATCATACCAGCTGGCATAAACTAATGTTTAAAATTTTGTTATATTTTTTTTATATAAAAAAATATTGACTGTATAGACAAATGAAAATATTAGAGGAACAATATTATTGTCTAACATTTTTGTATGCCACAATTATTTGTATTTTAAAAAAATTTTTAAAGTATTTTTTTTTTTTTAATCTTCTTCTGCATTTCAATTTAGCCCATTTATGAATTTTTTTTCCCCATTTTCCCCTACCTCACAGCCAAACCCAAGCAATGCATCATTTTTTATATTTTTCCATAGAACATCACTAAATGGAAAATTTTTTATAAATATTTTTATTAAATTTGCAATAATTATTAATGTATAAATTAAAATAATTAAAATTTTACAAATGAACTATGTGCTAATAGCTAAGTAATGATTTTTTTTTAAAACATTATCATCAAAGTTCCAATAATTATTAATGTATGAATTAAAACAATAATGAAAATTTTTTATAAAAAATATTATTAAATTTGCAATAATGATTAATGTATAAATTAAAGCAAATGAAATTTTACAGTATTTTTAATTTTATTTTTTATATTTTAAATTCTTAATATAATTTTTTGTAAAATTCATATATTAAGTAAAAAAATTTAAATAAATTATGTGCTAACAACTAAATAAACAAATGCAAATATTAGAGGAAAAATATTTCCGCCTAACATTTTTGTATGCCCTAATTATTTGTAATAACATCTAATGTTCAAAAATTTTTTTGAACTATTTTTTTTTTTTTTTTTGTATTTTCTTCTATATTTCAATTTACTAAATATCCTCAAGTAGAGCAGTAAATTCAACTACCACCTTGTTAATTAGTTTATTTAATATTAGTAAATATGATTGATTACTTTATTTAATCTTAACGTAAGAGTGATTGATAGGGTGCAGTAGAGTTATGACACTTAACATGAAAAAAACTTATGATATAAAAAGAATTAATTCATTGTTAATCCATTGCCCCACAACAAACTTTAATTTATTATTGTACTTCAGCATATTTAATCATACAGATGTAGAAACAAACTTTATGATTCTTAGAAAGATAATAACATGATATTTATCATCCATATATTCTCAAATTTGTATGAGATTTTTAAAATATAAGCACTGATAAATTTAAATGGCGTATTTTCAAATCAGCTCGCTAATTACATATAATGAGTTTCATAATTTTCTTATGAAAATGTATAGCTCATCACATGTTCATTTAGATGAGAAATTCAATTCATGATTTATATAATATATGTTGATCAGTCCAAGGGTCCTAGTTAACGCACGCGCAAATGCCCATTTCAAGATTCTAAAAAAAGAAAGAGAATTCAGGATAAAGATGTAAAACAAGGTGAGTTTTGCTAATCTCTAGACTGGTCAGGCTGTATATATATTATATAATATATATAATTGAGAAGAGACAACTAATTTGTTCATTTATAGAATGGTTTATTTAGTAGGAATTATATATATGAGAACAAATTGTTTCCCTTATCTATACTTACATATATATAGATATCCCATAAAGCGTAACCCTTCACTACCCGCACCCTAACAATATATTTCCCCCCTTCTCTCTCTCTCTCTCTCTCTCTCTCTCTCTCTCTCTCTCTCTCTCTCTCTCTCTCTCTCTCTCTCTTCCTAGACTGTCACCACCAGCAAGCCCATTGTAATCTGCCAGTCACAGCCTCGCCACGGCCATGATCTCCTTGCTCTCATCCACACCCCTCGCTGCCGAGACACTCCACCGTGTGCCAAACTTACCCAACAAGCCACTGTCTTCGACGGAGACCACTCGACGTTTCTTCTTTAGTACTTCTTCGCTGTCATTCAATTGCGCCATCCCTAGGCCAAGCCTCCGTTGCATTTATTTCCGTCGGTGAGCAATTCTCCTTCATGCCAATCTCTCCTTCTATGTTCGCTCATCTCTCCCACTACCAAACCCTTCCTCCTCCCCAAGCCTGAGGCCCGTAGCCCCTTTCTCTTCCCTCACACGGACGACCTCTCTCTTTACATCTCTTTTCTCTCTTTCCTCCCTCAGATCTGCCATCGACAACCGCTCGCCATCACCCACGTGCACACCGGACCTCCATCCCTTGGCCATATCCTCATTCCCCAGCCAACGCTGACTTTTCTCTCTCCCTCACGTGCCCTCTCTCTCACGGTCTCAACCACCCCGCCACTACCATGCTTCTCAAAGGTCAGATTTTTATTTTTTCAAAAATTTCGGAAGATTTGTGCGTGGCATGTATCATGATGGATTTGAGTGTTTTTGGTTGGTGTCTTTGTAGATCTGGACAGATTCCTTAAATCTAGTTATTTGATGGCGATGGATTTTGGTGTTCCAACCACGGCTGGGTTGATGTTCATATTTGGTGGGAAGTACACATGTATTACACACTGTTTTTTAATTTGGTTTGGTTTGTATATATGCGTATGATTTTTTTTTTTTTTTTTAACTCAAGTTGTGAAAATTTCAACAAGTTACAAATTGTATTTGGGTATGATTTTCTCTTATGCATATGCATATAATCTGTTTGGTTTTTTTTTAGCTGCATCTATATACCCATGATGTGATTATAGAGTAAGAAATTCACTCATGCAATACTGAGAGAATGGAGGAAGAAGAAACATACCAAGAATGTCGAGATTCACAAGGAGATTCAGGAGGAGGAACAATTCGAAAACATTTTTTTTTTGCAAGCAAGCAAGAGTAGACAGAAATAGAATAAAATGGAAGGAAAATATTAAGAGATTGACAGAGAAAGTGATAAGATTCAAATGCAAAATGACAATGATAGGAAGGCGATGAAAGAAAACAATAAATAAAAGTGACCGAATTTGAATACAAAATCAGAGATAAAAGTGGAAAGAAATCGGCAGCTCAGAAATATAAAATGAAGGAATGACAATTTCGTAAAAAGACAAAATTAATAATTAGTAAAAAAAGAATAGAAACACTAAAGACGTAATTTAAGAATATAACTAAGGGCAAAATAGGAAATAAAAAGTTAGAAAAAAAATACTATAAATAATAGATTGGCACTTTATATATAAGTATAGATTTGTGATTTTCATACCCATATCTATCTATCTATTATCTGTTTATCTATCTTTTGTCTATCCAGTTTCTTATTTCGTATAACGTGGACCAATGAGAAATGGCCCTACAATTTTTTGTCTATCCAGTCTCTTATACGGAGCTGAGCTTGTTTCGAAATAAATTTTATCCTAAAATTTTTATATCATTCAATTCTATCTCATTTTCAAATATAATTAAAATTTTCAAAATTTTAAATTAATCATTTAAATTATTTATTAAAATTTTTCTAAATTTTTAAATAAAAAATAAAAATAATTCAATTTTTTCAATTCTTTAAATAAAAAAATATTATAAAATAATATTTTAATTTTATAATATTTTTTTATTCAACATTTTTCTCTCTTCTCTACACTTTTCATAAATCTAAAAAATATTTAATTCAAATTATCTTATTATTATTTACAAACTGTCTTACTATCATTATCGTTTTTCAAATAAAGTTTTATTATGTACAAGTAAAGTCGTATACTAATCTGTGTGTTAATATTTATACTTAAAATTTAAATTAATATTATTTTTAATAAAATTTATTTTTTAATTAATTATATTAGATTGATAGAGTTATTAATCACCAATAAAGGTTGTAACTATTTTTCCAAATATGAATTCGGGTCGTCCTTAGGCCTATTTGGTCGTGCAGTGTACAGCGTTTCACTTCCACTCACTGTCTGTCGACCACAAAGCGCCAGCACTTCGAACCATTGAGAACGCAATTTGATTCTACGGGTCCACGTTTACTTTTCTGGGTTCATGTTCTGAACTCCAGGCAGTCTCTTGAACTAGCTGTGTTATTTTCTGTGTTTTTGTTCTTGTTGTAGTTGCAATGGCTCTCTCTGCATTCTCATTTCCTGCCCATGTGAACTGGGCAACTGCTTCTGATGCTCAAAAGTCTTCTTCCTTCTCATCTCACTTTTTAACCTGGGGGGGAACAAATCTGCTGTGCCCATCTCAGCACAAGCTCAACCAGGTATGAATTTATGTTTGTATATTGTTTTTCGGTAAAGCATACTCACTACGTATATGACAGAATACCCATGCTGCCGAACTGAGTTCGGAAAAATGGGTCTTGTTCATTTTGTGAAATAGTTGAGTCTTTCTTCTTGTTCTTCTTCTTTTAAGGTTGGTCAAACTGTAGTAATGTTTTGTGGGTAAGGTTATGATCTAGAAGAGCTCCCCATTCGATTTGATTTTGCTAATTTTTTTTTCCAAGTTTTCAAAACAATATAAACTTGCTGAATGAAACCTTAATTTATTTATTTTTATTTTTTATTTTTTCACTCGGTACAGGTCAGGAAAAGATCAGGTGGGGCGTGTGCCTCACTATCGGAGATGGGGGATTATCATTCACAGAGACCGACGACGCCTCTCTTGGACACCATAAATTATCCAATCCACATGAAGAATCTATCAATAAAGGTATAACTTAAGCATACGTCTTGTCGTCTTCTATAATTTCGTTTCAAGAGGAACTTCATATGCTAGTACATAGTTTTTCTCTCCAAATCTTCACACGGAAGCCATGATGCAGGAGCTGAAACAACTTGCAGATGAAATCCGGTCCGATGTCATCTTTAATGTTTCCAAAACTGGAGGCCACCTAGGCTCGAGCCTGGGTGTTGTTGAGCTCACTGTGGCTCTCCATTACGTCTTTAACGCCCCTCAAGATAAGATATTATGGGATGTTGGTCATCAGGTCCTAATCTCACTTCCCTGGTGTTTTCCTTTTGTTGTATAGCGCTTGTTTCTTGTGAAATTAGTCCTACTAGCAAAACATAAAAATATGAATATGGTAATTGTTCTCAATCTGAATGTATTTTCTATTGGTTTTCAGTCTTACCCACACAAGATCCTGACTGGGAGAAGAGATAAGATGCACACTATAAGGCAGACAAATGGGTTATCAGGTTTCACAAAGCGCTCGGAGAGTGAATTTGATTGCTTTGGCACGGGTCACAGCTCTACCACCATCTCAGCAGGACTTGGTAATTCTCTGCTCTGCTCCAATCAAGCTCTAGAAACTTCTTGTAACAATTGCATTTACTGCATAAGAGATCCATGATATTATGTGACAACAATTCTATGATTCTTCAAAAAGAAGGAAGGTGGCTTTGTTCAATGGTACTTAGTGATATGCTGATTGATTTACACACCTTCATCGTACACATTCAAACAATGCACATTCTCCCCAGAACATGCTAACTTTAGTCATAATATCAAGCTAACCGTTCCTTGAAAATACAATTCAATTGATTGTCAACTAACCGTTCCTTGAAAATACAATTCAATTGATTGTCAATGGCTTATTAATCTCTCAATCTCAGTTGAATTTCATGAAGCATAAAGTGTTGATTCTCTTTGTTGTTTAACCCTTGGATGTCATTGGGCAAACAGGCATGGCTGTAGGGAGGGATCTAAAGGGAAGGAAGAATAATGTAGTTGCTGTTATAGGTGATGGTGCCATGACTGCAGGGCAAGCTTATGAAGCCATGAACAACGCTGGGTACCTTGATTCTGACATGATTGTTATCCTCAATGACAATAAACAGGTTTCATTACCTACGGCTACTCTAGATGGGCCCATACCACCTGTAGGAGCTTTGAGCAGTGCTCTCAGTAGGTTGCAATCTAACAGGCCCCTTAGAGAATTAAGAGAGGTTGCCAAGGTATGCAACAGTAAACACGAGCAATAAGAAGAAAATATCAATTCTAAAATCTGACCGAAATTGAGATTCCTTCATTCTGACTGAGATTGTTGCAGGGAGTTGCAAAACAAATTGGCGGTCCAATGCATGAACTGGCTGCTAAAGTTGATGAATATGCTCGTGGGATGATCAGTGGTTCTGGATCAACTCTGTTTGAAGAGCTTGGATTATATTATATAGGTCCTGTTGATGGCCACAACATTGATGATCTCACTGCCATTCTCAAAGAGGTCAAAAGTACCAAAACAACAGGTCCAGTTCTGATTCACGTTGTCACTGAGAAAGGCCGGGGATACCCATATGCAGAGAAAGCAGCAGATAAGTATCATGGTAAATACAGAACAAAAATCGACATGTTGCGAGTGAAAAACTATGAATTGTTTTTTTTTTGGGGGGGGGTGTAAGTGTGAGGATCTTGGTATTTTTCATGGGAATTATGTCTTATAATATTATTCTATTAGATTCTCTTTACACTTGGGGATTTTCTTAGCACACGAATTCTCAAATTTGTGAATTTTATTTCTTACCTGTTATAAAAAAAGTCTTCACAAACAGAATGAGAGATATAAAGGGACTTTTAAAACACGGCTGTTTATGCCAAATAATATGCAAAGCAAAATTGAAGTCCTTTAAAAGCCATGTAAAAGATCTGTCATGAATATAGTCAGATGAGTGAGTTATGATTAATTTTTCTTGCTTAGTGATTAAATATGCTACATTTCTCTTTACAGGAGTGGCTAAATTTGATCCAGCAACTGGAAAGCAATTCAAAGCCAAGGCTCTTACACAGTCTTACACAACATACTTTGCAGAAGCTTTGATTGCAGAAGCAGAAGTGGACAAAGATATTGTTGCAATCCATGCTGCAATGGGAGGCGGAACGGGCATGAATCTTTTCCTTCGTCGTTTCCCAACAAGATGCTTTGATGTTGGGATAGCCGAACAGCATGCTGTTACTTTTGCTGCAGGTCTGGCCTGTGAGGGTCTTAAACCATTCTGTGCAATTTACTCATCTTTCATGCAGAGGGCTTATGACCAGGCAAGCCTGGACACTTAAACTTTCTCCTTACATTGCTCAGTTGAGAACTTGATATGATAATATTTAAGAATTGTAAACTTGGAATGTCATGTCAAACTTCGGATTAGATAGTAAAAACTTCATGCTGTGGAATCCTATACAGGTTGTACATGATGTGGATCTGCAGAAGTTGCCAGTGAGATTTGCAATGGACAGAGCTGGACTGGTTGGAGCGGATGGTCCCACACATTGTGGGTCTTTTGATGTAACTTTCATGGCCTGCCTCCCCAACATGGTGGTCATGGCTCCTTCTGACGAGGCAGAGCTGTTTCACATGGTTGCGACTGCTGCAGCAATAGATGACCGGCCTAGTTGTTTTCGCTACCCAAGAGGGAATGGGATTGGTGTTCAGCTACCGCCAGGGAATAAAGGCATTCCTATTGAGGTACTTTCAACTGAGTCTTTTGCTGTCTCGATAGTGAAGAAATACCTCAATGCACATTTAAACAGATTTGAAACGTTGGCACTTTTATAATAGGTTGGAAAAGGCAAAACACTGATAGAAGGGGAGAGAGTGGCCCTCTTGGGCTATGGAACAGCAGTTCAGAGCTGTTTGGCTGCGGCATCTTTAGTGCAATCCCATGGCTTAAGGCTAACAGTTGCAGACGCACGCTTTTGCAAGCCATTGGATCGTGCCCTTATACGCAGCCTTGCAAAATCACACGAGGTCTTGATTACAGTTGAAGAAGGATCAATTGGAGGATTTGGATCTCATGTTGCTCAGTTCATGGCCCTTGATGGCCTTCTTGACGGAAAACTAAAGGTATGAATTTAAACAATTTTGTAGAACTCTGCCATGATTAAAACTGGATAGGAACACCAAAGTTATGATATTTCTATTGGCTCACTAGTGATGGACTGAGTTTCTGATAACGGAATTTGTGCCCTAAATAAAACCTTTGCAGTGGAGACCTCTGGTACTGCCTGATCGGTACATCGACCATGGATCCCCTGCTGACCAATTGGCTGAAGCTGGTCTCACACCGTCTCATATTGCAGCAACAGTATTCAACATACTTGGACAAACAAGAGAGGCTCTGGAGATCATGTCATAAGAAAACTTGTGAGGGGATCCAGCAGCTCGCTTTTCCAACAATGTACAAATTAAAGCAACCCCAATTTATCATTCTTTGTAAAATAGTATTGTCATCATATAAATGTAAGTTAGCCAAGCCAATACATAGAACAGAATCGAATATCTTTAAAGAAAACAGGGTTTAAATTTTTACGCGTCTCATGCACATAATCAAATGACGTGTTGAAAGGCTCTTGATGTTGACATGAAGTAACGATTTACTAACATAATAAGGGGGAAAGAAGTGATTTGATCACTTTCAAAAGTTGGAGTTAAAAACTTTGAAAGTACATATTGAAAGCACATTAACTGATATTGGCTGTAATGTGCGCCTGAAATTGGAGCAAATAACAAACTTCGTAGGCCTTAATACTACTATGGCTACTTCAGAACTTTCCGTATCTTGGTGATGGCTGAAGCACTGGTGATCAACCAACAAAATTTGAAGCCATACAGACCAGTAAGTTCTATTTTGTGAACTAATGCATTGCTCCTCAAAACAGCAAAATTCATGGTTCTCTGAAACAAAGTTTCCATACCGACATCCCTCTAAACCATCAAAGAAATAAACAGAAGCAAATTGCAGCAGCATGGATCTAGGAATCTTTTCTTGCTTGTGTATCATGATTTCTCCAAGGATTGAGAGCTTCTCTGATTGCCTGAGATTCTGGTGAAGTCTCCCAAGCCCGTTTCTCTGACTCCAGAACAGTCACTTTGTCATCTGTACAATAATAAAACAATGAGGCATAGAACTTATAGAAGTCAATGACTTAAGTGGGTCAGGTGCTCTTTACATAAGGGTTCATGGAAGGAAAAATTAGATGATACGAAACAATATATGAGAATGGTAATGATAAGACTAATGCTAGCTAGCTTTTCTGAGAAAAGGCAGTTGGGCACAGTCAGAAAATTTTAGTCGATTGGCTAAGATAAACCTTTTCATGAGTGTGAACTAGTGCGACGTCCTATCCAGTTTCTTTTTCTTCAGCCAATGAGACCATCTAGCTTAACGTCCAGACCTAAGTTCAGTGGAAATGATTCTTGTTTTCACTTCATAATAGTATCACAAGAAGCTCTACTAATTATTCAAATCTTTGGATTTGTATTATACAACCAAAATCTAACCTACACTCGGTAAAATTACATTCAAACTCTAATTCGGTAAGATTCAAAATACTAATTAGCGAAACAGGCGAGGTCTGCACTGATGCCAGCATGTGTTGGGAATCAATTATGATCTATTGATTTAGCAACGTCATCCATCCCATACAAGTGTTATAAAAACTAAGTTATCAACATACGATGAATGCTAGCAATTAAACTACTCTAAATTTGGAAATAAAGCACAACGTCCCTACAGGTGCTCATATTTACCGTACCATTCTAGTCAAAGGGTCAAGTACCCAGGAAATATTTCATTATTCCTCTCATCAAAACCATATTTCTTAAGAATTGGGTGCAAGAATATTTTTGGATGTAATTCAATGGATACATAAGGGGAAATTAAGCAGATTTGCTTGATCAAGCAGGATATAGACTGAATAATATACATCTGCAGCCAACTTTCACACGATCCTTTCAAATTCATACAAAATTCGCGTCTCAAGAAAAAAAAAAGTTGATAGTTCCATTACGCATGAAGAAACACCCATTATCAGAAAGCTTAGGTACCATTTGGTTAGCATTAAAAAAAGAAATTGCTTCTCAAAAAACTATACACCTATAAAAAGATCACTGATAAACCTCACCCCCTTTTCTCCCTTTTACCGTGAATCAATAGTCAAGGCAATAAATATTAAAAAGATTGCTTAGCATAATAATTTGTTCCAAATTTGAACAAATCCCATTTAAATTCATACAATAAAGTTCATAGACGAGAAAGAAAACAAAAGGGTAAAATTTCAAACGATGGATGAGCCAAAAAGGAGGGTTCTCACACAGAAGCCAGTTTTGATCATAAAAAACTCCATGGAAGCTCCGACCAAAGCTGAGACTACCGAAATCTTCAAGTACCAATCCAGAAACTTCATTTCACTGCATACAAGGAAAACAAATTATTTTTGAAACTCTGAATTAGCACAACCCCTCCGGAGTTCTGCTCGTAAATCTATAAAACGTAGAGGAGAAAAATTTGAAAAAAATCAAACCTTTCGGTGCGAATCGGGAGGGAGTTGCAGCTGCCAATGGAGATCGCTGCGAAATGTGTAGAGGTAAGAAATTTAGGAACACTTGCGCCTTCGTAGTCTGTACTGTGGATTGTGCGTCGTAGTTCGTAAAAGGTGCCTAGATACGTCACGTCGTTTTTATAAGAAAAAAAGGAAGTATGAGCTACATACAAGTGGACGTCGTTTAGAATTGTGCGAATTGTCCCATTAAAATAATGAGCATTGCCATTCATCATTCTCGTTTAACATACATCACACTTATTTTTATTTTTTTATATTTTATTCTTCTTAAACTAATTTATTTTTCTACTCATCATTCATATATTATATATTTATTAATAGATAAAAAATTATAATATATGATACGAAAATGATGAGTAAAATTTTTTTAAAATAATACATTTGCATGTACATATGTAATCTTGATCAAGTTGGGTGTGATTAAATTCCATTTGTCAATAATTGCATCTTGGCACTGTCAAATTGGCTAAACTTATGATTGAGATTCTCTTTTCATTTTTTATTCATATTAAATGATGTACTTTTAAAGGAAAAAAAAAACACACACACACAACTGAAATAAAATCCAATCTTCTCTGTTCTCTGATCTGAAGTAGAGGTGGGTTTGGCAATATCAAATAGTGATTAAATAGTTTGAGTTAAAATATTTTATTAAATTAAAAAAATTGAATAAAAATATTATAAAATTAATAAATTGTTTGAATAATTTTTTTAAAGTTTAAAAAAAATTTATTAATTTATTAATTTTGTTTTTTAAGTTTGTAAAAGTAGTAATTATTATATGAAAAAAATTAATATTTAAAATTAAAAAATATTATATATTTGAGTGACGCTTAAACAAAAATTATAAGAAATTTTAAAAATTTTTCTCTCTATCTCATTTACCAAACGTAACCATATAATGATCACTGAAAAACAGACTTTGCAATATATGATGAGCCTACCTATTTAACCATGTATGATTAGTAAAGCCATAACACTTGAGAGGAAGGACCAATGAGTGGGATCTGGATCCTCTTTTGTTAGGTTGTTTCATAATGAAGTTTTAGTTAGAGTTCATTCTTCCCTCTCTACTATCTGTAGATCACAACCACCCTCTCAATACATTTTTTTTTTTTTTCACTTTTTTCCTTTGACCGTATCATTTTTGGACTCATATCTAAAATACGGTTTGGATAATGAGTTAAAATGAGATGAATTAAAATAAAAGTTAGATTAAATATTATTAAAATATAATTTTTTAATATTATTATTATTTTAAAACTTAAAAAATTAAATTATTTATTATATTTTATATAAAACGACATTGCATGTGCCAACCTCATACGACAATGCCCACAACATATATCTTAGGGGTGGGCAGCGGGGCCCCGTTACCCGCTGCCCTGCCCCGTTCGGCCCGCCCCCGCATAGGGCGGGGCGGGCCATCCGCACCGTCAAGGCCGGGGCGGGGCCCCCCGGCCCGGAAGTGATAACCCCATGCGAGGCGGGGGACGGGGACGGACCCTCCCCGGTCCGTTTTTCCCCCGCCCCGCCCCGCATCATATATAATATATATAATATATATTATATATTATATTATATATATATATATGTTTAAGTATAAATATATATGTTTAAATATAAATAATATATATTATATATATATATGTATATATATATATACATTGCCAAAACGGCGTCGTTTCACTTAAGTGGCACCCCTTACCCGTAACACCCCCCCCCCCCCGGTTCGAAACCCAGAATTCAGAAACACTTCTTCAAACCCTTCTCCGGTTCTCCCGACTCCCTCCCCTCCCCTCCCCTCCCCTCCGAAACCCCCAATCCCCTCCCCTCCGAGCCAAAGTCGCCGTGCCGCACGCCGTCCCTCCTCCCTCTGCCACGCACGCCGTCCCTCCTCCCTCTGCCACGCCGGACGCACACCGGACGCACGGTATTATTTTCTTAATTTTTCTCCGTTAAATTATATATATATATATATATATTTTTGAGTTTTGATCGGAGATTGGAGGAAGGATGGGGTTGAATCGGAGATGGAGGATGGGATTTGTGGATTGTGTGCTGTGGATTCGTTGATTTGTCAAATTGTGTGATTGTTTCGGATTTCAACGATTTTTTTCACTTCGGATTGCCCATTTTTTTTGTAAATTTCATTGAAATCATAACCCCTAAATTGATTTAGGGGTTTCAATCATGAAACTCCTAAATCAATTTAGGGGTTAGGGTTTCGGATTGGGACCCTAAATTAAATTAGGGTTCCAATCCGAAACCCTAATTTTTCAATCTAAATCATATTATGGACCCTAATTTTGATTTAGGGGTTTCAACCTAAATCAATTTAGGGTTTCGGATTGGGGTTCCAATCCCCAATCCGAAACCCTAATTTTTTTTTAGGGGTTTCAACCTAAATCAATTTAGGGTTTTGGATTGGGGTTCCAATCCCCAATCCGAAACCCTAATTTTTGTTTAGGGGTTTCAATGATTGAAACCCCTAAATCAATTTAGGGGGACCCTAATTTTGATTTAGGGGTTTCAACCTAAATCAATTTAGGGTTTCGGATTGGGGTTCCAATCCCCAATCCGAAACCCTAATTTTTTTTTATGGGTTTCATGGATTGAAACCCTTAAAAAAAAAACCCTAAACTTGTTTGAGATAATAATCATATACATATATATATTTATATACATATATAAATTATTTATATACATATATATAAATTTATGGAGTTGTGAAACTTGTTTGAGATAGTAATCATCATGGACTTTTTGGCTATATCAGGGTTTTTGGCATCTTTCTTGTCATTGGCTAGGGTTTTTGCTCTTGAAAGTATGAAATGGGATTTTTGGCAAATTTGCACTTTTTGATCTTTTTTATTTTTCATATTTTTTAAACATCTTTCAAGATTTTAAAAATTTTAAAAATATACCAATATACTAATATTAATGTCAGTAACTATTAAGAAAATAATTTTATAAAATTAAATATATGAAAAGTAAAAATGAGAGAACAAAATTATGAAGCATATTATCATTTTTTTTTGTTTTATTTAAAAGTTTTAAATAATTATAACTATTAGATAATTAAAATTCAAAAAAACTCAATTTGAAAATAGTATAAAATCAAATATGGCCTTCATGAATGTCTTTTTTTATTCAATCATTTAAGTACATATCATTTAATTGAATGATATCATTGGGTGATTTTTGACAATGATATATTTTGGGTGATTAAAATTATGATAATTTTTTTTATTCAATCATTTAAGTACATATTCAATCATTTAAGTACATGTCATTTTGCCTATTAAAAAATGTCTATTAAAGTGGCCTATTAAAATAATGCCTATTAAAAATATGAAGCATCTCTCTTCGACTCTGATTGTGTGTAGTTTTTATGTATGTAGTTTTTAATAATGCCTATTAAAAGTTATGTATGTAGTTTTTGCTGATTGTGTTGGATTGCACTTTGAATTTTTTTTTTTTTTTTTGTTGGAAAATCAGGAATGTCTTCGGATTTCAGTGATAGCTCGCCTTCCCCAGCCAACACCCCTACCCCAGAAACTAACCCTACTCCTACCCCTATAACGAGTACACCTTGCCCTGCTCCGAAGCCCACACAGGGCAAGAAACCTGTATCTATAGTTTGGTAACACTTTACCAAACTAGAGGGTGGGGACCCCAACAACCCACAAGCTAAATGTAATCACTGTGGGAAAATGTATGGATGTCACTATAGGAAACATGGTACATCCCAGCTGAAGGTACATCCCAGCTGAAGGTCCATCTAGAGGAACAATGCAAGAAGAGTCCAATTTTAAAATCCTTAGTAGAGAAGGGCCAATCTAGACTAGATTTTAAAATGGCTGATGGGAGTAGTGGGGCCGGGGGGCCAACATTAAAGGGGTATACGAAGTATAACCTCGATGAGTGTAGAAGAAAGTTAGCTCGTATGATTATCATGGACGAGCTGTCTTTTCAGTTTGTGGAGGGTAAAGGGTTCCAAGAATTTGTCCAAGAGTTGGAACCCAGATTTGTACTTCCTTCTCGTCACACCGTGGCAAAGGATATTAAGAAGATGTACCTTCGTGATAAAGATGTTTTGAGGGGCCAACTCGCGGGTTTGGTAGTTTGCCTCACTACCGATACTTGGACTTCTATCCAAAATATGAATTACATGTCGTTGACTGTGCATTTTGTTGATGCTGATTGGGTTCTGCACAAAAAGATTATTAAATTTTGTCAAATAACTGATCATAAGGGTGAGACGATTGGGAAGGCATTGGAGGCCACAATAAAGGAGTGGGGGTTGGAAAAGGTTTTGTCTGTGTCAGTTGATAATGCGTCGTCTAATGATGTCGCATTGGGATATCTAAAGAATTATCTTAATGATGCAAATAAGACATTCTTGGGTGGTGAATACTTGCATGTTAGATGTACTGCACATATTTTGAATTTAATTGTGACTGAGGGGTTGAAAGATGTTGATGACTCGGTTGCACGAGTTAGAATGGCTGTGAAATGGGTGAGGTCTTCTCCTTCTAGATTGGAGAAATTCAAAGTTGCTGCAAAGGCTGCGGGCATAACATCGAAGAAGGGTCTTTGTACTGATGTTCCTACCAGATGGAACTCAACCTTCTTGATGTTGGAGGCGGCCCAGGAATATAAGGCAGCCTTTCAATTATTGGGTGATGAAGACATCCAATATGTCAAATACTTTGATGAGCACGGGGGATCACGAAAGCCTAATGATGATGATTGGGTGGTAGTTTCTACTTTCGTTGATTTTCTTGGATTATTTTATGATGTCACGTTGAATATATCTGGTTCTTTGTACCCTACATCCCATGGGTTTTGTCAACAAATATGTAGGGTAAAAGAAGAATTAGAAGATATGCGTAGGGGTTCCAATGAAAGGATGAGGGGGATGGTAGTGACCATGATGCTAAAATATGACAAGTATTGGGGAGATTTGACTAGAATGAATATTTTCTTATATGTGGCTGTTATTCTTGATCCCCGTTTGAAAGTTTCAGGCTTGTTATATGGGTTGGAACTTGTTCACGATCAGGTATGGACTGACATTATTGGTGAATTGGCCCGAGATACCCTGAAAAAATTGTATGACGAGTTTATGGCAATTAAGGGTGGTACTACATCGAAGACACATACACCGACCCCAACTCCTTCCACAGACACTGTGACCGGGCCTCCTACAAAGAAGCGCAGAATGCCGTGGACTAAGACCCTCGCACAGAATCCCACACTAGTCCAGCAATCTACGGAGGTCGTTTCTGAGTTAGACAACTATTTGTCAGTGGATATGGTCCAAGATGATGATGATCATTTCGATATATTAGGATGGTGGAAGAATGTCTCAAAGAAATATCCCATCATTTCTGAGATTGTCCGCTGTATTTTGGCCATCCCTATTAGCACCGTTGCCTCAGAGTCAGCCTTTAGTACCGGAGGTCGTATATTGGATCCTTTCCGTAGTTCATTGCCTCCTACAACTGTAGAGGCATTGATATGCACACAGAGTTGGACGATAGGAAAGGATATTCATGTTTCGGATATTTTAGATTTTAAGGAGACCGATGAGGGTGGTGATCAGTCTGGATTTGGACCACCTGGTAATTATTTTTTATTTTATTATTTTAATTTTTTTATATTCATTTCCATTTCATTGTTATTAATTTTAATATTAATTTTTGTAGTAACACATGAGACGTCTAGCACCTCTGCAACATAAAAATGTGCTCAAGCCCGGGCCGCTCCAACTGTCACACCCCTTGACTCAAAGACAAGCCACAGCTGACAAACCTCTTTAGAATGATCAATTTTTATTGATTTGTAAAAATTTTGTATTCAATAATTTGTAATGTTGATACAATGTCATTTGGACACTTTTATGTTTGTAATTTTGTAATTGTTTAGCCTTTCAATTTTGTAATAGTTTAGTTATTATTATTAGCTTATTACGTATTAGACTCTTAGACATAACACTTTTTTTTTTCTTTTAATCTGGGTTTTAAATTTTTTTTCCTTTTTTACTTATAATTTTATGGGCTGAAAAATCAAAATGGCCTACAAGGTATTTTTGGGCCAAAAATACATACTTGTGAGCCATTTTGGCCCATTGCTGAGATTTCTGGGCCCAAAATGACCCAGAAATTGCTTCTGGGCCCAAGGCCCAGAAGGGGGATGCGGGGGGCCGGACGGCTTGCCCCCCACACCCGTACCCCGTCATGCGGGACGGGGTACCCCGCCCCCGCACACCGGAGGTGGGGGACGGGGAGGATTTTCCCCATCCGCCCCATGCGGGGGAGGGGGGCGGGCGGGGGCTACCCCGCACCGTATGGTGCGGGTAGCACCCCTAATATATCTATCTCTTTACCATTCTTTTCAATTTTTATTTGACTCTCCACAATAGAAATTAATCAAAATGCATAATTTATATAAATTATACTCACAATATTATAAAACACTATGTTTAGATTTTGTTTGGATAATGAGATGAGATATGAATAGTAATTAAATGTTTGAGTTAATAAATTTCATGAGATTTTGAGAAATGAGAGATAAAATATTAAATAAAAATATTATAAAATTAAAATATTATTATAATATACTTTTTTCATATTTTTATTTTTAATAATAGAATAATATATCGTCATTGTTTTTTAAAATGTAGTGGTAGGTACAGTTTTAAAATATGTAAATTTTGCAGACTTTCTTTAAAAAAATGTGTTATATACACTTAAAAAATAAATTTTTCATATAAATATCATATTTATTTATTTTTTTAAAAAATGATACGTGAGACTTATTGACTTTTGAATTAAAAATATTATTTTTTTTAAATTCAAATAAATCAAATAGAATAAAATTCAAATAAATTTGAAATTAATAATATTTTATAAAATAGATTTATCTATATGATTCTTGTCATAAATTAATATTATTATAAGTAGTACACTTGGGATGAAAAAACAAGAGTCCTGTTATAAACTATCTTGAATTGTATGACCACATTTATCTAGTCGTCAAATGCATAGTGCATAGTGCTAGCATAGTACTGGCATAGTAAATGGCCGACATATGCACAGTGTATAGTGTCAGCATAGTACTAGCATAGTAAGCTAGCATAGTTCCCTTTGTAAACCTATATATATCGCTGTATCCTTTAAGTAATTCATAAGTTTGATAAGAGATTAATAAGAGAAATCCTCTCTCTCGTTCTCTCTCTGTCTAAAGGCTCTCTATTTTCAACAATTTATAACACGTTATCAGCACGATTGCGATTTTTTTTCTACCACGTTATCTGCAACCTTCTCCTCTCAAATCTGCTCAGCCTTCTCTAACAAAGCTGATGCAGTCTTCTGGTGATTCTCTTGGATAGATCTCATCAACTCCAGAGGCGCGGTCAGAGAGAGAGAGTGGAGACCTGGCTTGCAGCTTGTTGAGCACCATAAAAGCTTTGGCGTCTACTTTCTTTTTGGGCCTTCTGTACTAACTATCAACAACCTCCATGGAAAGCAAGCACAGTAACAGCAAAGCAAAGAATGTTGTTCTCGAAGACGATGGTAACCACCGCCGACGGCTGTGGCAGATGCTATGTTTCAGAATTGCCGTGGCATATCATGCTAGAAATCTTGCTCAAGCTCCACATCAAAGGCAGATCTGGTGCGCCGAGCTGTCGAGTCGGCGGCAGCACCTGATCCGGACATCCGGCGGAGCCTCTGAGATGGGATCCTTGGGATTTGAATCTTACTCTGTCTCATCGTTATTCCATGGCCATCGCAGCCCAGCATCCGAGCTCTTAACAATTGGTTAAAATTAAATCTTATCCCAGTTGAAAGCAGCTTAAAGGAGGACAACGGCCCCGCCAAAACGATGTGGGAAATTCATGAAGAGATTTGAGCGATCGTTGCCTTTGTAGATCATTTGCATGGTGTTTTCTGGGCTTACCAAAGGGGCATAGGTATTACGATACACCTAGAGTAGCTTTTGGGTAAATCCAATAGCTCTAAGTCCAGCTGGGAGATTAAAAATTGGGTAGATGAGCTAGAAGAAGAGTCCTAGCCATTGGATCAAGCACATCGATGCACGATCAACTACCTGCAAAAAGATCATCTCATAAATTAGATGCAGCTGGAGATATCTGAGGACATCCGGCTGAGTTCCCCAGACGATGGGTCCAACAATATGGACTCGGATTTTCACGTTCTTGGCGTGATTCTTGGGTTTTGACACCAGAGGGTTGTCGGCAACATTTGAAAAAAAAAAAAAAAAAAAGTCAGCAAAAGGGGCGTTTGTTGATGAAAATAAAATAAAAAATGATAAAAGTTAAAAATGGGTGGGTGGAAGAAGACGCCCATTATAACTCCTCTTTTCTTATATTATTATATTTTTTTATTTTATATTATTATATCTTGAAAAAGTATAGATATAAAAAGAAAAGTTTGATTTATTTAGTGCGGTGGATACCTACGCATGCAACTTAGTGTTGTGAGGTGAGTGTTGCTATAAAGTTTTCCTACTCAGTTTTGCAAGTTGCTAGCAAAGGACAGGCAGCCTGGTAAATCATGTGGAGTGGGGTCCAGATACCATCAAGCCAATTTAAAATCCTTTTCGGTGGAGTTCAAAGTAAACCTATATGACAGAGTTCGAACATGATTCAGTGGGCATTTTTACTTCAAGTAAGTTTTTCAATATATTATTTGAAATCTTTAAAGTAAATATTGGTGAATTAAAATTTTCATAATTTACATATCAATTATATCTGTGAATAATTTTATTCACATAGTTTAGATACAAGTTTTATTTATTCTTTTTGTACTTGTTATGAATTATTGATGATATAATTTATCTTAGAATGGAAATGGAGCATCTCTGAAGGATCGCTCTAAATCAATAATTTTATTGAGTACCTCATAGTTTAAATGAGTAATACGTGTACCAAAAACTCATTATGATTTATGCACCTGAAGTTGCATAATTGAAATTGTGGAAAGAATATATATTTAAATGAACGTCCCGAATATGCTCCTGAAGTAGCAATATCGAGTATGCTCCTGCAATATGAAATGCAAACGTTCCCAATATATTCTAAATTTAAATCTGGTCTTTCAGTGACTGGACAAAATAATGAGTTTTTTTAATAAGAATCATTATTCACGTCTTACTAGATCTACATCATTCTCTGAAGTGAATAATAATGAATTTATATCATTTTATTCCCTGAAGTGAAAAGAATAATGCGTTTCATTCAAAGAAACTAAGAGATTGGACGTGATAATGAATATCTTTTCGGGCCAGAAGCTTGTATTGGAAAAGCTGTAAGCTTTCTCTTTGAGATGATATTATACAAATTATTAAATCAAATATTATGATGTATTAAAAGGTGATATGATTCAAAATATTTATATCTTTTCATGGTTATCTTGATCATCCAAAATCAATTACGATAAGTCGAATGATTTTCATATGGACGTCCGTAAAAGAACCAGAAGATTCTTTTACTATAAAGTCTTACCACCAGAAGTGGAAAGAAAAATTTGCTTGAAGCAAATAAGATGAAATTATTCAACGTTATCTTGATTATTATATGTGAACCAGAAGTTCAGATAATAATTAAATTTTGAATGCAATAAGATAAAAATGTCTCATATTCTAGCTGCTAAAATCCCAGCGAGGATTGAAGTCCCTGTAGGACAATTAAGAAATTCAGCAGTCTAAAAACATGTATAAAGGCATGTGAGACTTATCGATACAAAAAATAGAGTATCTCAAAAGAGAAATGCACAAATAATTTGGTGCTCCTGAAGAGGCCATACCCATAAAACAAGCAATAAAGTCCATCCAAATTTTTTGTATAAAATTCTCCTATATAAACTCTTGAAGAGTGCCTCCTGAAGAGGTTTTTCATGAAAATGTCTTCCCTTGAAGAGGGACAGGTACCTGAAAATAACGAGATCTCGTTACATTTAATGAATAATGGAGAAATTATGGATAGAAATAAAATCGTTGTCGACAACGTATTTCCATATGAGATGGTAATTGACATTACCAGAAGTAATGGAGAAAGTGAATCAAGAACCGTCGAAGAATACGACGTAAAATATTGGCCAAATTTGAAAGAAACAATTCATGCAGAATTGATTCACTAGTAAAATATGATGCATCGGGACTTATAGTCCAAATACCTAAAATAGGTGATGCTTGTTGAATGTTAGTGGGTATTTATGGAAAGAAAATAAAAATGTGATATATAAATCAAGAGTCAGTTTCTCAATTCCTGCAGAATTGATATCACTAAGTAAAATGTGATAAATATGGACTTGAATTCTAAACACCTAAAGAGGTGATTTTTGTTAAATATCAGTGGATATTTATATACATGATATAAAAAGCCTGAAACTTTTAATATGAAAATGTGATATAGAAACCACAAGTTAGTTTCTCGAAGAAACAATATTGATATGATTTTAAAGTGGTTGAAATCATATTGAGATTTTTATTAGCTTGAAAGTTACCGAGAGTTTGGATATGCATGATTAACTGCATATTTATATGGATCATTGGATCATGATATATATATGAAAATCCCTGAAGGATAGAAAATGTCTGAAGCTTCTAATATGAATATATCTGGAAATATGTATTCTATCAAGTTTCAAAGATTCTTATATGATCTAAAGCAATCCAAACGCAAATGGAAACAAGCTATTATTGCAGTTTATATATATGATTTAAATGTCATTAAGGCTCCAGAAGAGCTCATGAAAACTGCACATATTTGAAATATAAATCTGAAACCCTTGCGGCTTCAAGGGGAATATGGATGATGTTATTAATCATGAAATACCATCTTTTAATACAATTAGTATTTCAGATTCATATTATGGGTTTGATATGAAGTGTGCATTATTAAAGAAGAAATAAAAGGGAGCACACAGAACATCTACCAAAAGATAGAAACACAAATATGAATATTTGTGAAATATTATTATCTTGAAGCAAGAATTACAAAAATTTGAGACACTTTGCCTCATTCTTCAAACGCTTTTGTTCTTCAAGAATCTGCATAGCATTCCTATCTAAAGGGGTGGGCAATCGAAAAGAAGATTTAAGCAAGGATTTTAAATTCCTATTCTCTTTCTTTATTGATTCTATCTTCATGTTGGATTCCAGAAGAAGTCGTTGAAGTATAGCAATATTCTCGTGGAGATCGTCAACTCCACAAGTTCTGGATTGCAGTCGCTGAGAAAATGCGACAATGGATGATGAGTATCGGGTACTGAGACTTACAAGCTCATAGATAGCTTCATTATCTGCCCTACGAGTCAGATCATTATATTGCATGATAGCACCTGTGGTAGAAGCAGGAACAGCTGATGAATGAGGTGCCGAATACCTCATATATTGACCCTGAGAAGATTGCTGAGCCATTGCAGAGAGAGATTGCAGGATAACAATGCAGAAAGAAATTACAGAGTAAAAATGCAGTATGATTACAGAAAAGTGAAGAAGATGAGATGTGAATGAAGATGAGCTGAATATCTCTTTTATTGAGAAAATCATGATACAACATCTCTCGTGAAGCAAGAGAAAAGAGATGGAATATAGCTTCATAGCTCTGTGGCGCCTGACAGCACGCCTGACAGCTGCGGTGCCTGACAGCACGCCTGACACCTACAGAGGAGTTGAAAATCCGCGGTGATTGTCTGATCTTAAAAGGCTGGCCACCGTTTTTATTAAAAAATGAGGTTAGCGGTTTAATGTTGATGAATTCTCCACTAACTGTGTTATTTACAAGAACTCCAGAAGAGTACAACTCCAGAAGAGTAGTGATGAGCAGAAAGATCCAGTTGAGATTATTTTATCAACATGGATTCCATAGTTAGTTGGATGTACAAATGCGAGTTATTTTTCAGATACACACAAGAAGATCATTGCAATTCATGAGAAGAAAGTTGAAATTGATATCAAGAAGGTACGGTCAAGTAAAAATCTGGCAGATTTATTCACTAAAGCATTACGAACTTCAACATTTAAGAAGATTATGCAGAACATTGGAATGCGGAGGTTTGAAGACCTGTTATCATGCACTTTTCAGGGGAAGTAATGTCTTGAAGACTTGTGCTGATTGTACTCTTTTTCCTTCGCTAAGGTTTTATCTCACTGGGTCTTCCTTTGCAAGGTTTTAATGAGGCAATCCTAAAGCACTCGGCGATACACATGAATACTGTACTCTTTTTCCTTCGCCATTGGTTTTTTCCCACAGGGTTTTTTCTTGGCAAGGTTTTAACGAGGCATATTCTTTAAATATGGTCATCCAAAAGGAAAATGTTATAAACTATCTTGAATTGTATGACCACATTTATCTAGTCGTCAAATGCATAGTGCATAGTGCTAGCATAGTACTGGCATAGTAAATGGCCGACATATGCACAGTATATAGTGTCAGCATAGCACTAGCATAGTAAACTAGCATAATTCCCTTTGTACTCCTATATATATCGCCGTATCCTTTAAGGAATTCATAAGTTTGATAAGAGATTAATAAGAGAAATCCTCTCTCTCGTTCTCTCTCTATCTAAAGGCTCTCTATTTTTAATAATTTATAACAAGTCCAATATTATTATGTTATTAGTACGGCAAACTACTCTTATTTTATTATTATTATTTAATAATCGAGACCCAAAACGTAAAGAGGAAGAAGGTTGACACGTTGCGGCTGGAGATAGCGAGTAGGTAGGTGGTAAAAAAAAAACGAAGGGGAGAGTGAGGCCAAACAGTAGCAATGGGCAGTGACAGCTGCAAGTGGGCACAATGCTGCAAATATACGATAACTTCGTGATGGTCTTCAGACACAGCTTCAGATCATCTTCCACGCGACCCCGACCCGACCGGACCCTCATCCCATTTCTTTCCCAGTCTCATCTTTTCTCATCAGTCATCCAAATTAGAAATAATTACTTGGAATGAAACTTCTTCCCAACTCTTTCCCTATTAATTCCACCTCCAAGTTTGTGACTTTTTAACTTACTAGTCCGTTTTCAAATTCTGTGGGGGTGGGGGGTTTGAACAATAATGCAAGCAGCTGAAGCTGTCTCCACTGCAGTTGCAGAAACTTCTCCTCAGGTTGCTTCTTGTAGTCTTCTCTTCCTTGTCTCTCTTTTTACATTGGAAGTGGCTATGTATATGGGTGTGCATGTGTAATTTTTGCTTTGGGAGCATTAATGGTGGCGTGGAGCTTCTAGGAGCTCATGGTGTCATGGGGTGATCTGTGTCTCTTTTTAATTGGTCTTAAGAATTGGAGATCCATATTTACAGCTCTTGTGAGCGTATGCAAGTTTTTAGATTTTTGGTTTGAGATTGAAAAACCTCCAATCTCATCTTTCAGATTACCCGTTAAGAGATTCTGGCTTCTATAATGCGGGGGTTCAATAGATATTATCCGGCAAGCCAGAACAATCTTAGAGCTTTACAGGAAATAGCGAGGAAATCTCATGATCCTAGATAGATCCAAATTTTTTTATTTGATTCTTAACAAAAATCTGTGATCCTAGACTATGTGAAATGCCCTTCAAGGCCATGCTTTGGTGTTCGAAAACACTTGAAGTTAGGTTGCAAATTTAAGAAAGTAGTTTAAACAGGCCCTTTATTCTCACCCAGTGGGCTATAGTGGCACTTTTAATTTAGAATCTGAACTCACCCAACACTTTATTACTATATTATGACTAAATGTTATTTTATTTTGATAAGGATAAAGCTAAAGCAAATCAAGATATAGATAAACTCTAGTTTATGAAAAACTGTTGTTTATATTTATCTTCTGTAATTATCTCAATCTTATTGTACTTATCTAGTGTAACTGATGTAGTCTATAAATACAACAGTGCCTCCCACAAATCTGTCATGGGAGATTTCCTCAACTTTGTGTAAAACTTATCTCTTGTCTTCGTATCAGAGCCAGGTTCTCATGATGGTGTCTTTCCTTTTTGTTATATTGCAAAACAACCTGACAAATGAAAACTGGTTTAAGAGGAACCGGAGACACTAGGGGCAGCAAAGTATACCAATTACCCATGACCATGAACCGTTACACAAAATAGATGTGCCCAGTTTGGTAGGATTTTCCATCATAATCCACTTTCCAAACATGAACTGGTATGATCTATATGCGTGTGAAAATTTTTCTGGATGCTTACAGAGAAAATGACGTGGAGTCTTTTAATTCATTTGTTTCTTACATGCAGATTGATATTGAAATAAACAAAGGAGTTTCAGATCCAGGACCAAGTGGGAGGCGTCCAGATATTTCACTTCAAATACCCCCTAAGCCCATAGTTTTCGGTAATAGCCAAAGTGGAAAGGGTTTACTTCAGTCTCAAGGTTCCTCTAAAGGTACTTCATCACCAGGAGGCTTCTTGCGGGGTTTAAGCTTCAAGAAGAAGGGAACTGGAGCTGATGGCGAGAGGAGTTTCCTCCTCAATTCAGAACCAAAGGCAACTCCTGAAAGTCCTATTATGGTCAACCTCAAGTCTGCATTTTCGAAAAGATGTACCTCTCTTCCTGTAACACCTGCATCAAACTTATCACCTTCTGTTTCCACACCTGCTTCAGCAAGGGCATTTAATGAACGGCAAAATGCACGTGTGAGTTATCGTTCATTATGCAATTCTTTCTGATTGATGAGCTCTCAAGATCAAGTTTTATGCACATCTGGAGCTATAAAAGGAAGATCAATGTAGAGAACGGATCTTGCTTGGCCACACAATGGTTGATAAATTAACAAAATGGCAAGACTACACTACCATCATACTGATGTGTTCCCTGGGTGTTTTTAGATATAAATTTACCAAAACAATTGGAGATTCTTTTGCGACAGGGTTGAAACATACTTCTTTATGCTCTTCACTATTTTTAAGGGTAGCTGCTTCTAATTTTAAGGTCAATTTTTTGTTTTTGGAGACGGCATAGCTATACAGTTGTTGATGTATAAGTGCGTTATTGTCGATTTTGTGCAGAAAGCAGCTGCTGAAGCTATGGTTTCAAGGTCTCTATCTGTGCCTGGCCAAAACATTGTCATTGTAAGATCGGTATCATTCGCTATCCATAATGAGCATGTCCCAACAGATCCTGGTGATGGTATGTTGTAAAAGATGTACTCTATTCACGCGGTTACTTATTTATGCTGTGCAACTCATAGACTCACAGACAGTATGACTTCAGACGTCATTCAGTGTTAGAGTCAAATCATCTACTTGGTTTTGGTTTTCAGATGTCAGTTTTTTGAATGAGCATTGCGGTTCCATGTTTTATGTTATGAAAAGCTGTGTATTCCACAGGATTTTTATGCACACGTGTGCTTGAGCTTAACATTCGGCTTTTAATGTGCATTAATTCTACAATTTCACTGGTCAGTACTTCAGTTATGTTTGAGCAACAAAAGATGACCAAATATTTCTAAGCAACAATAGAATTTTTTATGTTTATAGTTGCCTGATTATTGTCCCTTTTACATTATTTAACTTTTCTAAGTCCATTCTTGGTCACATACAGATCAAACAACTTGCGTTCCTGTGGAAGGTCATGATGAAGAAATTCCTGAAGAGGAAGCAGTGTGCAGAATCTGTCTTGATGTATGTGAAGAAGGAAACACACTTAAAATGGAATGCAGTTGCAAAGGTGCGCTCAGACTTGTGCATGAAGAATGTGCAGTTAAGTGGTTTAGCACTAAAGGAAACAAGACTTGTGAAGTATGTGGGCAAGATGTTCAGAATTTACCCGTCACTTTGCTTCGTGTGCCTACATCCCTTCAAAGGAATTCTAGGCAGGAGCATGGCCAACAGAATTTGCATTCACAAACGATAAGGTATTATTCTCGAGTTGTTTTTAGAGAGAGAGAGTTTCCCTGCTGGGCAACTAATATTTTCTTTGGCATAAATCTGGCCTCCCTTTATTTTTCTGCTAAATTTTTATGTTTAACTTAATTCTTGATTTTGGCAGTGCCTGGCAGGATTTTGTAGTGCTTGTCTTGATCAGCACAATATGCTATTTCTTCTTTCTTGAGCAGCTACTGGTAGGTCATTATGCTAGGAGATTAAACATAGACCCAAAATAATGGTGATTTTTTTTGTGGGTAAGAATAAAACTTTATTGATAACAAATAGGCGTAGCCCAAGTACACAGTTAGTATACACAGAATACACCTAGCAACCACAATGCACTAGAGATGGATACATGTAAATTATGAAAAACTAGCCCCATTACAATCAATGACAGAAGCCCATTACAAAATATTGTTGTTTCCATTGGCTTCTGCATCATTTGGATGATGTGAATATGATCCAATCTAATTTAGGTCAAATGTAATGCCCAAAAACTTTGTTTCTGGCACCAAACTCTACAAGGCAGGGTGCATGTTCTGCCCTGAGATTTGACACACGTAGTTCATTATGCCTATTTTAAGATATCTGTTTACTTGATAAAGAAACATAATCAGCTCCAAAATTTGTCTGGCCTTTCTTTTTTGGGTGGGGGGGATTCAGACAAAATCAGCATCCATGAAGATGTACAAAGATTGTAAAAAGGAATAGAAGTGGTTCTAGTCACCATTATTATTATTTTTTTCCATGATATATTCTGTCATAATAGGCTCAGTAATTTTAATCCTGTGCCTTATCTTGTAGATTCATGATTTGAAGACTCAAGCTATCGTGATTGCAGCACCATTTGCTTTTACCCTGGGCCTTTTATCATCTATTTTTGCGGTCATCCTTGGTACAGTTCACCACAGAAGTCATAAATTACTAGTTTCTTTTTGAGCTATTGTTTTCTTAGTATCTGCTTCTATTGACTTGCAGCAATCAAGGAGTATATATGGACTTACACGGCCCTCGAGTTTGCACTTGTGGCCATCATCGTCCACCTTTTCTACACTTTGGTGAGCAACGCTTACCAATTGAGATTTCAGCCATGATATGCGGTTTAATTTATTATCTTTTTGAATGTGCTTCATGATGTTCTCCTTTATTCTTTCCTCGTCTTGGGAGTACCAAACTTCTTGTGAATTTGCATATAAAGAAAAAACTTGTGTTACCCTAGTTGGAAAAACTATGAAAGGGTGGTGGTTCTAGAAAACCCTTAGCAAGATATCAAATCCCCCATATAATTCTGATTTGAAGTTTAATCCGGTGAATATAAGGCTGGTGATCATTCTGTACAATCCCACTGCTAGCTTTTTCTTTCCAAAATTCAGGCCGTCAATGGGGCCAAAGCAAATATATGATTGCCTGCTACTGCTCCAGTTATGCTACCTCTACTTCTAAACTTAAGGAAGGTGAAATAAACTGTTTTATATGGTTGTTGAAAATATCTCTAAGATGCAAATGTGCTGCAAAGGAAGAGTCAAAAGCTTGTTTGGATGATATGACAACATAAGAAAATGGGATTGACTCAGATGTTATATCATCCCTTTTCAGCGTGAATTTTTTTTATCATTTGCTTGCGACAGCAACACTCCCTGAATAATTTTTCATTTTATCTTTAAATGAATAAATTCTAATACGTACAAAAGTTAATGATAGATAAGAGTAAAGATGGTCCATTTTTTCTTGGTGACTAAACCTCTAAATTTTGTTGCAGCTCCATTTGAAGGCCATTTATGCGATCCTGGTTGCTTCAGTTTTAGGTTTTGGCATATCCATGAGTCTCAATTCCTTGTATATTCAGTACTTTTCGTGGCGAGCTCAGGTTGCTCCCAACGCCCCGGTATGATGAGAAAAACAGTTGGAAGACAAGACACTCTGCATCTTTTCTGCTGCTTGCTAGCTTCTACCAAACCAGCGGTGTACGAGTTCCTTTTTGTTAAACCGTTTTACTCAAGATATACCCAAACCCACGATTGTCTTATTATTTTAGAATTATCCAGCATGTGCCTGCGAAAATCACTTTTTTTTTTTTCCTTAGAATTCGAAAAATGCTATTTTTATTCAGAAATTGCCATCCCAAGCAGAGTCCACGCGTTGATGAAGCATATTTTAAGCGGTTACATACAAAGGTAGTTGAAATATGCAATGCAAAATGCAATTACAAACCCAAACTCAACTCTACTGGCGTGGGATGATGATATTTCCAGCATAGTGTTCAAGAGAAATAAAATGCTTATCGTAATTCCAATACCCAATATTCGGTGAAAGAAGCAGTACTTCTCCATTTCCGAGTATTATTAATTTGCATTAGAAATTCTTATACAACGAACACACCCTAAAAGAAACCAAATGAGATAAGAGACAAAGGTAAAATAAATAGATTACATGAGGCCCAGAGTTGGAAGCATTCATAATGCTATGTACATATCATTGTGTGATGTAGAGATCAATAGGCACCTACCAACGTCGCCCAAACGCATAAGAGAATCAGAAGGAAAATCAAAGGAACAAATGAATCTTATTTTTGTTTAGTCACAGGAAGGAACTGATTGTCGTCCTTTCTGATCCATATCGTAGAACGTGTTCTTTTAACCTTATCTGCAAAGAGGCGATGCCTGCTAACAGGAAATGAAGTGTGTTAGGAAAAAAATAAATTAATAATCACATGAATATCATAATCAATGAAATAATACGATTTTACCATCCATTACTTGCATTCTTCAGCCAGTAGAGAAGAGTTGCAGAATTTTGGTTCTTAATAGAGGATGCTAGAAATTATTTAGAAACCACAAGTTCATGGCTAAACCATTTTTTTACCTTCGATAAAAACAGTCATTTATAGGAATCATTTAATTTATACATAATATAGGCAATGGCCTTAACAAAAATAGAGCCAACCTTTCATACTCCAACCTCTGAGTGACTATACCATTCAATAACAACTCTGAACTGTAAACTGCTGCCCCTGCAAATATAAAGCAATGTTTCCGATCTTAGTGAAGTTTGTGCATTAAATGGCTTATTTAGAGACTAATAATGCGAATTTGGTGCTTACCTTTTTCAAGAAAAGGTGCACAGATTGCATAATCTTCTTCACAAGATAGAACCAAAAAATCCTCTGGAATATAATCCTCTTTCAGAGTAGATCTGCCAGTTCTCTCCACCGCCTGAGGAGCATTTGACACGAAACCATTAACAAAACAATGATTTAAGAAAATAAAATATATCTTATGCATCTGTGGATCCATTTAAAGTTGATGCAAGCACTGACAATTAGCTGCTCAAGTTAAAAAGGAGAAAATTGAAAAGATATACAGTATCTATATCTACGGGCAAGAGCTATTTAATTTCAGAAAAGGGAAAGAAAAAAAGAAAGAACCCCATTTTGAAGATGAAACTATTCGATATCTTAATAATCAGCAAATGAACTAGTAGAATCTTTCCAGTCATGACCATTGAAGTGATCAAACCAAGTACAACACATTACTGGTATTATAGTAAGACAAACATATGAATCATATTTAAGCTGCAAAACTCCGTACCTGGCCCTGAACAGCTTTAACCAAATTTGAAATGATTTCTTTCCCAGGCTTTGTATTTGGGGTAATCAAAACTCTTCGACCCTATGGAGATGTTACCAATCAAGAATGGAGAAAAATGAATCAGTAGCCAATGCATCTTGTTAAACCAGCATAAACGGGAAAAAAATACCTTCAGAAGTGGATGCTGGGATGCACGTGCCAATGAAACTGGCATGCTAAAGGCAAATTCCTTTTCCTTCTTGGCATCTCTCAATATGTAGTTTTTCTCATCAATGAAACAGCTAGCTTGTCCACAGCTCTCAAGCCATAAATGTGTCACTACTGGTTTTCCAGAAGCAATAGCCTCCAACATATTCCTTGTTCGCACAAATTGATCTGCTATGAAGTGTGTGGCATCCATAATAGAAGATGCAATGGAAACTCCTAGTCGAGCCAGAATCTGTGAAACAAGGACACCGGACAATATATAGTTTAAATCAGTTTGCGTGTTGCTAACAAGGAGATTGATGAAATCATGAACTACCTTCTTCTGCTGCTTCATTATATCCTCATCCAAGTGGTGGCTGTACAAGACTCGAACAGCACTCATATCTCTCCTCTTCCTTGAATCTTTTGAGACAGAAGCAGGTTCAGGCCCTGCAGCACTTAAGCTACGGATTTCTTTCAGAAGGCTCAGTCTTGATAGGTTCCGCTTGCATGACAGTTTGAAGTATTCATCACCCATACAAACAGGTGATGCAGCATTCTCAGATGTCTTACAGTTAACTGGGATAGGAGTAGTACATGCTGAAGCAGATGGTTTACATTTGTCTCTTGGTGATTCTTCCAATCTAGCATTTGGCTTTCCAGTACATAGGTGGCAACTTGCATCAGTATCTCTATCAAAGCGCTTATCGGCCTTTGCCCCAATTAGATCTTTAGATGTAATCTTATCATCCATATCACCAGACTTACCGTAGATAGAGGCATTGCCTGATCGTGTTTTCCTCTTCATGTTTGAATTAAAAGGGCTTTTAGCATCACCCCTTGTCCTTTTGCACTTGGATATAGATTTCCCCATGTATTTTGGCTGAGCAGATGGTTGAAGTGCACCATCTAAGTTATCATGTCCATTTTCCTGACCTGACAAATTTCGATGAGATCTTCTCCTGGGATGGTTCAATGCATCAATTTTAGAATCATTGTTATTAGCTATCAACTTTGGAGCCAATTGCTCATGTTGACTTGTTTTTGTGCTGTTAATTTCTCCAGATTTATTAAAACCTGTCATAGAAGATTTTTCCTTCACCACTTTCGAAGGCAGGATAGCTAGACTACTATTGCTTTTCTCTACTAGGGTACATACCTCCATCAGAGAGTTCATCTCTTCCCTATGGTCACTGGATACATTCTCAGGCTTTTTCAATTGATTTACACTCAATGACTGTCTAGTTCGATGAGCAACAGGTGTACAAGTACCAGGGAAACTAACTCCATTGGCTGTATGAAACTCTTCAGCAATCGAGTTTCTCCTTGATTTTGTTCTGCCTAGTTCAGTTCCACTCTGCTTCCTGATATTATCAAAATGTTTCTCCAACGAAATTGACAATTCTTTACTTAATTTGGCAATCATGCTCTTAGATTTCTTTTGTGAAGCAACCCCTACATCAGTAAGGCTTACCCTCTTACGACAAGAGGTTTTCTTTGAATGAATTACACTATCTGTTCCTACAAGAGAACCTCTGCAAGGATCCTTTGCATCTTTCTCAATGCCTTGATGGGCATCATTAGCATCATGGTTAGCAATGCCCCCGATGGCCTCACCATGGAACAAGGCTTCCATAGCTTCAGCAGCCATTTGTGTATCAAAAGCTGCATCTAGCATTTCTGGCACACCTGTCTTGCGGAAATTAGTATCCATCTGTTCTCCACAGGGATTGTCATTAGACTGTTCGTCCAACTCACTAACAAGATTTTTTTTCAACTTCATTTCTTGCACTGTATCTTCATTCACTTTTGGTCTATGGGACATTAATTTAGAATCCGAATGAGCTAAACTCATTCTTTTATTATTGAAATCTAAATGTTCTTCATGGCCTCTATAATCATCTAGTCTGCTTCCTTTAGGCTTCTGGGGTTGCGTAAAAGATCTTCTCCCCTGGCCTCCAGTATCAAAGAATTTTTCTTTCATTCTGCAGAAGATATCTCCCCCACCTTCATCCTCACGGCTATCATCCCAGTCAAAAATCCCTGCTTCTCCAAGCATGTTTCTATCATTGGCTTTCTTGGCAAAACTTTGTGGCCCCCTTGCAATTGGGACAGAATTTGATTTTCCCTTAGTTTTCTTTCTATGGTCAGCTTGTTCAAAGTCCCTGAAATTGTCTTTCAGGAACCTGTCCACAAAATCAAGTGCATTGGCCTGCGAAAACTCTGCAGGTTCTTGAGAGTTCACATAACTTAATCCTGCCAATCCATCATCACAAGAAGGCAACTGAGGTAACCCTTCTCGTTCAACATCATTGCTGTTATGAGGAAGTCCTCTGTAATCATCATGTGAATCCTCAGTGAAAAGTTTTCTAGCGGTTCTACTACCAACCCTACACATCTTTTCATCATTTAATCCCTTTATTTTTCTGTAGCATTGTCCAACATCATGCTCCTGAGCTACTTCGTCCCCAACATCCCAAGACTGATTCTTACTTGTGACATAAAATGATCCCTTGTTGATTCCCTCTAAAGCCATGTGAATTCCCAGAGCAGATGCCCGAAATGATGCTACACGAACTGAAGTAAACCCTGACCGTAGAGGTCCTGAGAGAAATAGGGAAATGAATAAGAAACCAAGCACTGGATTGACACTGCAGCTCTAATCAGATATCTATTTATCAGATCAAATAGAACATATTCCAAACTTCCCTAGAGTGGCATGAGAAGACACTCCATCTACAATTGTTGGCATAAGAAAATGATAAAAGGGTAGATTCCAACTTTGAAAAATCAAGTTGTTTCAAGTTTGAAAAAAGGGAGAATAGTGGTCTCAATAAATCAGCCTTCTTCACAACCAGCTGAAATGACGACAATGGTAAATCAAAGTTAAAAGTAACATGAAGACCAGCAGTACAAAAAACATGACAAGCAAACAGCAGTAAACTAATCCGGCAACCAAAAAAATAAAACTCAGAAGCACAATTATTGTTATTGATGGCATAATGCCGATTTCTTTTGCAGCAATGCATAGCTTGATTACTTGTGAAACAAAAAAGGAAATTAACATATGCGTAAAAGATGATCATGATATTCCACTTATCCGAAAAAAAGAGAGAAGATAATGACAAAATGATTAATGAGACTTGAAACAAAATTTCTTCCAAATTTGATAATCTTAAGGCATCAAATTCTGAGACATTGAAAGCAGTAAGAAACACATGATTAACAAACACCAAAAACTGGCAATCCATTTGGATGTGATGACGTCACCTGAAACAATCAATCTTGCCAGCCATTTATTTAAAGTAGCAAAAACTGCTCTTTCTAGGATTCTTGAATAAATATAAAAGTTTTTTCATATGCAGTGCAGTTTGCAGAAAAAAATACGTACCAGCTTTTGGTTTGTGGCTGCCTTCAACCACATGTGTTGCAGTTGGAAGATGGGTTTCTGATACACAATGAAACACAAATGTTTTTTTTTTTTGGTCACAACAAAAGAAATTAATTTTCAAGTCTAGTAATAACTACATCACACAATTTGGAAGAGGCAAAGGAAAGTTTTACTTGAACTGCAGTGCTTTTGCACGTTAATATGATGATGAAAAAACATACACACGTGCAAAATATATAATCATACCAAAACTTTATTTGATGAATATCATATAATCCTATAATCATACCAAAAGGGATCTTCAGGAAAATTATCAAAAGAAGGTATTCCAAAAATTGACTTAGAACCAGTCAACCGCTCGCCCATACTTGTCAAATTTTCTAGTGAAGACTCACCTGTACCATGATCTTTATATGGTAAAGGATCAAGTCGCTCCACAAATCCCTTGTTACTATTATCGTGAAGAGAAGGGTAAATCTTCTCACTGTCCACTGACTGACCATTGCAGCTTCTTACTGATTCATCATCAGACTGCTCGTCATCATCACCAAAAACTTCAGTTTCTTCTGTTCCTTCACCTTCAATATCACTCGCAACTTGAGTATTGAAATCATCTAATATCAGGGTGCCCATATCTTCAATACAATCTGGATCATCCAACACTTGGGTTTCTCCACCAATATTCAATACTTGGGTTTCCCCCGCTAGATTCACTTCTTGGGTTTCAAATGCATCTTCAAGGGGAACAGTATCATCAAAAGGCAAAGTGCTTTGGAGATATTTTAACTCATCAGCATCCTCAGCTTCGAGCTTTTCATCTACTTTTCCATACAAAAAGGTTATCACTAACAATGATTTCCTTTCTAATTACAAATAATGAAGTTTTCATATTTATAAACACTGGAATAGAGGAAAAAAAAAGAGACCAGGACAGGATATAATACCTCAATAGTAATCATATCATATTATAGATATCAAAACTCGAGTCTTTGAAACTTTATAGGCATTGAGTCATTATAAGAAGACTAAGAAAAATACTAAAGGAACACCGTATGTAGGTAACTTGGAAAAACAATCATCAGTAAAAAAAGGAAACCATTGCCGTGTCACCTTGGTATTATTTTCTCTGATTAATCATAACCGGCTTGAAAATTTTCATAATAATAACTGTAGTCTGATAAGCCAATTGCTTTCCCAGATTATTCTTTCATATAATTTGATAAAATATTTAATTTTAACTATTTATAAAAATCAACCTAACACAAGTAACAGAAATAGAGATTAAAAACGAGTACCAGAAAATGAAGGAGGTGAAAATTGGCTGTCAAGGACCTGGGTCTGGAGATCGGGAGTGTTGACGTTTGGCTCCGTCTTGATTGGTTTAATTTCACCATCATTCTTCCCAAGAGAAACCATTTCTGAATCATTTAATTCACCTGAAAAACAAAAGCCAAATCTTGTTAAAACCCAAACAAAGAAACGAACCTTGTTTTTACGTTTTCCATAATACGCCGTAATGACGATAATAAAAATTAGAGTTGAAAAAACACTAAGTTCGGGAGTTACTGAAGATCATCGAGAACAAGGGAGATCAACAGAAAAAACGAGAGTGAAGATCGAATGGGAAAACTACTCGAGAGAGAGAGAGAGAGAGAGTTGCTAGGGCTTAGAAGTGGAGGGAAACAAGGGGAGTGTTTTGGAGGGAAAATCGCCTCCATCTGTGCTGAGATTTGTGGGGGAATGACCACTAAATTTTAGTATTATTTATAATAAATGTAGAAATACAACAACAAATAGGGCATTTGGTCTAGTGGTATGATTCTCGCTTTGGGTGCGAGAGGTCCCGAGTTCGATTCTCGGAATGCCCCTTTTATTTTTTATTTTTTTAACTGACTAGTTGTCCCTTTCATTGAAACAAGATATTTGTTAGCTTTTGTTTAAAACCTTTGATCGATTCTCTTAAAAGTTTTTTTTAAGCCTAACTGACTTTGTATTCATTTGACAAACATTGAAGGATTAAATTATTAGCTATTAGTTTAAAACCTTTGAAGAGATGATGGCAAAAAAAAAAATTGCAAGAAAAAGACAACAGTTTGGGGGCATTCCGAGAATTGAACTCGGGACCTCTCGCACCCTAAGCGAGAATCATACCACTAGACCAAATGCCCATTTGGGTACACTGAAGGAATTATTATTTATTTATTTATTTTTTGTTACACTTGCTAATACGACCCAAAGAGAAGAAAAAAACACAAAATTGGAAACACATAAACTCCGATTGTTTATTAAAATTGCACTCTGGTTGTTTATTAAAATTGCCGGCATGTGTTTTTAAGATCATATCCCCCCTAAGTTCATTCTCATTCAAACCCCCCCTTTGAAGGTAAAGGAGAGGTCAGTCTTTGGGTAGGATGTTTACTATGGCATTTGCCCAATCGAATGCATTGTACAACAGATGTACTTACTATGGTAGTACGTGGATTACGATCGCAGAAGGCTTGGATCTTGCCGCTTCAATTTAAAGAGCAGTAATGAACTAGCATTACCAAAAGATCGAGTTCCCAGAAGCCCCTTAGACTAGCATCTCTTCTATATCCAAAAATCCCAAAAAATAGAATAAGCTTTCATGGGCAATTTCGTTGCATTCAATCAGATTTTGCTAGCTATTATAGTCTTAGGGGGAGAATGGAGCAATCCCACTCTAGTCCGTTCAAATTTTCTAATTAATTCCACTTCAGAAATGAGGACTTGGTTATTGAATTCGAAGTTTCAATAATGATAGACAAATCCTAATCGGATCAGGTTCAGGAGAGCAAGTTGCCATGGGAGACAAGGAAGTCCCACACCACCAGAGGCGTTTGCGTTTTAACAGTTCTTTCTTTCTTTTTTTGGGGGGTGAGAGCTCAAATCTATCCCTTCTTTTTTCCTGAGCCAAAACTTAAAATGAGCAAAGACAATGCAAAAGGTGTCTTTCTGAGTCAAATCAATCCACTCTGTGTTGCAAACATGCTAGCTCGCTGATTGAGTTGTTAGGATGGTGTTCAAAAGCAGCAAGAACATAAATATGACTTCTAAGATTGCTGGTCTGGCGCTTTCATATATTTACAGACTCACATTTACCAGGAGGACTGACTACAGCTTATGGACAATTCCAAAAAACGGTTCATTTTTCGTTGGAACCTTTGATAACTAGAACTCCTTATTTAGAGGAGAACGGAGTTCATTTGCGAGAACACCTTGAGATTCCTCAGGAAAGGTTATGCCATGTCTCCTTGTCATCAATATTTTTGTCAAACCTAATGACTTCCAAAAACGAATGTAACATTATGCTGGACGGCCAGATGGCTTGGAGGACAATCAAAAACATCTTGAGACCAAAGCACGTAAGGCATTTAACAGAGAGAAGTTGTCGATAAAAGTAAAAATTTTAAGGAAAAACCGTGCTTGCAGACTCAATATCTCAGTCATGAGACCAAGGTCAAGTTTTCCCCGATTGTTATTGGGGGGAAAAAACACTTTCCCAATGGAATTGTCGTGTCTATTCTAACAGAGCTTATGCTCCAGCATCGACTTCCCCCATATCTAGTTTCCGGCAATAGATAATGTGTATGAGTGTGCTCCTGTTAGGCTGACCATTCAACTTAGGGAGCAAGAGTGGCACAATGAGCTTAGTGCTAATGCATCAGCCTGTCAGAGAGATTTTACTGAAAGCAGATGGACAAGAAGTGTAGGAAGATCACAATGCCAATGTCGATTATTTGCGAGCGGTACATGTCTGAAATCCAATTATACAGACCAATAATATGCAGCTTTTATATTGGAATTATAATAATACAGAATAAATGTACAGCATAAATTCTTCTTAAAGAAGGTCATAGCACACATTTTATGATGCTTGAAGGCACACTTACCCATCTAACTGGCATGCAACAAAGCAATGCAGAATATCCTTGTTCACCAAGTTAAAGGAGAAAGCAAGCCGCACGCATGAATATCCTTGAAGCATTTAACAGGCCAACATGAAGCGAAGAATCCAAGAAAAAAATGTTAAAAATGAGCAGCATATGAAAATAGAATCAGCCACGTAAGAAGTAGACACACAAACCTCTAGTAATTGGCCATAACTTTTCTAAATAGCTCCTTTGGTGCTGCAAGTGAACAATAAAACAAGATGCCAAAAAAGGGAATATCAACTAATAGCTATAAGGTAGAGACGGATGGAAAAAGTCAGGCTGAATATTTACAATCAACTTACCGGGCAACCCAGTGAACCTCTCAAACTGCTCATATGCCTGTCCTATGAACATTTCCAACCCTGAAACAATATTGGCTCCAGATTCTTCTGCTTCCCTCAAAAGTCTAGTCATTTTGGGGGTGTAAACAGCATCAAAAACTAATGAGTATGATCTCAGAGCATGCTGCAAAGACAGAAAGCCAATTATTCTCTAGCTTCTGAATTCAATTACAAATTTATAGCATACAATTCTTGGAATCTTTCTGCCAAGTACTAATAAACTCCACAGATACAAAATGACATAGCATGGTGCAACTGGTCTAGTGTATCCCACGGAATAAATCAACTCAATTTCCCTTGATCAGATTTAGTTTGTTCATGAGGACATTTCAGATTGTTTCAGGCAGCTTTGGCTGCCATTAAACTAGGGTCTTTCTTCTTTTCTTTTCTCCACTAACTAGTTCGTGAGCAGGTTACTTTCAGTTTCAATGTTACTGTTATACCTCAAAACTTCAGGACTGAACGGACCCAAGACAATCCAAATCTTAACAAGAATTGAATTTATGAATTTAGTTACAAATAATTGACATGCTGGTTTCAAAGTAGGAAAATGAGAACCAGATAACTAGAGAATAGTCAGGGCCTTGAACATTGAGAACATAATTAGCCAACTTCTGAGCCAGTGCATCAGATAAAACAACCTCAGCATATATCCTTACCCTAATTATGACCATAAACTCACTCCCAAAAAAAATATGACCTTAAAACTGATTGGTGCTTTGCCTCCGTACAGTTATATGAGGAGCCTGGTCAATAATATGGGCTTTTTTAGAATTCCCGAAAAGAAGATTTGAAAAAACTACCCCACCTGAATTCAAACCCAACGTTTAACCTCATGTCGGTGGATTTTTTTTCTTTAAATTATTATAGTAGGAAATGTATATATAATTGAACAATATTGCTGGCAATCCATCCCTTCTTCCAAAAACAAGGATGTTATCATCTAATATGTATAAAGTAATTTACTTATAAAAAATATGTATAAAGTAATTTACTTATAAAAAAATATGTATAAAGTAATTCAAGCATTCATCATTATCTTTTTTCTCTTTCTTTTTTGTAAATATTCAAAATAACCCCAAACCACCAAGCATCAAAAGTTATTATTTTCGTTTCTCCACACCATAGTTCCATTCTAAATTCAAATTGAAACAAGTGGCCCCAGTCAGTTGCTGGTTGCAAAACCATAGTGACCCAAACTGAGTTTGACCAATGAATACGATCTTGTGCACAAACTCCTGAAGGGTCAGGTACACCATCCCTTTTATGGTCTTCATCTCCGCATGACCAAACAGATGCAGTTCTTCAGGTGAAAGAACAGGATATGTTACAGTTGCAATATAACCACAACTGCATTCTTCTAATGAAACAGTAGATATTCTTAATATCTTTTGATAGGGTTATCAAGACAAAATCAGCATAAAAAACCTTATTCAAGGAATGGATGATCATGCATGACAGAAACAGCATGGCAGAGAGGCAGACCTTAGGAATGGGCGTTTCATCAACTTTTGGTTGCATTCCAATGGATGTTGAGTTTGCAAGAATCATACCATCCTCTGGGTGGAAATTATCTAGATCGGCAAGAGATAAAGCATCTCCTCCAATGGTATCGGCAAGTTCTCTGGCTCGATCTTGATGTCAAATAAATGGATAAATCAGAAATCACCATTGAAATCATTACACACCTCAGCAATGTTATTCTGGAGGTTGGGAGGAAAGGGTCATGTTGCTAACATGTTATCAATCAGAAGCACACAAGAATAATGGTATGCAGGCATACTTGCTGTTTAGCATTCATTTAGGATGCCAGGGCCATAGAACGGAAGGAACATTTTAAAGCACAAAAACAAGTTAATGAAAAATTATTGTACTGCAATAAAGCATTTCTGGTATGCATTTCCTTTTTTCATTTTTCCTGCTACAAGGAAAGTTCCAATCATTTTTTTTTTTTATAAGTAAAAATAAAAGTGAGGGGTGCAACACGAGGACTTCCTAGGAGGTCACCCATCCTAGTACTACTCTTGCCCAAGCACGCTTAACTTCGGAGTTCTGATGGGATCAGAAAAGTTCCAATCATTATAGTAACATTTCCTTCCACGATGTCATCTTCAAACTTCTTTTGTTGTTTTATCATGAAGGAAAAACTATGCTGTTAAATTCCTCATTTATGTTTGAAGGCAAACCATGGTGAAAACATATAAAAGACCATGCTATAGAAAATCATATTTGTAATGAATGCCAGATGCAGTCTCAAGCCATTGTAGAGAGCACTAAGGAGCCAATAGGACAGATTTTCCACCAAAAGGTTTTTGGATGGAAAAGAAACAGAGATGTGAAAGTGTTCATAATGCTAATTATAGGATCAGATAACAAGGTTAATATAAAGCCATGAATATGACACTAAGCACTTAAAAAACCAATCTAAGGCTAGAACTTACCATAAGTGCGATTGGCAATCACAACCCTGGCTCCCTTTTCTTTTGCCCCATAAGCAAGCGCCTTGCCAGCTCCTCCAGCACCAATGACCACAAACAACTTACCAGCTAAGGGTGAATCAGCAGTATTGCTACCATTATGAGAACCTAAAATGAAAAGCACAGCATCCAGAGCACCTTGACGTTAAACCAGAGGAGGAGACAGAAGATGAGCTTATGTGACTGTGAATATACACATATTCGTTTGCACAAAAAACAAGATAGATACCTCGCAGTCCATCTTCAATAGCAGAAATTGCACCAACATAATCAGTATTGTAACCAACTAACTTCCCATCGGTGGGTCTCCTTATAATGCAATTCACAGCTCCTATTGACTGTCAAATGTACTTAAGATGTGAACAACATATGTACTATTGCTTAAAGAAAAAAGAAAACAACAGATAAAGCTAAGGCATCCACAAATACTCTATTAAATTCAGTGCTGCCAGAGATTGTAGGCTTGGAAGTCGGACAAGCCCTGCAGGATGAATATTTTAATACCTTTGCAACTGGATCGACCTCATCACAGCACTTTAGAGCGGCCTCCTTGTGAGGGATTGTACAACTGTGTTTAGAAAGAAGCTACCTTATGTCATGCTTCAAGTATAGAATCACAATTTATTCTAAGTATTCAGGCAGATTCATGTACCGATTTTCCAATATATACAAATAAGAGTAATGTTACATACAGTCACTTTTGCGCACTCTCTGCACACCATTAATATGATTGGCTGCATCAAATTTTTTTTAATACACAACCAATCGCATCAATGGAGTGCAGAAAAGAGTACGTAAAAGTGACTGCACATAGAATTTTTGTACAAATAATAAAACCATTGGATAAAATTTTAACCACAACAATCATACAAAATCCCTGTCACTCTAAAATGCAAACCAACCCTCCCACAACTCGTGGCCACCAGAATCTCAAAAAATTGTGATCTTGAGGAATGCAGACCAATAACACATCATAATTAAAATGCAACAAGAGGCTGTAGATCAACTCAAAGACTACTTAAAGAGGAATGAACCTAAATCCAGCAAAATCTGTGGATGAGTAGGTTTGAAGAAAATTTGCAATGTCATCCACCAAGAGAGGAATAAAAACTCCATTGAAACAAACTGACTTGAATGCTTCATTGTATAAAATAGGTGATTTGCTGTGGTGAACAGGCTTCCCAATTATGCCAAACACTTTTGTATCTGGTCCTATCTGTCTGAGGTTGTATAGATGTAAAAGATCCTTCATTGTTGGTTGACCAGGGGCAGAAACTATTCCCAACTCAATGGTACCAAACGTGAGATACCCACCAAATTTTGGGCATAGTATCCGCGACATAAAACCTCTCTCACCCATAACAATTCCTATAATTGGAACCTGAAAATTCCATAATTAAATAAATCAAAAGAGCTTTAAATATGTGAAGAATCTAGGAAGAGATAATGATAAGAAGTTCGGCCATTTCTAGTCAAAACAAGTAGCATATGATCAGTTCAATAGAAAGAAAGAAAAAGGTCAGAAGGGGATAATTAGCTTCAATGTTTACACTAGTCATACTGACAAACGAATTACTTCCGGAGTAGGATGGAACAAGCCTTATAATATGAACAGAGATTTCCCTAAGAACCAGGTCAACCATAATAAGAGCCACTGAGTCATTTATTGTAAACTTGTCGTAGGCTTAGACTAAAACTAGCCTAGTCCTGGTCGGGCAGAGACCAGGGATGCACAGATCACAATCCTTTTTGTTACAGTTTGGGAATCATACATCCCTTGTGTTTGGACCAGCCACTGCATAAAAAACCCAAGAATAGCGGAACTAAAACAATGGAAATATGCATGGGGAGCTTGCCTTAGACCACAGATTTCCCTGTTAGTTTACGAACATGTGTAGACACAAGGAATAAACAAAACCATGTGGCTGAGATCTAAAAAGGGTTTTTTACAGGATACATATTAGTTTTTTAGTTAAGGACAGATAGTGGAACCATTTATAGTGAGCAAAAAGAATCCAAATGAAAATGGAAAAAAATTATGGACTAAAGTTATCGTTTAAGAAGAATTGCCATAATATATATGCTACTTACTTGAGAATGCACAGTTAATTGGAAAATGCGTGCCACATCAGCAATCTCCAATGCCGTTGTTGCAATCTTCACTATGTCAGCACCAGTTGCTTGTATTCTTGCCACAAGGTTGCCAAGATCCTCCGCAGATGGAGTGTCATGATAATTGTGAGAAGATACAATGACTTTGAAATGTTCAGGCTTCCTTCCATAAATGGAATCATTGAACTCACAGGCAACCTTCAAAAAGAAATAACGGACGTGAAGATTATTTGAATTTTATAATCCTAGTAGAAATTCCAAAATTAAAGTAGGATAGAGGAACTCTAATATTAAATATCTCATATATAGCCCTGGTCATAGGTACCTGTTTAGAACAGAGCATCATGAGAAATTATCCGACAAGTTTATTGATAATTTGGTTCCTTACTTTGAGTTCATAATATAACATCCAGTACTCAGCATAAGTTTCTCACAAAAAATATACTAGTAGGAGTTCAAAAGCAAGACAATATCAGTTAAAACATTCAAACTTTCTGTTCAAGATCAAAAGTTAACATGTCACCCTCATTTAGAACACCCTAACCTTACACAATTTTTTCTTTTTGTCACTGAGAAATTCATCAAACGAAGGGTGCAAAATCTGTTATAAAAAGTACATTCTGTATTTAAAGAAAAAGAAATAAGAACTTAAGAAACAGACCAGTGTTAGAACAGTCAAATATGACAGAAGTGCAATGAAGTTTGCAGTACATAATGTAATGAAGCTCATCATACAAATTTTCATCGGAATGGAATGCAGACAGATTACTTTGGAAGCGACAAACTCATAAACATTAAAATGAAGGTAAAAATTTCAAAGAAATCTTCAAGAAGTGTCATGCTTGGGTTCTATGCGAACCATCTCAAGCCTTCAACCACCTAAGCTTTCCAAACACAGCACAAAACCTTTGAATTCTGTTTTAACCATAATAAATATTAGCTTAAATCACATACGCTAACTCCTTGCTAAAATAATCACACCACCATTTGAATTTTTTTGATTTGCATTTCAATGGGGAAGCAACCTGGAGCTCAACATCAATGTAATCAGCTCCAAACTCCATGGCTAATCGAAGGGCATCCAATCGCTTCTTTTCATCACCATCATACTGACCACCTTCCCATTTTGGTCTAGAAAAATACATAAAATCAGAAAGGTCTATGCTGGAGACCGTTAAGGTTACGTAACAAGATCAAATTATATTGTCTCCGGATCATGCACAATCATTCCAACAAAATGAAACCGAGATTTTTAAAGAAAAACTGCATATCTCAGACTATCCAGACTAAGTTTATATTGTATGGATTTTGACATGCAAAAATAACGCATAAAGAGATCAATCTTAAAAGAATTCCCAGTCATAAACCTGTAAGTGAATAGAGTGGGCAACGGAGACGCTTTAATAATAGTTTTGAGATCATCAGAAGGATTGAAGCTCTTCAAACTATCCAATCGGATCTCTACAAGGTCAGCACCACCTTGTTTCGCCTTGTTCATATTAATCACCATCTTATCCACGGATTCCGCCATTATAGGAGCACAGACTAGAGTTGGATTATTCCTCCCTCCACTTCCCATTTGCAGGGCAGCAGAAGAAGCAAGCTGAAATTAAATTAAATATAAACGACCAAAAGAAATTGATGAAAAATTCAGACATCAATATTAAATCGTTTTTATAAGCACATTGAAGATCATTTTGGTTGCTGGGAATCGAGGGAAAGCAAAAATGCCCTCTTAAATATGAAAAGAAGTAACAAACAGGGGAAGGACTATCCAACCAATTAATTAATCGTAATCAAGCAGCATTCAAAATTCAGCTCTTTGTTCAGTTGTAGAGAAAACAAGTGAAAAACTTGGAACCTCGTAAAAACCAAACAGGAAAGGAAACAAAAGGCGAATGAACGAATCCGAAAAAAATTAAATAGTAATAAAAGAATCAGTTTAGCTGCTCAGAAAAATTTGCAATCGGAAATGAAAATATGCAGACGCCGGAAATGGACGAGTTGAGAATTCGGACTTTTTTTTTCCGGCGCGTTTTCTTAGCAGCCAAAAGGGAAAGGAAAAGGAAATACAGAGTGAACAAATGGAGGAGGAGGAGGAGTTACAGTAAGTGGTACCAGAACGTTGCTAGACTCCATTGTTTTCTCGAGTTTGACTGGCGCAAAATGCACAACACTCTTCCTTCGTTCGTGCGGTTTGGTTTGGTTTGGTGAGTGAATGTATGTTTGTATGAGTGGAGGTTGGTGGGGGAAGTGGCTATCGGACCTTACGTTTTGGTTTGCGTGTTAAGTTGGCATTTTCCTGTGCATGAACTTGGGCTTTTGTATCGATTTGACTATCCATAGGACCCCACCCCGTATTGCAGTTTTGGATTTCATTCTTTTCCAATCAGTTTTAGGCTTACCTCCACTTTATGATGTTGTACTGGCTCAACATTGACACGTATATTCTTTTTCAACAAATTCAAATAGAATTTTTCAAGCATAGGCTCCTTAAGGAATATATACATATATATATATATAATTCATTACAAATTCATGGATTTTAAAATTCTATTTTTCAAGCATCTTCTATAACTTTTGTTTTGACAAACAACAAAATATCTATAAATAAATCGCAAAAATCCCACCAGCAAGATTACAAAGAAGGAATATGTGTGTGTATATAACTCACTATTTTATGAGCATAATTGTAAAAATATTATACAAATATTGATATTTTAAGAATTTGACATGATATTTCCACTCATTAAAATCATATACTAATACGAATTTTCATTTTAAATATAAGGCTATGAATTTGTACACGTTATCATTATTTTTAAATGAGATATTAAATTATAAATTTCTTTGACAGGGTCTCAAATTTCTAAGAATAATAGATGATATTGTAATCAAATCGAGTTCGAGTTAAGTAGTGCCTAGCCAAACTTGACTCGATTATTAAAAAATCAAATGTTCAAACTCAACTTGAATAAGATATTTTCATGTTCAAACTCAACTAGAGACCGATTAAAAACTAAGTGGAGGTAGCGCTAGACTAGACTAGTTTATCATTTTTTTTAAAGAAAAATAGAGTTTAATAAATAAAAAATAAAGAAAAATAAAATAATATATTAGAATATTTTACTCACAATTGTACAGTTAGATAAATATTTTTTTTTTTATTGCAGTAACAATATTTTACAAAATAGAATTAAATGTCAAAAGAATATATGACTATTTGGTTGATCTTATACAACTCTAATCAATTATACTTTTATAAAATAACAATATTTTTATAATATTTTATAATTATGCTCATAAAATAATGAATTATATTTACACATGTATATATTCCTTAAGTGAGCCGATATATGCTTGAAAAATAAAATTAAAAACTGAGTTTGAATCTCCAACGTTTGTTTAAAAAACAATATACGTGTCAATATTGAGTTATTAGAATAGGAAGGGCTAGATAGAGCAATAGCAAATCCTCAATGGAGAGATCTATTCTCTGAGGTGTGGGTGGAGATTATGGTGGCAAGAACCTCTGACCACAAGCCTATCTTAGTACATCTAAACACACGGATCTATGGGAATGAGCCTCTGAAGAGAACAGGGTTTAAATACGAGGCCAGCTGGGCTCTAGATGAGGACTGTGGGGGGTTCTTGAGTGAAATTTGGAGGGGGAAGGAGGGGGAGCCTAAGAGGATTATAAACCTACTGAATCAGAGCAGAAGAGTCCTGCAAAGCTGGAGCAAGCACATGAGACAGAGGGAGAGGAAAGAAATGGAAGAAAAAACTAAACAATTAAAAGCCTTTCAAGCTGAAGAATGCAGTAGCAATGTGGAGGAACTCAGGAAGGTAACCTCAGAGATGAATGTACTGCTAGAAAAAGAAGACCTCAGGTGGAAGCAACGAGCAAAAAGGAATTGGTACAAGCAGGGGGATAGAAATACCAAGTATTTCCATGCGTGTGCAAATCAAAGAAGGAAAAGAAACTGCATAAAAGAAGTGGAGGATGAGAATTGCAAAATGGTGAAAGGACACAAGGAGGTGGAGGCAGTTTTCAGAAACTATTTTGAGACTTTATTTCAATCCTCTCAGCCTGGAGTAGAGGAGATTGACAAATGCTTGCTAGGCATGAGTGGCAGAGTCACTAATGAGATGAATGACAGGCTGAAGAAGAAGTTTACAGAGATGGAAGTGACAGAAGCAGTGAAGCAAATGGCCCCTTTAAAGGCCCCAGGACCTGATGGTTTTGGGCCTTGTTTTTATCAAAATCACTGGGGCATTGTGTCAAGTGAAGTATGCAGAGCTGCGCTGGAAGTCCTAAATGGTAATGATATAGATCCAAACCTCAATTACACCAACATAGTCCTGATCCCAAAAACAAACTCACCCAGGAAAGTAACCGAGTATAGGCCTATAAGTTTATGCAACGTCATGTACAAAATTGTTTCTAAAGCCATTTCCAACAGATTTAAGCATGTCTTAGCTGAGATAATATCACCTACTCAAAGTGCCTTCCTGCCTGGTAGATTAATAAATGACAACATCATGGTGGCATACGAGTTGTTGCACTCTATGAGAAAGAGGAAGAAGGGGAAAGTGGGGAGTATGGCTTTAAAATTAGACATGTCGAAGGCATATGATCGAGTGGAATGGGGTTTCTTAGAGGCAGTGATGTTAAAATTGGGCTTTTGTGAAAAATGGGTTGAGTTGGTGATGAAATGTGTTAAAACTGTTTCTTATTCAGTCTTAATAAATGGGGTGCCTGGTTGTAAATTCTGGCCACAAAGGGGGTTGAGACAAGGGGACCCCCTATCACCATATCTGTTCCTTGTGTGTGCTGAAGGGTTAAGTAGCCTACTTGACTACTATGAGAAGAGAGCCTTCACAAAAGGGGTCCAAGTTGCTTGAAGGGGAACTAGCATAAATCATCTACTCTTTGCGGATGATTGTATTTTATTTGGAAGAGCAAAGATTGAGGAGTGGAGGAAGATTCAAGAAGTTCTGCAGGTTTATGAAAGAGCGTCAGGGCAATTCCTCAATAAAGAAAAAACTTCTGTCTTCTTCAGTAGCAACACCAAGTATGCTGATAAGCAGGCTATTCAAGAAGCTGGCCAATCCTATGTGTGTGGAACATATGAGAAGTACTTGGGTCTCCCTGCTATGGTGGGGAGATCAAAGTTTAATACTTTTAGAAGCATAAAAGAGAGGATTTGGAAGAAAATGCTTAATTGGAAGAACACTTTTTTATCACAGGCTGGAAAAGAAGTGTTAATCAAGGCTGTTCTCCAAGCAATTCCTACCTACACTATGGGAGTGTTCAAGTTACCCAACAGATTATGCAAGGACATTAATGTGATGTTCTCAAAATTCTGGTGGGGGAAGCAGAAGGAAGGGAAGGGAATTGTGTGGAGGAAGTGGGAAGGTTTGAGTGTGCAGAAAAGGAATGGGGGAATGGGGTTCAGAGACATAGAGAGCTTTAATACAGCCCTCCTTGCTAAACAAGGATGGAGGTTGATCAAATACCCATCCTCCTTGGCAGCAGTGATGTATAGAGAGAAATACTTCAAAAACAGAAGCTTCTTGGAAGCAAAACTGGGAGCTCAACCCTCTTTAGTGTGGAGGAGTATCTGGTATGCCAGGAATCTACTGAAAGAAGGTTTGAGATGGAGAGTGGGGGATGGGAAGGACATTAAAATATGGGGGTCAAAATGGTTACCAAAACCAATATCTTATGCTGTCCAATCCCCAGAAAACCAGATGATGAAAGACTCTAAAGTAGATGAACTTATTAACACTCAGGAAGGGGAATGGGATGAATTTAAAATTCGAAGTCTCTTTATAGAAGATGAAGCCGAGCTCATTCTAAGTATCCCTCTAAGCAGAGGCAACATGAAGGATAAGTTGATATGGGGTCCTTCCAAAAGAGGTGTTTTTTCAGTTCGTAGTGCTTATTTCCTGGACCTTGAGATAAAAGAGAGAAACAAAGGTGAAGGCTCCATTGAGAAGAAGACAGATGAGAGATGGAGGAGCATATGGGATCTTGAGGTACCAAATGCTACAAAACTGTTTCTCTGGAAAGCTGCTAGTAACCTGTTACCAACAAAAGAAAACCTATATAAAAGGAGGGTGACAGAGGATATGGGGTGTCCTATTTGTGGAGCAGAAGTGGAGTCCATAATGCATGTGCTGTGGGAGTGCCCTGCAGCAAATGATATATGGGGACAGAATGAAAGTGGGGTTAAGAAATGGGATAGATCCGAGAAGGATTTCTTGAGCATGTGGGGAAAGCTTATGAATAGAGTGCCAAAGAACCTATTGGAGGAAGTGGCTGTGTTGTTTAGAAAGGTATGGTTGAGGAGGAATGATTGGTTATTCGTGGGAAGAAAAGCCTGCCCAAGAAAAGAGATAATATCCACGAGGGCAGCTCTACAAGAGTTCAAAGACTTACAGGGCAATAATTCTAAGCAGGTAGCAGTTCAATCAGGTTTGACAGGAAGTTTGCAGTGGGAAAAACCTGCTCCAGACTATGTTAAGGTGAATTGGAATGCATCTATAGAGATTAAACAGAACAGAATGGGGATAGGGATCATGATCCGAGATGAACATGGGGAGGCCTTGGTTGCAGTGTGTGATAGGAGAGAAAATGTGATGGATGCAGCTGTGGCAGAATGTGTAGCACTAAGGAAGGCAGTGGAACTTTGCATAGCATTAAATATTCGGAAAGCAATTTTCGAAGGTGATGCAAAAGTAGTGGTGAAGGCTGTGCAGGAAGCTGAGGAAGACCTGCCATTGTTCAGTCCTATTGTTGAAGACATTAGAGTTTATTTTAGGAACAACCCTGAGTGGAGTATACAATTTGTATCTAGGAAAAAGAACACAGTAGCACATACTTTAGCAAAAAAAGCTCTAACTATAGAGGAAGAAACTGTATGGATTGAGGATGTCCCGGTTTGTATAGAGGGATGTCTAAAGAATGACAAAGTTGTAAGAAGAGAAAATGAATGAAAAGTACTGAGGTATTATTTCAAAAAAAAAAAAGAATAGGAGATGTCCTATTAATGATAAACTGGAGGTAAGCCGAACCCTTCAAATCATCTCATACGAATCAATTGTCCAAAAATTTTTTTCAACAAACTTGTGTTAAAGTTAACAGAGAGAATACAAAAATTAAAAGAGACAATACAAGTGGTGAGGGTAAGGAACCTGACAAAAATTTCTAGAACTTACAGTGCATACAATTAAAAATAAAAATAAACAAACAATGGAACCAACAAATTGGATCTGGTCCCTTGTTCCTTAGCCATGCCAAGGAAGGAACCTCTTTAATAGCGGTTATAAAATCCAATTGGTGGATTTACTGAATGTGGTTGTCATCTACATCCATGAAAGAGGCATTGCTAATGTATGTTCCGAAGTCATTAATTTGACGAAGATCTTCACATCTTTTCTCTTAGATTCTCGGTTAGGAAAAGTTAAAATATAGCATAATAGCTAGAATCAAACGATCTGGGTCATTGGTAGCGTATTGAATAGACACACGGCAGAGTAGATATCTGAGCTATATGCACTGACAAAGGCGAGGCAGAGGGACCAATATCCGAAGGATTTGGAGCTGAGGAGTCCAATTGTATTGTGTGTGTGCCATGTGGTGGTCAAAGACCGAAAAATGCGCCGAAGCGTAAAAAACTCGCACAACTTGGGTGACATGTGTGGGTCACGCAACCCGCACTCGACAGTCATTTGGCAACTCCTCCCCTGGGGTTTTGAAGATCAACAGCTCATGGACACAATAGTGAGGTGTGTGTGGTAGACCAAAGGCCATGGATCAAACATTCCTGATCTAGTGGAATTTTAAAAAAAAAAAAAAATTGATGAAACAAACTAGAAAAAGCTACCATGTAGCGACCAGGGAGGAGGAGAGGGAGGAGATCCCTTCCCTCCCATGAAGGTTTATGGTGGAGGTTTTGGTTATTGTTGGATGGGGCTATGGGTTAGAGAGGCAAAGGAAAAAGTTTGTATTCCTTTTGAGTTAATAATTAACATTGTCAAAACAAAAATAATTTTATGTTGAGAAGTACTATAGAGATAAAGAGATTCCACAAAAATAATCTTACAAACTAACATGTCTACTTTATTATAATAATATTTTTATGATAAAGTAAGTCTAACGTACCATATCAAGACACGTTAATTTGTAAAATATGTTTGTGATTGTAGCACTTTTCTTAACTAAATAAAAGTAAAGAACTTCAGGTTGCATTTATGGATTCTTAATTGCTTTATGGATTCTTAATTGTTGTATGTCTAACGTACCACATTAAGACACGTTAATCTGTAAAATATGTTTGTGATTGTAGCACTTTTCTTAACTAAATAAAAGTAAAGAACTTCAGGTTGCATTTATGTATTCTTAATTGCTTTATGAATTCTTAATTGTTGACGTACCACATCAAGACACGTTAATTTGTAAAATATGTATGAGAGAGAGAGAGAGAGAGAGAGAGAGAGAGGTTGAAATTGAGAATTAAGGTTTCTTCAAAGTTCTTACCTAAATATTAAGAACCTAAATATTAAAGCCTCTTATAGAGGAATCCTAAAATATTTATTCCTCCTTTAATATTATCCAAAATATTTATATGAATCACAATAAACCTTATACAATCCACTTCATATGGCCCTCTTCCACTTTATTGCCTTAAAATTGGATGGTAACTTTATGAGATCTTATATCTAGAATTGAACTCAAAAGTAATTCGAGCATGAAACTCAATAGTGATTGGTTTGAACATCATGGCTTAGACAAGTAAATATTATGTGAGAAAATGTAACCATGCTCAAATCTCTTTTATTTGCAACAAATTTTCACAGTTTGCATTTCCTAGTCGGATTCATTTTTGGGTTACCGTCATCTAAAGTATGGATCACATAGGTATTGGATTTCATAAAGATAATAACGATAATGATACTGAGGATATAATAGATAGTTAAAGATCGACTTCTTCCTCTTATTATGGAATTAATAAAGGATTTTTAGCTTTTGTGAGATCCTTTTTGTCGGTATACTTCGACAACCTAATTAGCACACAGTTCACATGGGATGGGCAGACAAACATCATTCAGAAATGAATTGGACCAACTTCAAGGCCATTTTAATGTTTTACTTGCATGCAAATCCAGACTCCAATTTCCTTGCATCTGCCAAAATATAATTTTTACATACAGCAAAAGCAAAACATGAAAATGTCCTGAAGAGTTTGGCTAGATTGCTTAATATATAACAATGCTCGATCAACAAATAACTGGAAAGCAGGTGATAACTTAGATATAGGGTAATAAAATTCTCAACTACATATCGTCTAATTGAGCCGTTGTAGAATCAATTGATATCAGCAGGAAATGACAGCAAGAACTGTACAAGGAAATTCTACATTTATACTCCAGCTTCGGAAAACTTTAACTTATCCACTTCCTCTGAGCTATCAGCCGGAGCCTTCTCGGATGAGTTGAGATCCACTTCTTCTGGGCTCTCGGCCAGAGCCTTCTTGGATGAGTTGAGAACCACTTCTTCTGAGCTATCGGCTGGAGCCTTCTCGGATGAGTCCTCAACTTTTTCACTTTCTGCAGGTGATGAACACACAGGCAAATCCACGTTCGCTGAAACATTGTCTGGCAGAGTTTTATGAACCGGCGAAGCATCCATTTCATCGACTGTGTCAGTTACTACTAAGCTGCCAATTGGACCCTTCTCAGACAAGCCCTCGTTATTTTCACCCTCTGCTGCTGCGATACTTTGAGGCAGACCCAAATCTTTTGAAACATTTTCTGGCACAGTTTTATCAACCGGCGAAGCATCCATTTCATCAACCGTATCAGGTTTAGAATCATTTGTTTCCTCGGTTGCTACTAAACTGCCAATTGGACCCTTCTCAGACAAGCCCTCGTAATTTTCACCCTCTTCTGCTGCGATACTTTGAGGCAGGCCCAAATCTTTTGAAACATTTTCTGGCACGGTTTTATCAACCAGCGAAGCATCCATTTCATCAACCATATCAGGTTTAGAATCATTTGTTTCCTCGGTTGCTACTAAGCTGCCAATTGGACCCTTCTCAGACAAGCCCTCGTTATTTTCTGGCACGGTTGTATCAACCCGCGAAGCATCCATTTCATCAACCATGTCAGGTTTAGAATCATTTGTTTCCTCGGTTGCTACTAAGCTGCCAATTGGACCCTTCTCCGACAAGCCCTCGTTAATTTCACCCTCTGCTGCTGCGATACTTTGAGTGAGATCCAAAATTTTTGGAACATTTTCGAGCACGGTTGTATCAACTGGCGAAGCATCCATTTCCCCAACCGTATCAGGTTTAGAATCATTTTTTTCCTCGGTTGCTACTAAGCTGCCAATTGGACCCTTCTCAGATAAGCCCTCGTTAATTTCACCCTCTGCTGCTGAGATACTTTGAGGCAGATCCAAATTTCTTGAAACATTTTCGGGCACAAGCCTACAGACCACAGCTTCAGACACTTTTGATTCCTCCACTCCCACTGAGCGGGAAAATGGAGCTCTTTCTGAGTTCTCAACATTTTCTTTCTCAGGCACCATGGAAGATGAAAGCAGATGAATGTCTTCTGACATATTTTCCCCTTGCATAATCTCACAAACCTGAGCTTCAGATCCGTTTGTTTCCTCCTGTGGCACCGAGCTGGCAACTGGAGCCATATCAGAGCAGTCCTCAACCTTTTCTTCCTCATTCACTTTGGAAAATGAAGCCAGATTATTGTCTTCAGATATATTTTCACCCTGCACAATCCCAGGAACCTGAGATAAATTCATCCGATCATTTGATTCCTCCACTGCTACTAAGCTGTCAACTGGACCCTTCTCAGATAAGCCCTCAATATTTCCAACTTCTGTTGCAGAGGGACTATGAGGCAGATCCATGTTTTCTGAAGCTTTTCCTGGCACAATGCCACAAACATGAGAAACCATAATTTGATCATCCATTTCGGCTTTTGATTCCTCCAGGGCTGCTGAACTACCAATTGAACACATATTGGAGTCCTCAACCTTTTTCTCCTCCAGGGCTGCTGAGCTACTAACTGAACACATATTGGAGTCCTCAACCTTTTTCTCCTCCGCCATGGATGATGAAGGCAGATCAATGTCTTCTGATATATTTTCTTGTGGCAAAGTCCCACAAACCTGACACGTACATATTAGTCACTAGTCAGCACAAATCAGTGAGTGACAAAAAGGACCCGAGCCTCAGCTCAAGATGTGAGTGTAGTCATGGATGGGTGCAGTAACTAACAACAACAAATACCAAGACTATCACAGAGAAGAATCATTAAAAAAAATCACGTAAAAGCCACTTTTGAAGCTAGAATACTGTAAGGCATTTTATCATAAATGGACAATTGTAACTCAATAGAATACTTGTAAATTTAAGAGACAGTTCGTACAAAAAAAAAAATAGGGTGTTGATTGTTTCTCAGAAAGGAAAAACATTACCAAATGCATAAAAACTGGAAGTAATACATAGTAAAATTACTGTAAGCATGATTTTCACTCTCTAAAACGGTCTAGTCCTCCACTATGATAGAAGTTAATGCTTTTTGTGGTCTGAGTTGGATTCGATAGAATAACTTTAATCCAGTAATTTAGACAGCCCTACCGGTTTTCAAGATCAAGGTTCAAAGTAGGGAAAATTTTTCAAGGATTTTTGGTTTTGATTTATATAAATATCCCACAAAATCCCACAAACCTGAGATGCACCATCTCCACCACACATCTCAGCTTCAGGACAAAATGATTCTTCCAGGCTGCTAACTGGACCCTTCTCAGTCAAACCCTCAGTTTCCTCTTTCTCTGTTCTTAAAGAAGATGAAGGCAAATCCATGTTTTCTGACACAGTATTTTCTGGAACAATCAGACAAGCCTGCGATGCCTCCATTTGATCACCCATTTCAGCTTCAGAACCATGAGTTTCCTCCAGTGGAACTGAGCTAGTAACTGGATCCTTGTCAAAGCTGATCTTTTTGTCCTCTTCCTCCAAGGAAACAGAAGGCAGAACCACATGTTCTGATATACTTGAAAGTAGAAGCCCACTGTGCTCAGAAACGTCTATTTGTTGAGCCTCTTCAGCTTCCAACCCTTTTGATACATTCACTGCTTCTGAGCTGCCACCAGGACCCATCTCCAATAAACCATCAACATTTTCACTCTCAGTTGCTGATGGACATATAGGCAAATCCACACTTTCTAAGACATTACCTGCCACAAGTTCATGATCCAAAAAATCATCTGTTTGATCATCCCTTTCAGGTTTAGAACCAACTGATTGCTCCATTGCCATTATGCTACCAACTGGACCCTTCTCAGATGAGCTCTCAATATTTCTACCCTCTGTGGCTGAGGAACATTGAGGCAGATCCATGTCTTCTAAAATGCTCACCGGTGCAGTCCCACAAACCAGAGGAACATTCATTTGATCATCCATTGTAGGTTTAGATCGTTTTGAATCCTCCACGGCAAATGAGCTGCCAAGTGGACTCATATACGTGTCAACCTCCTTTCCCTCGGTCACCAATAATGATGAAGGCATTTCACTGTTTCCTGATACGTTTCTTTCTGGAAAAATCTCACAAACCTGAGATGTACATATTGATCACAACAAATCTATCAAGTGGCAAAAACATACTCGAGCCTTTGCTCAGGAGGCGAGTGGATCACGGATGAGATATTAATATTTTATGTACAGTAAAGATATTGCAAGGCATATAATGTTTATTAAAATCAATGTTCTTTGCTCTATTTATTCATTTGCAAATGAAATATATTTGTTAGTAAATATGTACAAAGAGTAGCAATCATATTAGAGAAGATATTGAACTTTCTCTAACATACATACTTATGTATGTGTGGGCATAATTGTGTGTTGTGCGTGCGTGGATGTGTTTTGGTGAGTGTGTGGGAGCGTGCACACACACTATCACCTTGTCTTAAAAATCGAAGAAGCGTTTTGATAAATTTCTCTAATCTTAATGTCAATCCAGAAGTCCATTGGCTTTCAAAATCGACATATGATTAGACAGTTTTTTAAAGGGACTCAAAACTGTTATATTGCTAAATTTGGCAGTCACACTAACCTGAGATGCATCAGTTGCATCACTCATCTCAGCTTCAGGACATTCTGAATCCTCCAGTAGTACTAAGGTGCTAATTGGATCCTGCTCAGACAAACCCTCAGTTAGGTCCACTTCCATATTGCAAATCCCAACACAGTCAGCCCCAGAACTTTGAATTTCTGGCGGCAATGGAACATCATTAGCATTAGCAGATGCAACCACTGAGTGCACAGTCTCCAACCTAACTTCCCCTTCATCTTCACCAACACCACATGGAACACCTGTTTGGCCCTTGTCAGAGGGAGTCTGATCTGATTTTGGAGTACCATAACCTGATGCAGTGCCAACTGGTTCCTGAATATCTCCAGCATTAATATCTTTTTGGGGAAGTTCCAAGCCCTCTACAATAGCTTCACCAGAGCATTCAGTAGCTTTAGCTTCAACAGAAGGCAAGTTGAATTTATCAGAAACACTCACATTAAAATTATTAACGTCAGAATATTCTCGAATTAAAGGAAGTAGTGTGGAACCTTGAAGACTTTTAATGTCTAGAGAAGAAGATTTGGGAGACACTTCTGGAGAAGGGTCTACACTGTTTTCAAAATTACCCTTGGTTACACCAGGATGCTCCACCACACTGGAATGATCACCAATATCATCAGCTATTATGGGACTCGTGGTACACTCAATGCTTCTGACATCACAAGGAGAAGATTCTTCAACAGCACTCTCAGTTTTGTTCCCAGAACCAATCTCAGTCTCAACCACATCAGCAGCCACTACTAGGCGTGAGTTATCTGGAGTTTCCAAAATAGGTGAGGTGCCTCTAAGATGATCACCAACATCATCAGATTTTCCTAGAACTCCAAGACCTTCAGGGAAGTTAATATCATCAGAAGATCTCACAGGCACCTGAACAAAATGTTTTGTTTCATTTCCAGAACCACACTCAGCCACATTAGGAGACTTCACCACGTCTGAATGATCTGGATTTGTTGGAACAGCTGAGGTAGTTCCAGGATTCTCACTGGCATCATCGGTCCTCGTAGAAATCATGGGACATACTTGGCCACTAATATCAAGGGGAGATGAATTTGGGGACTTTCGTAAAGAAGACTCAGATTTATTTCCCAAATTATGATCAAATTCAATAGCAGGCTCCACTTCACCTGGCCTCACCAAAAATGAACCTACCTGGTCCCCAGAGACCCCTGTACTAAATCTAGCAAGATCACCATCCAGACAGGCAGGATCAACATCTTTCTGGCCAGAACTGAGAGAGTCTGTACATATCGTCTCCATTTTACTTGGCATGTTTGGCTTTTCATTAGAAAGCAGTTGGGTAGTTCCAGGATTATCATCAGCAACTTCAGTCTCTGTGGAAATTGTGGGATATACAATGCCACTAACAACATCAAGGTGAGATGACTTTGGAGACTCTTTTGCAGAAGACCCTGTTTTTTCAGTGGAATCATTATCAAAAGCAACAGGAGACTCCACCTCAACTGGACATATCGAAGATGAATACACCTGATCGCTAGAGGCCCCAGTGCTAAATCCAGGAAGATCACTATCCTGAGGTGTTCTCAGGCAAGCATCAACATTCTTTTGGCCAGCATTGAGAGGAGCCGCACAAATGCCCTCTGTTTTATTTGGCAAAGTTGAGTTTTCATTAGAAAGCTGTCCTGAATCTTCCACCTCACCAATGGAGCCAGAAGCATAATTGTTCTGAGGTTGGTCTCCATTGATCATGGGAACAAGGCTCTCACTCACAACAGAGGCCCTGTCATCTTCGACTTTCCCCTCAGCTTTAGTCTCCAATTGCTCTTCAACAAAAGCTGGAGGTGTTTTTTCCATGGTTGGCAAAGCTGAACATGCTTTATCCTCCGACCTCTCAATTTTGGTTACCTCCACTGAGGTTTTACTTGATACAGCTAATTTTGGGGGATCCCTCCCTTCACTTCCAAATGACTCGACAATTCGAGTTTTTGGAGAGCAAGTTCCTGAAAAAACCTCCTTCATCACACGAGCAACATCATTCACATTAGCAGTCTGAATTCGACCTAAAGCAGACGTCTTATCTGAAGTCCCAGAACCACTTTCAAGCTTTGCTGATGAGCTGGTTGGCTGCTTATTTTGGGTAGCATTGGCTGATCGCTCTTTTCTTTTTGGATCATGAACAGTTAAACCTCCAGGTGAATGGACTTCACATGCTGGAGCTTGAATAACAACGCTTGGTTCCTGCACATCAGTTCCCTGCTTACCTCTCAGGGAAATGGCTTTGGTCCCCATCGAATCCCCAGATCTATTCTGTGATTGCAGACTTGATTTTTGATCCTGACCAAGCAAACCATCAGGAACAGCAGGTGCTGCTATAGAATGTTTCTTTCCTCTGCGCCGGGTTGCCTCTACTCTGGCTGGAGTCTTACGACCTTGCCTTTTGATTTGTATAGGTTCAGAAGGGCAAGGAGGGATAGATTGAGAGGCTGGGGCAACATAAGCATAAGAAGCAGTTGACTCAGGATTAGGAGCAATCTTGGCAGCAACATTAGGCACTGTCACACTGAGGCCTTCCATGGAAGGAGAGCTAGAGAATGAATCAGCTGGAAGAGCAAAAACTGGAGCTGCAGCATTCGAAGCAGACACCACCGGATGGCTTTTATCCTCTGAACTATAGCTTTTTATCGTCTCAACAACAGTATTACTTGATACAGTTACACTTGCAACAACCCCACCTGGGCTATTCAAAAGCTCACTAAGTTTCGGTTTTGACAAAACATTTTCAGACAAAACCTCAACTGCCACAGGTTGCTTCTCACACATACCAGTATTTTGAGTTTTCCCTGAGGCATTCCCTGCACAAATTTGACATCCTTCAGTTTCTCAAGCCAATAAGTCATCCTTCACCATATGTGATGTAACAATTTCATCAACTTTTAAAGATGCATAGTACTTACCTGGCAATCTGGCAGCATTTTCTTGCATTGTTGATGAACCTGTTATCTGCTTGGCTTGGGCAACATTATCCAGCTGTTCAATTAATTTTTTATCCTGACCAGAAACACCGTCAGGTGGATGACATGTTTGCTCCTGGACAACAGTTGTCATTTCATGAGCATTATTCTCTTTCTTAATAAGCTCTGAATAACCAGATTTATCCTGTGAATGTGCATTTGGTTTTGAATCCTGGCCAGCCAACACACCTGAAACTGCAGGTGAAACCATTGCTGGTTTCCTCCCCCTACGCCGAGGCACTCCACCTCCACTTGGAGTCTTTTGGCTTTGAGCTCTAATTTGCAAGGGTACAGAAGGACAAGGTGGGGTGGATTGAGAAACCAAAGAAGCAGAAGGCAAAGGGGGGATTGCCTGAGAATTCAAAGCAATCCCCACATCAGAATGCTGATCAGTTCCAGTAGAACATGTTAAGGCAGCAGAACTGGGTAAAGAATCTGAAGTATGGTCAGATATATTTCCACTCATGGCAATGGCTTGACTCCCAGATGGATTTAGGGCTTGAATTTGTGATTGCTCATTTAGTCGTGGATCAGGACCAACTAAAGCATCAGGCACAGCAGGTGTTACCAGCCCCGGTTTCTTTCCCCTACGCCGGGGGGCTTCAACTCCACTTTGAGTTTTCCGACCTTGTCCTTTTGCTTGAATGGATACAGAAGGGGCAGCAACAGTTGGTTCAGAGCCAGGAGTAACAGGAGGTAAAACAGTGGCAGGCTGAGAGCTTGGTGTAATCCCTACACCAATATGATGCATGGTTCCACTTGTACCCTCCCCTATAGTAGAACCAGGTAACAAATCAGAACCTGATGTTGAATTTGTCATTTCGACAGGTCCAGTAGGTGCTAAAGGAGCCATGGCAGCTGGTGACTTATCCAATGTTGTTCTTTTCGGCCTTCCTCGGCCCCGTTTTGAAGGCAGTGTTACCTCTTTGCTCTGCTGCAAAATCAGAGGCTCCCCTGATGGTGGTGGGGGGGCCAGTGGGGGGGGCAGTGGGGTTGGAGCATGAGGTTCAAAGCTAACAACAGCCCCCACAGACCTACTAGAATTTGTTGCAAACTTTGTCTGCATCCCTTCTTCGTTTGGTTTGGGAGATTCAGGGGAGTCAACCTTACAAATCTTCTCAAATTCCTCTTCAGTCCATTGCTCTTCATAAGAACGCACCTACAAAAATACCAATTTCAGAAAAATGAAAATTCCCAATCCATTCAAAGGGAGTCAAGGGACACAATAGTCTATATATACATGTACTTATTAGCATATAGCAGGAAACTACAGTAAGCACATGCTCAAATTATGCTTATCAAACATGATCGACAAACCTCTCTAGCCCGTTTGCCCCGTCCATAGTGTTGAGTATCAAGGCCTCCAAGATACCCACTCTTCCGCTTTACCCCGACGTTAGATACTACCCCAGCCTTTGGCACTTCATATATCTTCATTGCTTCACAAAATTCTTTCAAGTCGTCATCTGTAACAAGGCGAGCAGGCGGGAGGAGAGGTAAAGGATCAGAAGCATCCATCCCATGTCCACATACCAATTTCTTCCATGTCGCCTGCAGAGATTTGAAGTTCTTGTAAGTCACTTCATTAAACAAGCAGCAATTCAATTATTCAAGGATATTTAAACAGCCAAAAATCAACAACCGAGACAGCCTTAGTACATATGCATGCATGCATACCATCTCTTGCTCCCGCCTTTGTTTGTCAACTGATTCAAATACATCAATCTCTGATTCACTGCCAACATAGGATAGTCATGAATTGTAGGCTATAAAGTTAAGATTTCAATAATGCAGGGAAGGGAGGTTCTCAGGAATGGAAGACATAGTGACAATTTAAACAAAACCAAAATGTAAGGCTATTATAATCTCAAAAGCTGGAAAAGAAAGTCGGGGCATTATGCAAAAGCACAGTGATGGAGAACAATGACATAAATACAGCAAAACAGATTATTATTAAGTCCATCAAAATTTGAGGCCAATGCAATAATCCTTTCCGGTTGCAAAATTACCTAACCGTTTTGATGTGCTACAAATTTCTATGATGGAACATGGTGGCTTGTGACTTAACAGTGTATAAGCCGTAACACGGTAGATGGCCAAATACCCTGGGTTATGCCAAAATCAGTGGTAGATTTACTCACATGTTGGACTAAACTTCATGCTCTCAAGTGGCAGCAGCATGCAAGATGATTACTTTGTGCATTATGTAGTGCATTTGGTTAGAAAGGAAAGAGAGGTGTTTTAATAATAGGGAACGCAATGTTGAAGAACTCTGGAAAATTTTTATGTGTTCCTTGTTTAGTTGGTTTTCAGCTATTGTACTTAATGGAGGGGCTGTCCATGAGTTTTTGTCCTCGTTTTTCTAGTATCAGATTGTATTAGGCGTTTCTTTTGTATACATCCTGTGTACATGGGCTTCGCCTATTGCTTTTGATGAATAAAACTTTTACTTTAAAAAAATAAAAATAAAAATTCAAGAATTGTTGATAGCGTTTGGTCCTTTTATTAGGTAACCGAATAATGGGAAATATGCACTCATCTATTCACATTAACTCCCTGACTTGTTGTTTTTAACCATGGTGGACATGTTCCACAATAATGCTAAGACACAAATAACGGCTTCTGCAGTCTCATAAATATCCAGGCATTTGAATTGAGTGCAGACAGAACTATTGCATAACTACAAATTAAGATAAACCTGCGGGCTATGATATCATTTAGGGCATCATCATCTAGTACGGGTGCAGCTTCCTCTTTCTTACACTCCCGCAGGAGGGACTCCAAGTACTCTCTCCGATCTTCAGCACTGTGATAAAGAATTTGTCATGGAAACTACAGAACTCGTTGGAAATATATGATGCAAATTTCAGCTAAACAAATATCCTAATTAACCTTGTATTATTGTCAAAGAAACCAGCGGTAATGCTTTGATTAGCAACTCCCAGTTTGTGCTCAGCTGCAGCTCTGACTTGTTCTTCAACAGTTTGGACCTTGTCACAAAAAATGTGATCTTTCAATACAAAAAAAAATCTATTTGTAAGCCTCTTTATTGATACACCCAAAACACTGCTGATGTGGAAGGCTTCCACATTAGCTATCATAAAAAATATTGGCGCTTTGACCTTTTTAAAATTGTAATAGGGCACACAGCAAGTGGTGTGTTTACACACTGGCTTGTATGTAGCAAAACTCCTCAATATAATTTAGGAAAAACATAACATATACTACAAGGAACTTGAAAAACCATGTATCTAAATGTTGAATACTTTAGTTAATTTTAGTTCCACATTTATGTAGTCCAATTATCCAAAAACCAAATTGAAAAGGAAAATTATTAACACAGCAGAACAACTAGGAGAGGTGGAAAGGACCACAAACTAGAAGCCCAATTGTTAAGCAGAAAAACACCATTTTTTAATCGGTAAATAAGATCTTATTCGTCATAAGAATAGGCAAGAGCCCAAGTACACGGGGACATATACACGAGCGTCTGCTATTAATGATGTTCTATTGAAAACAGAAAAACAACTCTCTCACTGATGATTCTTCCCAGTGACTCTCACTAGCAAAACCAACTCATTCTCTAAGTCATTCTCCTTTGGCGTCGTTGGCTGGGAGTTTGTATTCACATATAAAGTTACCATCAAGTTGAAGGTATTCGATTATTTGGCAGGGGAAACAATTTTAGCATTGTGTATTAACGAGTGGACCATGGAGCGAATTCACTCGTTGCCAAAGCCTCAGAGGGGAAGCTAGCGTGTTTTGGTTACCATCAACCATGAATGCCCTTATCCTAATACAAGAGAAGAGTCTATGAAGTCTGCTAGAGTAGGAGACAGAGTCTTTATTGCCTTAAGTTGTTCCAACAAATGGGGCAGGTATTTGGCTGTCACATATTACGGAAGCAGTGGCCGGACTGGCTTCATCGCCATACCAGATGGAAGAGCTACAAGGGATGGAGAGAATTGGTGAGGCACCGAAAAAGGTAGCAGTCTTTTTCAACTTGTTCCTAGGCTCTATGTCAAGGTATTGAGTTGCCATGGAAGCTTCATGGTGGGTTGATGTGATACTCCATATTGACTGATAAGTGTAGGTGGCGTACATCCCAAATTGCTTGGAAATGAGAATTTCTTACTCTTTATAATGGTTACAATAGGGCTCCAATTGTACCATCAAATAGTCCTTTTGGAGTGTAGGCCCATATGTGGCTCGGGCCTCCCTTGGGGTGTTACAGTTGACACTTTCAGCAGTAGGGTCTCGAAAAGGGCTATGATAGCAACTCTATTCAGGGTGACTGGACAATAGATGTATGCCAATGCTCTGCTGGGGCACATGATGGCAACAGTCGTATGCCATGGCTGGGAAACATTTTTAGAAGATTTCCTAGACTTGACTCAAACCACTTTCCCATCCTACTGGATTGCAAGCATTTTTAGAAGGGCAAAAGGTACTTCAATCTGAAAAACGTTGACTAAAATCTTAGGGGCTTTGTGGAGATGGCAAAAGTGGTAGTTTCATACCATTTTCAAGGTACACAAAGTGATGTCCTGAACCACCAACTCAAAGCTTTAAAAGCCGAGATGAAAGTTTGGAAAGAGCAAGTGTTAGGTAATGTGGAGACAAAAGAAGCTTTTTCTAGATTAACTTAGTACTCTTGAAGCTATTGAAGAGGGAAGGGCATTAGAGGCTGATGAAAGCCCAAAGAATTCACTAGAAATAAGGAAGGGGGCTTGCCCTTCTAGAGGACATTTGTTAGACATGTGCCCTATGGTTGAGGGATAGTGACAGGGGTACAAAGTTCTTAAATGCTGGCCAATTAACATAGACAAACCAAATCCATAGACATCTTGCGTGTGAATGGAATAGATCTAGCCAATCACCAAGAGATAGTAATCACATAGCACAGTTCTACAAGAGATTAACCCCTAGGGGTTGGCTCAAGTGGGTAAAGGCCTTGGTCTTGGTAGTATGGTCCCTCAGGTCTAAGGTTAAAATACTCTTAGGTGCAAACAATTTCTAGGCGCCATTGAATTGGAGGAAATTTCCTTGAATTACCCAATGTGCACTTGCCAAACTCCTAGTTGAGGGCCAGTGCACCCCTGGGATTAGTTGGGACTTTGCTCTCGGATACCTGGTGCCAATCAAAAAAATAAAAGGTTCAAGAGATTGCACAAAAAACTAGAGACATTAATTTTATGGCTTGGCTTCTTTTTTTACCTATCAAAAAGTTATATGGCTTGGCTTCCAAAGCATTGGGAGGCAAGGAGACCAGTCCGTTGGAAAGGCCCTTTAAAAAAGTAAAGCTAGGGAGATAGGAAAATAAATGAATGGGGACAAAGCTCAAGGCCCATATGGCTACTCCATGTCTATTTTGCAAGCTTGTCCAGCGTTGGTGAAGAAAGACCTAACGAGGGTTTTTGTGATTTGAAGCAATCTCAAGTTTTAGGGTCGGTTTGGCTAATGTTTGGGAAGTGAGATGAGATGAGAACATCTCATCTCATCTCAAGACTTAACATAATTTCCTTCCCAAACACCACTCAAATACAAAACATTTTTCAATTTCTCTAATCATTCTTAGTTTTACCCACCCCTGGGTAGCCCAAGAGGTAAGGCAAACTTGTGTGCATGAGCCCCATGTCACAGGTTCGATTCCCCCTAGGATTAAACTGCGATTTAAGTGGGAGGCCATGGCGGTGGGTTGTTGTACTAGTCTCCCAAGGGGTTTAGATTCCATGGGTGAGTTATAAGGGCTCTGCCATGGGGTGGTTTTCCCGTCATCAAAAAAGAAAAATTCAAATATACAACTTTTTCATCTAATCATTACAACTTTCACAAACTTCCAACCAAAACACAAAAACAATAAAACTTTTTCAAATTTCAAAACAAAAATAATATTAAAAAATTATATTAAAAAAATATAACTTTATAATATTTTTATTAAACTTTTTCTCTCTCATTTCCCAAAACCCAATAAAACATCTTAACTCAAACAATTTCACTATTATTCACAAACAATTTCACTATTATTTACAGAATTCTCATTTCATCTCATTACCTAAACATGCCTTGTTAAGAGTTACTATTAGTTGGTAATGTGGAGATGTTGACAACATGGCCTATAGGCCTGCTAGGTGGGCGTATTTAGCTTGCCCGATCCATCCATCCACACCCGCATGGTACCAGGCTGCGAGCAGACCCTCATATTAAAATAAAGGGCAGGGAGCAAGTAGGGTACCCACCCGCCTGGATTTTCACCTACACCCACCTGATACCAGCATATAAAGAAGAAAAAATAAACTAGTTCTCTCTTTCTACTCGCCCGCATTTTTTCAACCACCTCTCTCCCCTCTCTCTCTAACCCAACAAACCTTATTCTTCTCTTTTGCTTCATCCCTTCCTCCTTTTCTTCTTCATCTCTTCCTCTTCTTTTTTTTTTTTTTTTTTAATTCTCCAAGAACCACAACCACGCCAGTCGTGGGTGGATCAGATGTTATTTTTTGTGTGTTCTTTGTATATTTCATTGGATCTATGTTTTTAATGAATATATGTATTGTGGTGGTATATGTGGATTGTAAGCTTGGATATGTTGATTTGGAGATCAATGTAGTTTGGAGGATTAACTAACAGTGAGCTTGAAAATCTGCTTGCACAGCAATCAAACGGGGCCACCCATATATGCAAGACTAGGCCAGGGCAACAGGGAAAAAAGGGGGGCAGCACTCAGGCTAAGGGGGGAGACCTGGCTGCCCACCCGCATAGGGCGGGTAGCAAAGTTGAATCAAGGCCTACAATTGGAGCTAACTTATAAGGCAAAGTTGATATAGATTATGGAGACATTTGATTGGTAGGGTGCAAGAGACTGTATTTGTATATGGGAGGTAGAGTGATCATGATAAAGACTACCCTTCAAATCTGCCCACGTACTTCATCCTTATTCCCCCTGATCGGAGGTGTTGCCAACCACATTAAGAAGCTATAAAAGAATTCCTTATGAGGCAAAGGGGAGGCAGCAATATTTCACATAATGAATTGGCCCAAAGTGTGCTGCCCAATCTCTGAAGGAAGATTGGCTATCCAAAGATTGGTTACTCTGAAGGAAGATTGGCTATCCAAAGATAGGTTACAAACACTTTACCAAGCATACTGATTTTATTCAAACGAGCTTTTAAACTGTTAAAGAGTACTTTTCAAGCTTTCATACTCGAAACAAAATGACCACCAAGTCATTTTACAATGCATTAGTCCCCCTACGACAACAATGCTTTTCATGGAAGACCATTTGGAGGAGCAACTCCTAGATAGTGACATTCTTTGTTTGGACAATGACACTCAGAAAGATCAAGAAGAGGTTGGCAAAATGGAAAAGGATGTACATGCCAAAAGAGGGAAGAATCACATTAATCAAGAGCACCCTTTCTAGTCTTCCCACATTTTTTTTATCTCTGTTTCCCTTGCCTGCAGGTGTGGCTAATCGAATTGAGAAGCTTTTTCAAGCCTTCTTGTGGGGAGGAATTGGAGAGGAGGATAAGTTCCATTTGGTTAAGTGGAATAAGGTATGCTCTCCAATTTCAAGTGGAGGGTTGGGATTTTGAAATATGAGGATCTTTAATAAGGCACTTCTTGGGAAAGGCTATAGCATTACCATCAGAAAGGGGATTCTTTGTGGAGAGCTATTATTGAATCAAAGTATGGGAGCTCGTGGGGTTTGGTGTTCTAATAACGTGGGGTGCGCATGGCATAGGTTCGTGGAAGAATATTATAAATGGATGGGACTTGGGAGGTATTTGCTCATTTTATTAGCTTCACCATTGGAGCGGGATATAGGGTCAGATTTTGGCATGATACTTGGTTTGGTAATTCTGCCCTCAAGATTGTGTTTTCTTCTCTTTTTTGGATGGCTCTTGATCAGGAGGCATTGGTCTCGGATATTTTGAACAGCTCTAGTGGATCCTCACATTGAAATGTTCATTTTCTTGGAGCTGCCCATGATAGGGAAATTGGAGTCATTTCCAAATTTTCAAGTTTAATGTATGCTTCGAACATTGGTAGCATTGAGGAGGATAGGATGCTTTGGATGAATACAGGGGATGGGAAGTTCATTGTGCGATCTTTGTACAAGGCTTTGTCATGTCAAAATCATATTTCATTTCCCTGGAAGCGCATTTGGAGAAGTAAGGTGCCGCCTAAATTGCTCTCTCTGGTTGGATTGCATCTCTTGGGAAAATATTGACTATGGACAACTTGAGAAAGTGTGGACTCATTGTAATGGATTGGTGCTACATGTGTGACTGGTGAATCTGTGGATCGTCTTTTACTTCACTGTAAGCTGGCAAGGATGTTATGGGCTACAATCTTTGATAGAACGGGACTTGCATGGGTGATGCCTACAAGACTGGTGGACTTGTTTGCTTGTTGGAAACGGCTTCAGGGCAATTCCCAAATTGCTATGTATGGAGAATTATTCCTTGCATGTCTCATGTGGTGTATTTAGCCTGAAAGGAATGAGTGGAGCTTTGAAGATAGTGAACGCTCCCTGGATGAGCTTAGAAGTTCCTTTTTCCATACTTTATTTCTTTGGTCTTCTGCCAGTGTATTTAACAGAGCCAGCTTACATGACTTTTTTGTATCACTTTCTAGCTCCTAACTTGTAACTGGGTGTTCTCTGTTGTATGTTTCATGTGTACTTGGGCTATGCCTATTTACTTGTTTCCATAAAATTTTATTTTACTTTTTATTTTAAAAAAGAAAAAGAAAAAAAAAAACTAAGAGGAATGTTATGGCATGGGGACTCCATAGATCATCTCTTACTCCACTATTAAGTAGCATCAACATTATTGCAAGCTGCCATTGATCTCTTTGGATTGAGATGGGTAATGCCTAAAAAGGTAGTAGATCTATTAGCATCTTGGAAGGGGTGTTTTGATATTCAGCGTAATCAGACATTGAAAATGATCTTAGCTTGCTTGATGTGGTATATACAGAGGGAAAGAAATGACAAAAGCTTTGAAGATAAGTGAAGGACCATCAAAGACGTAAACATCTTCAATGGATTCTATCAATGGATAGCAGCCAACCTATCTCTCTCTAGTTTTACTTTCAAGGACTCCCATGCTCTTCTCTCTCCCTCCTCTCATTATGTATACCCGTATACTTCAATTATATTACTCTCATTTTTTAACTTGAATAAAACTTTAGCTTATTAAGAAAAAGAACAACCAAGAATTAGTAGAAACTTGTGAGGCCTATGGAGTTCAAGATTAAGAGTCTTATGGCCACAATTGATTGGGCCACAAAATATTAACCAGTTTTACCCAGCATCTTAACGGGCAACTATGTTGCAATATTCCAAGTGACAAACGTTGAAGTTTGCCTTAGACAGATCTGCTCTACTGCTTTAAAGCATGTATAAAATAAATGCCAAAGAGAAAAGGGGAAAAGTAAAAGAAAAAAAGAAGAAAAAAGGCCAAAGATATGCCACAAGGAGATTACAAACAAGTTTGGAATGGCTAATGGATTTCGAAATCAGTATCATTATCAAAATTTAAGCATACTTAAGCCAATGCAATTAGTTAAGAATAGAAGTTTGGGCAATTAAGAGTAGAAAGTTCAAGATATTAGATAATTTGAGCAGAAGAAACGTTCAAAATATTGGCAATGAAGCAATCAACAAGCATACATGAGAACAAAATCGATATTTGTCAAGAAAAATTCTCCGCCTTGGCCAAGTTAATGCAGAGAATAAAGCAGCACAGCATTACTCATTAAGATTAGGAATAGAAGTACAACCATGTGGCATCACCAGTATCTGAGAGAGCTCATCAACAATTTTTACAATACTATCGACGAGTTGTGCCAAATATTGTGTACTACCAATATAATATAAACCACAAACCTCTAAAACAATGAGCATACTTATAATCCAAATGGTTATGTGATGACAAAATCGAAAGCAAAATTACTTACAGTTTCAAATCGAAGAACAAGAACCTCTCTCTTCTGGCCAATTCTATGGGCCCTTGCCTGCGCTTGCAGATCAACCTGGTAATATGCCAAAAACACAAATAAATGAATAAATAACCAGCTTTAAATCCCCCACTACACAATCATCCAGACAAACAAATCAAGGAACAGAAATGTGCATAGTGCCTGTGGATTCCAGTCGGTGTCGAATATGATCACAGTATCAGCAGCTTGAAGATTCACTCCAACACCACCAGCTCGAATGCTAAAATCCCGGATCAAAATGTCAGTTTCAGCCTAAGCATGCATAAACTACTCATGCACACACAGCAAGTACATCATATCTTGTAAAATTTCTTATTTCATTTTTGGTTACAAGGTGCATCATAGCTTGTAAAACTTCTTATTTCCTACAGCCCTGCCACACACAGTAAAGAAGCACAAACTAGAAAGATGAAGTGCCTAGAATTTATCGGACATCAATAACAACCTGAGCAGAAAAATAAAAAAGGGTGAATCTTGTCGGTTGAACATATCTATAAGGGCACCGCGATCACCCCCAGATGTATGCCCATCCAATCGAAGGTACCGATATTGTTTCAAATTAAGATATTCCTCCATGACATCAAGCAGCCTAGTCATTGTGGAAAAGAAAAGAACCTGCAACATTTTGAGTTCACGTCAAAGCTATAAAAAGCATTGATTTCTAGCATGTTAACCACCTTCCTAACTAATAAACTCAGAATCATGTTAAAGAAAAGATAGGTACTTGACTTCCTATATATAAAAAGACGGTACTGGAATAGATAAATCAGCCCAAGCTTGCATATGGACTGTTTTAAGAATGCTTCACTCAGGATTGCCACCAGAAAATTTACTGGTGAAGGAAGGAGGCAAAAACAAATGGGAAATAAATATATTTTAATCAACAACTCGTTCACTGTTCTCAAATCTCATCTAATTATCAAATTGAAAAAGTAATAAGGATGGTCAACTAATATATGTAGTAGCGTACAAGTAGGAACATGAAGCATGCAAATCAACTTGTTTAAGATAATACTATAATTTAAAAGCATATGTTCCAAGTAAAAAAAAAAAAAAAATCAAATAAAAAAATCTAAGTGCCTAATGCTGGGGCAAGAAACGCAATTGGCAACATGACTTAAAGGAACCATGAAACTTCTTAAAAATAAAAAATGTAAATGCTCCTGAATACTGGGATGTGTGTGTTTAAAATTGCCATAGGGAACTATTAAAACATATATAGTCAGAAACATATTTAAGAATACCATACCCGATGATCTGTTGCTTTAAGTTTGGGTAGTAACCGGTCAAGCATCTCAAGCTTCCCACACAGTCTAATAATCGGTGGCAGATAATGCTTAGGTATTAAAGTATCAACCTAAAAACCACAATCTAACATTAGGGTCAAATCAATATGGGCAAACAATACAGACAGAAATACAAGGGCTTAAAATTTCAGTTGGCCTCTGGAGAGATTAATGGATATGTAAAGGGCATGCCTCCTCTGCGTGAAGCTGGCTAAGATATGGATGATTGCATATATTGCGGAGCTCCATAACGGAGTTGTGGACAGTTCGAGCCTGAGAAAATTGAGCCTTCAACATTAGAGTACATAATGGCAGTCATCTGAAAGAATTAATCTATAAAAGTTGCTGAGTTGAAAAAGAGAAGAAAAAGGACAGCAGTAGATAGCAAACATAATGAACTACAAAGAAAACCTTTGAAGCTCCAATAGAACCAAGATTTTCTTCAACTCTCTTCATCAAAAGCTTCTGATATGCAGAGGCCTCACATCTAATAAGTCTCTCAATCTTTTCAGGCAGCTGATTTTCAACCTACCAAAACAAAAATTCAGCACGCAAGAATACTAAGATATTAGAATCACTTCCATAACCACCATAACCAAAATGGCTGTATAAATCAGTTTTTAACAGCAATGTCATCACAACATCAATAACTTCACTATATTTACAAAAAAAAAAAAATGGGTAAAATAAGACTATCAGTATCCAATCTGACTCTGCAATATAAGAACAGAATACACTGAACCACTAGTACCACAGCATTCTTATGGACATATAAGGATGTGTCGCAGACATGGAAAACGTTAACTTCAATATTCTATGAAATATACAACTACATCATAAATCAGGACCACTAGAGCCATGACACAGTGCCCTGCTTCATTAACAAGATTCAACTCCAATGCATCAACAAATAGTTAGAAAACCTCCCAACAGCTCAATGTGATTGCTGAGTGTGCTATATAATATTAAGTACCTTGTGTTTCAGCCTCCGAAGTACAAATGGCCGAAGTACTTGGTGAAGTCGGTTTATGATCAAAAGATTCTCCTCCTCAGACAGTAAGGCCTTGTCACATTGCATGCATCATCAACCATTAGAGTTCCAGAAGTTAATACAATAGAATTTGAGAGAGAGAGAGAGAGAGAGGAAAGAGGGGGGGAGAGATAGAGAGAGAGTCAATGTCTTAAGAACAAGCTTAATGCCTTACTTCATCAGGCGAATTGTCACCATTACTCTGAAACGGTTTGTTGAACCATTGAGAAAAATCCTCCGATGAATTAAAAATATTAGGCAACAAGAAATTAAGTAGTGCCCACAATTCCTCAAGATTGTTCTGCAAACAGAGAGAGACAGAGACATAGAGAGAGCGATAACAAATTAGTCAGCAAACCCTATAAATTATGACGTTTAAAAAAAAACCAACAGCAGCAGCAGCAAAGCAAGAGACACACCAAGCTCACACACATGAGATTATATTAAAGCAGACTAAGAATGGAAAGGAATAGCCCCTGACCTGTAGTGGAGTTCCAGTTAACAGCAATCGGTGAGAGCTCTGATAGTGCTTCAAGTCAGCATTCAATTTACAAGAAGCATTCTTTATGCGGTGACCCTCATCAATTATAATATAATGCCAATGTATTTTACTTAGTTTTGGTCTGTCATGCTTATTCATCAGATACTCATATGTTGTCAAAAGGACATTGAATTTCCGATGAACAATTTTTTCCCTGCAAATACAAAGGAACATATGAGCCCATAAACACCACATAAATGGTCAGATAAAATTTCGAAAAAAATACCCAAAAGGGCAAACACTATTTTGCGTTCACAAGTCATTACTTAAATAGGCTACGCCGCTCCTCAGGAGGCCCAGCATAGACGATTTTGAGTACACCAGGGGCCCAGAAGTTGATTTCTGACTCCCATCCAGGTAGAACTGAAGACGGAACGACCACAAGAAAAGGCCCTCTATCGTTTTTGGTCTCCATGAGGTAACATATTAGAGAAATAACCTACGAACCGACAATTGAAATTGTTAATACATATACAAACATGAGGCGTAATAACTACCTAAAAAATAGACTACTGCCAGACTATTACAGCTTCAAAACCAGAGCATACCTGAACGGTTTTACCAAGGCCCATTTCATCAGCAAGAATTCCGTTCAAATGGTTGTTGTAAAGTGAAACCAACCACCTCAGTCCATTCATTTGATACCTGAAGGCAAAAAACTGTAGTCATAAAGAACTCAAACCCAAAAAAATAAACAATAAAGAGCAAACGTGCATGCGCACATCAACAGCAAAGAGCCACCCCAAAAAACATTAAACAAGGAAAAGCCAAGCTAAGATACATAAATAGAATTAGAGAGTGCACATTTAGAGAGTGCACATTTAACTTACTCCCTCAATTTTCCTCCCAGAAGGGAAGATGGCTGCTCGGCAATGTTCTCTTTTATACTGCAGCAATCAACCAAGATAGTCAGATTTTTGGCAAAAGTATATTACAAATTATTAACCAAGAAAATTGACAGCTAGATAAGCGGCCTTGAGGATTCCAGATTTCACAAGGAAAGATCAAATTCAAACCATATGGCAAAAGCACAAAACTTTCTGAAGACAAAAGGGAAAATGAAAAGGAGAATGAAGGCTGACTTATAGCCACTGCTGAAGGACTATTACAAGTTGAAATAATCCAATATTCAGCAGCAAGTAAGGTGACAGCAAAAGCCAAGTATACGATAAAAAGGCAACATAATACCTATGAGCCATCAAATAGTACTTCTCATTGCTTTCCATATAATGCTGTAAAACAAATACACAATAACAATATCAGTAAAAACTAATATAAATTCTATTAAGTTCACAAAGAACAAACTTGCCTTTGCTTGATCACTTTCATCTTCATTTTCAAAAATACTTTCACTCTCAACAACACTTGCAGTTCCTATCTCATCCATATCCTGCTCAAAGCTTCCTGACACAGACTTAGCCTCCTGCAGCTTGGATCCAAGCTTTTGAAGATACTTCTCTGTCTCCTTGAGAAGTTGCTTAACACGATCTGATTTGGCATCCTAACACAAGCCTTGACGATGTTATGCAAGACGAATAAAATAATCCTGCTGCCTTAACATCCATAAAAAATCTAGCAAGAGTAATCAAACCTGCACCATTCGCAGATACCCCTCCACATCATTGATCTTCAATAAGTTAATCTTTTCACGCTGGATTCTATCAATCTTTTCCCGATGAATGCGTTCCTTTCTTTTATGGAACTCCTTCGCATACTTATTAAAACCTTTCCAGCGTTCTCTCCTAATTTTGAATACATCATCGAGTCTTTCCCTAAAGTTCAGGTTATCAAGTGGGTCAACAAGTGTACACATTGCGCTAAAAAAGCACCGTGATTAAGAAACGCATGAAGAAACCAACAGTTGCATCATAAGATAAAATGTGCAAACCAAATAGCCTCGACTGAAGAGACAAAATGCATACTTGTGAACTTCAATCTCACTGAAGAACTCTTTCTGCCTCTCACGAATTCTCTTTTGTCGCTCTTCCTTCATTTTCTGCTCAAACTTTTCAATTTGTTTTATCCTCCTACCATGTTTATGTTTCTTACACGATTTCAAGCGATCCATTTCAGTTGTAATTGGTTTAAAGAAATCATTCAGAAAATCCCTGAATGCAGCAAAATAAATTTAGTATCAACATAATAAAGAAAATAAATCATTTTTGTAAGCAACTTAAGAAAGCTCCATTACCTCCTGAGACGGCGTTGAAGATCCAGCAGTTGCAGTTTTTTCAGTTCTATAACACTCTTGGTTTTTGCAGATATATCTTCAGATGAGCTCACATTTTCCTGCACCATAAATAACAAGGGCCAAATGCAAAGTCAAGTATTTTTACAATGATTGCCGTACTAACAAAGCATATTTTCAATGCATTCTGCTTAGCAACATATATATACATATACATATGTAAATGTATATGTTGTAATTGGTATATAAGAGAAAATAGGTCAAGTACATGGGATATACAAGAGCAACACCTAAGCATGATTGTCTAGGGATACAAGAAAGTCATGAATATTCTGGTCATTAAAATCTATTGCAATTGACCAAGTATTAAAGAACAATGTTCTAAGCTCGTCCATTGACCGCCTGCAATCTTCAAAACTTCTTTCATTCCTCTCCATCCAAAGGCACCACCATAGATAAACCGGGGCCATCATCCAAATTGCTGCAATTTGTGAAAAACCATGAAGCCCTCTCCAATTTGGTAGAAAATCAACCGCTCTTCTCGGCATCACTGAAGCTAACTCCACTCTAGGGAATAAGTCATTCCATAGAGTCATGGCAATTTCACAATGAAGTAATAAATGGTCAACAGGCTCCCCACTCTTTTTGCGCACACAAACCAATCCATAACAATGATTCGGCAATTTTAGGTTGCAATGCCTAGGGGTTGGCTCAAGTGGTAAAGGCCTTGGTCTTGGTAGTACGCTCCCTCCAAGGTCCAAGGTTTGAATCCCAATGGGTGCAAACAATCTCTAGGGGATATTGGAATGGGGGATTTTCACCTTGAATTACCCGCGGTGCACTTGTAGGAAACTCTTTGCCGATGGCCTATGCACCCCCCGGATTAGTCAGGACACTATTCTCGAACAACCAGTGCCAAAAAAAAAAATTTGTCTATTGCGTTTTTGTGCACTATTTGAATTAGGAAAAAAACATTGTCGCCTAGATGAATATTTTCCGTCCTTAACAAGATTCAAATTGCGGTCCCCCCTCCAACAAAAGCCCTTCCTTTTTATATACGTAATAAAATTTCATTAAAAAGCGCAAAAGGCACAACCCAAGCAAGCATTAAGTATACAAGAGAGACATCTATATAGACTAAGAAAAAGAAAAAAAGAAAGTCACAAAATTCAGCCTATTAAAGTCTACAGAATCCGTGCAAAGGATAGTAGTATTGTGAAATAAAGTTTTGTATTCCTACAGTGTCAGTTCACGGTCATCAAAATCTCTATCATTGTTTCCTCCAATACACCATATGAAGCAAGCAGGAACTATATTCCACACTGCTTCAATTTGTGAGATGCCACCTAACAATCTCCTAGGGTAAGAAAGGTTCACTCTTCTTCTAGAGGTGACACAAGCCAAACCAAACCAACTGAAGAAGTCACTCCACAAAGCACTAACAACATCGCAATGGAGTAAAGATGATCAACAGACTCCTCACTCCTCTTACACATAGAACCAATCAATCAAAACGATGTGTTTTTTCTTTAGATTATACATGGTGAAAATCTTTCCTAGAGAGGTTGTCCAAGCAAAAAACACAGCTCTCGAAGGGACCATAGTCTACCACATGCTCATCAAAGGAAAGAGGTTGTTACTTTGAGGAACAAGAACATTATAGAAAGAGTGAACATTAAAAAACCCTTTCTTGGAAAATAACATATAGATCTGATGAAAAAATTAGACTAAGGACTGGCTATTATTTCACAAAGGCTAACCCTTCAAGCCGGTAAAAACTCTTTTAATCAGGTAGTTCAAGGCTACCATTGCATCAAACATTGCCTAAAAGCCTGAAACCCAACAATGCCAAAATGCCTCTTCAAAGATATTAAAAAGCCCAGTCCTTTAACACTATGAACCCAAGTTGATAAAATTGAAGATCTTGTTCCATTGATCTACAGATCAATTATTTGGCACTAATTTCAACAGCTGTCTCAGACCTATCAAAAAAAAAATTATTTGGCACTAATATCAATAAAATCTTGTTTAACAATCAAAAAAATTACTTTGCACTAATACTAATAAATAAATAATCAACACAATCAATACCATTCCAAAGACGGGAAAATAACAGAGGCATCTTCAGAGAAGTAACCAGAATTCTTACTTATTAAAGAAAATGAAGTAACCAGAAAAGTTAACATCATCTTTACCCATGCTTATTGATGCACAAGCACCAATGTACAAGTTTTATAACAAACCTTTAATTTGTGAAAACAAGTGGCAATTCTTTGCTTTGCCTTTTGCTGTTTTAGTGCCCAACTTTGCTCAACTAGGAGTTTCTTTTTCTGCTGACCCATAATCCATTTTTCTGACATGGTGTACTTCGGAGAAGATGGCATATCAGCAGATACCGACCGATCTTCCTCATCTTGTTCTGCAGGGAAAAAATACCATTTTTTTATAGGTAAAAAATACCAAATTTTAGCATGCCATCAACAGGAATTGTTTTGTGGACCGATTTATAGCCATGGTTCTTACTTTTTGACATCACAATGGCATCCTTTATTTGAATTGCAGTTTGATGATCGTTGTCAACTCCTGAAACAGATTTCAAATGCTCTTTTAGTGAAAAAGAAGATGAATGATTATCCGCACATTGATTCTACGAACCATTACAAGTACCAAGGTTTTGAAAATGACTAGGATTACCATCTTTTCTTTCTGGCATGGATTCATACTGAGAAGGGGCCAGTAAGGGACCTCTAGAAACTTCATTATGAATGCCAATTCCAGTCCAGCTACTTATCTCTGGGTTCATATGCTTATTGATGCCCATTGTAGAAGCAGCTTGGTTAGCTCTTCCAACTTGCTGATGGCCAATCTCAACATCTTCCACAGGATTACTAACAGCAAATGCCCTACTCATATTGAAAGAATCTGGGTGCTGTGATCCCATGCTTAGATATGCCTGTGAAGCTGCTATTTCCTGACTATGTGTTACAGCCTCAGGTTTTCTCGCAACTATAACATGTTTCTTTTCCTCTGCAAGTACAGAAATGTCAGAAGTTGGACCATTTTTGTCCTCTGACACTTTTAGACTCTCACCTTCTTTTGGGAAGGAGTCAGCCTCCATGAGTCTTCCAGTAGATGAGGCAACTGGAGGGATTATATCAGTTTCCCTTGCAGTGTTGAGCCTTACAAACGGCATCATAACATCAGGATTGCTACTTGGCTCATTCAAGGACTGAGCTTTCCCTTTATGGTCAATCAGCTCCTTGCAAGGTCCATCTGTATTGCCACCTGAATTCTTCCAAGTCAATGAGTGAAGACCAATCAAGAAAAATTAATAAATATTAGTTACCTTCTTTGGGGAAGAAATTTCCAAGTGCAATTTCAAGATGCAGCTTCTTTGGCAACAAACCATTTCTGCAAATATAAAACCACTGCTTATAACAACCTAACTTTGAAACTGGAGAGTTTCTATAAGGAAAAGCAATAGCAAATGCTAAAGAAATGCTACCAACCTAAATGCTAAAAAGACAAGGCACTGGGCTCTAAGCTGTTTCAACTGTTGTTCTCTGAAAGGCATGCCAGAAGCCATAGAAGCATGAGGAAGTGGAGCTTTCCCTGTATCTCTAGTAGCCCCACCCCTAAGCATACTCATTTCTGAAACACTGTTTTGCCTGCCACTCTATTGACAAAAACATTAAGTTATGCTGGCAAGTTGGTGCACATACAAAGCTTTTATTGTGGAGTTAGATATGATGATACATGAGAGAAATTTTTTTTATTTTTTATTTTTGGATAAGTAAATGAGGGAAAATTTCAAATAATATCTACATCAATAAGATCACAACACAAAAACCAAGCATAAAGAAAAGAGTGAGCCCACTAGGAATTAAAAATGACCCCAAGTAAGATTGACTTGTGTGCACTAAAAATATGTTGAGCAAAAAGACATCAACTGTAATAATCTTCTAGAAACAAGTATTATTTCGATGAGATCTCCCTTCAATCCCTTTTCCTGCTCCCTCCATCCTATAATGGGAGTCTTGATTTAAAACACCAACAAGTTTAATAGAAAAGAGTCAGTGCACTACTTTACCAAAATACCTACAGAAGATGAAGAAGGTTTGACCTTTTTGAAGTGTGTTTCAACATCCACAAAAGGAAAATAAGACACATTTTAGGCTGGAGAGCGTATACTCTTCTTTCTTCCTACACCATTTCTTATCACCGAAGACACTTTTTTTATCAGCAAATAAAGATTTTATTGATGAGGAATAGGCATAGCCCAAGTACACAGGAAACACTTACAGAAAAAATAAATTGCACAACTTAGACTGCAGTAAAAGAGGGGGCCTAATATTATCACACATTGCAGCAAGAGGAAGCTAAAGTAGTAACCAATCCCTAATAAATGAAACAATAGGAACACTTTGGGGCTATTACGAAAATTAAGACCTAAAAGATTATTATGTGGATCAATCCAATATGTACCTCATTCCCTCACAAACCAAAGAATATAAAATAGGACAAATCACCATAGTTCAATTCAAATCTATGAATCGTATAAACATAAAAGTAAACATGTATCTTGAAAATTTGTACTTCCCATTCCCAGCACTATACAAGCATATTCGTGGAAAAAGTAATTAGAAAATAATGAAACTTTAACGTAATAGTATTTGGTCATCCATTTCACAAGCAAGCTAGAACACTAAATGCATAAAGATTGAACAAGAGAAAATGAGGATAGACAAATTTGAAATCAAATTCCACATCAATAGAAGTCTATGTGAAATTAGTAAAAAGACAAAGGGAAGGAGTAAGGCTGGGAGGCAGGTCACCCAGACCCAACCAGCCTGCCCAGTGGACTGAGAGGGCAGAATATAATTTGTTATTTGGTTAAGCGGGCAGGTGGCAAGCACACTTAACCCTCATATAAGTTCTTAAAAAGAACCACCAGCCAGCCGACATGCATTTCTCCTCTCTTCTTCTTATTCCAGGCCGAGAGAGACCCATGACAGTCGGTGGTCATGAGTCTCTTGAATTCCAGCCCAAGAGACCCACAGCCATGGGTCTCGTGAGTTCCAGAGTCGGAGGTTTGGATCTATGGTTGTTTGTTGTTTGGATTTTGGATGCCACACACAGAGACAGATGGTCGCTTCAAAGGTGGTCTTGTTTGGATGGAGTTTATTGGCGGGGTGCCAAATGGAGTTTTGGGTAATCTGCCTGCCTGTTCAGCAGGTACAGGCGGACAGGAGGTCAGCGGGGCTGGGGTTTTCATTTTCCACCTCATCCAGGTAGGGGAGGGTGCTAACCACCTGTTTCCAGGAAAGGGGAGAAAAACATTTGAACAGGTTTTCCATCCATTTCAAACACAATTCAGCACTACAATACAGACAAATAACTCTGAACTAGCTTTTGATAAGATCTTAGAACTATCTTCCCATCCATTTCACATTTAAAATACGCATAAGACAATATAGCAATGCTATCTTCGTGACCGCAAAAACTTCCGAATTTAGGAAAATGAAAAATTCTACAGAACTAACATACAAAACATATTAGAGACAACTTTAGAAGACTATATAATTCACTCAATAATCCAAATTGCTCCTACAGTCAACTTATTTCATTTCCCTTTTTTTTTTTAAATTCACTGAGAACGAGAGAAAATGTGAACATAAAAGAGGAGCACCTCATGAATTTTTTTTATAAGTTATCAATGATCTTATTAGAAATTGATAAGGCATAGGAGCACCTCATTGTGACGATTTTGCTAAATTCAAAATACACCAAATTTGAGGAATACATATGGATTAACCAATATGCATGCTTTGCATACCAGCCACCTAACATCACAGTTACAACAACATGAACAGACAGATTTTATCCCTTATTTTTGTCATGCAAGAGGGGCAGTTGCTAAATGAAGAGTAAAACCATCAGTCGCAGTTCAAGAAAAAGCTCCCACCAAACAGTTTATGAGTTGTTTCGGTACTAAAAAATTCTCGGCCTTCTAGGAAAATTTTTCAGTTTCCATCCAAGCACTTTTGAGCACCAAAGAAGTTTTCATATCTCAAAGAAAATTTATGTATTTGAAGTTCACATCCAAAATCTATTAGTCTTTAAGCAAAGAAACTGCCAGAGAGGACAAAATCCATGAAAGAAAGAAATATAGATAATTCTTCTTCTACACCATAATCATGAATAGAAAGTAGGTGCCTGAACAACCTTGTTCGCATCGGCTGATATGTTTGAACTTCCTACTCCAGGCCCCAAAGAACCACTGAATTGCATTGGACTTGAGAATCCTGGGTCTACTGCCGGATAAGAGCTAGAGGCAACAGGCATCCCTCCCTGAACCTTTCCAAAAGCACCTGTGAAATTCCAGCAATACTTCATAAGAGATATCATTACTCAGTCCCAAAACAAATTTAGACCAAAATCTTCATCTCCTAAATGACCAATTTTCAATCCCAAATATTGGGGGTAAACCAAAAGAAACTATAGTACTCCAGAATAGACTTTCTGACATAATTTATTCAAGACCAACACAAGCAATCCAATATCATTAGAATTAGATTATTTAGCATGCTGGTTACATGATCCTGAATAAATTTGAAACATTTCCAGATTTTCAGTTATAAAACTTAGATGTATAATTTTTCAACGAATTTAAATCCATGAAATTGACACAAGATATTTGCATCTCCTTACTTGTTCCAAGAGACGGAGTTGTTGACTGCTGTGTCGGAATCTCTGCTGTCATATTACCAGGAGCAACATTAGAAGAAAACCGCATTGAATTGCTTATATTTGCTGACTCCATCTGCTTTTCTATCATATGCTGGCCCTCTTGCTTGGCTCTAAGCGTTGGTCTCATGCTACCAGACAAAGATGCAAAATGTTCCATTTGGCCACTACTTGGAACCACATTAAAGTTGGTATTCTCACCCCCTTTAACTGAAAGACTCGCAGGTGGTTCAACCTTGTTCATCTTCCCTTTCCTTGGATTGACAACAGCGTTTCGAGTATCAAGTTTGTTATCAATATTCTGTTCCACTTGTAATGATGTATCTCCCCTCTTCCTCTTTGTGGTGACTTTTTTACCATCTCTCTGCTGCCTTTCTTGTGATTTTGAGTTGGCAGACCTAGAATCCAAACTAGATGGACTTTCATGATCAAAAGACTGACTATTCCGATGAGCCACAGATCCTTGATAATAATCATGTCCTGCACTGCTTGGGCCAACAGGTGGCCTGTTTGAAGTAAATGGGTCAACTTTAGACATCTCATTTTCGGCCAAGCCCACTTTTGAATCTTTTGCAACCCCGCCGCTTTGTGATGACCCTAAATAAAATTGTTCCCATTTATAAACAGTTAATCCTAAAAGATGCACCCCGGTGTGAGCAATTTTAACATCAATACCAGTTTGAATACAAGACTTTTACCAGCAAATTGAGCAGATGTTGAATCACCCATTTGATTACCACTGGTCAAAGGAAGGCGTGATAGCTTCAAAGCTTCAATGTCAAGGCCATGTTGATCAATAACAGTCTCCATGGCCCTAGAAAAAAAAGAAAAAAAAAAAAGTGGAGTTGGAAGAAAGAAAATGAACCGCATCGAATCAATCAAGATTAAGCACTTGGGTTAACAAGTTCCAATCTCCACCTGCTACCATACAAATGCCAAAAACAACGATTATAACAAAGTTAACAGGGACTGGGGGGGAAACTCTCATCAAGTTGCACATTCCATGCCAGATTTTTTTTCTTTGATGGAGTTCTATGTTAGATTACAAAGCCCCATGTGTGCAATTATTGGTGGAGAAATTCTATCTCTACACATACACTTACAAAAGCATTCCCACACACTAACATGGCACTGATATGCTATTTTTATTACGAAAAAACAAATAAATGTCAGACAAAGCCCCTCTATTTTCAGCTCAAAAGTTCTGTGCCTTCAGAACTCCTCATCCATGCCCATCCCTCTCTATTTTCCATCTACCCACAGCCCCAGTCCATGTCTCTGGTAAGCATTCCCCTTCATTTTTCTCACTCATTTGCCATCTTTTTTCTTGCTTTCGCTCACCATATCTATGCTATGCCATGAAAAAGTTATGGGTATGCTCTGTTCTTGTTTTCTTGTTTTAAAATGGGTTCTAGAACTCCTCATTGCATGTTCGTAGTTGCTTTGTTCTTGTTGGGATGCCTCAGCCAGGTATCATAAAGGGATATTGTAACTTGATCCTCATGGATTGGTTATTATTGTGATTACATTTATCAGTTTTTTAGTAGCCATTTATTGTAACATCAGATTTATGTTTGTTTCTCAAAGTAGAAACTAGTTCAAAAAAGAGTTGCAAAGTTAACTAACTACTTTTTATCAGAGCTCATATGTAGTCGCATATCTGAAAAACTTGGTCTATATAACTTGATTTAAATATTTGGTTGTCTACCATGTTCAGGGGGATCTTAATTTCTTAAGAGCCTCAAGAAACTAGCTTAACAGATCTCAAGTGATGTCCACAACACAAGCTTTTTAAAAGATCTGAAAATATACAGTCAGAGCAGTAGTGCTACAGAAAATTATTCTCATGAGCTAGTTGCTAGTTTTGCGGCAGTCAATAATTCCATAGCAGATCAAAATAGTTTTTTCTGCTCCTTCTTCTTTAATTCTTTCTTAGCAGGAATAGATTGGCCCGTCTTTTACAATTTTTTGCAGTTCCAAAAAGACAACTTGAGGCAGAAGAAATAAAACAAAATTATGGATGGATTGAAACTCTTTACCTTGATATTACTTGATATGGCATTGAATGTTCCTTGCCACTCGATTTCATATGTTGCAATATCTGAAAGGCTCAATGATAGCAAATATAAATGCCCATAAAATTATGGCAGCAAAAGTAATGAAAGCAATTGAGAAAGTTTATTTAAGAGAAACCTAACGCACCACATAAAGTTTTGTAGCCAATTTTGCAGGTTCATCTTTAGATTCTTGAATAAGTTTCTGAAGAAACTTGGCAGCCTCCATCTCGACATTATGTGAAGCTGCCATCTCACTAGAACTACAATGCAACAGCAACAAATCACACAAAATATTAAATTAAAACAATAACCAGGCTGGTTTGTGATGTGAAATTCAAAGCACCCTGTAACATGATTATTTAGGATGCCATCTATTATGATAGCTGTAACATGCTAAAACAATGCAGAATATTATATGTTGAAAACAATTAAGACTATTTCAGTGTATTAGTTTTTGAATAAACAGTTAGACAAGCCTAAAACAGGCAACATTATCACAAACTCATGCGTTTCATATAAAAGGATGTGTGTTAGCAAACTAAGTAATACATTATGGTAAAGTGAACAAAATTACTTCTTCACCACGTGTAACAAAAAACTGAATATATATATATATATATATATATATATATATTCATTTGTTATAAGTAATAAGAGAATTTTATTGACATGTAAATAGGCATAGCCCAAGTACACAAGAAGTATACAACAGAAAACACCTAAATACAAGCTAGGAACTAGAATAGGCTAAAAGCAAATCATGAAGATTATCACCATTTAATACAAGAGCCTTTGCCCAAATACACAAAGTACTAAAGAAAAACTCTCTAAGTTCTCCCATCAAGCATTCTCTATCTTCAAAGCACCGACTATTCCTTTCCAACCATAAGCACCATTCAAACATGAAGGGATCATCTTCCATATGGCAACAATGCAATGACTCCCCTTAAACCATGCCAACATGCAAAAAGATCCACCACTTGCTTAGGCATCACCCAAGCAAAACCCGTCCTGCCAAACATCTCATCCCACAAAGTCATAGCCACCTCAGAATGAAAAAGAAAAAATAGATGGTCAATAGATTCACCATCTTTCTTACACATGAAACACCAATCCACAACAAATAATCCACGCTTTTTCAAGTAATCCGTGTTCAAAATTTTTCCAAGGGACGCCTACCATTAGAAAAATGCAACCTTAATAGGCACCTTAGATCTCCAAATGCACTTCCAAGGGAATTTATTGACACAATGACAAGTCAACGCCTTATAAAAGGAGCTAACCGACAATCTGGAATTTCCTGCATGAATCCACAGAAAACTATCCTCCCTTCTCTGAACAATCTTGATATCATATAATCTTCCAAAAAAATCAGATACGACATTCACTTCCCAATCATGCACATCTCTAATAAAATTGGCATTCCATTGGAGATTTTTTTTTTTTTGATAGGTAATAAGAGATTTTATTTCAAGTAGGTAGGCATAGCCCAAGTACACAGGAAGTATACAAGAGAACACACCTAAATACAAGCTAAAGCAAAACAGAACTAAGATAAAGCATTACAAATATTCCTGTCCCTTACAAGATTATTCACCCAAAAATTTAAAGTGCTAAAGAAAAAATCCCTAAATTCCCTCATAGTGGGTTCACAATCTTCAAAACACCTTCGATTTCTCCCTAGCCATAAACACCAAAGAGCAATACTACATACAGTCGTGGAATTGCAAACGCCGCGCAATCGCTTTGAAAAAAAGTGGGGTCCACGATTAAAAAGTTAGTTTTTTTTTTCATGTGGGTCCCATATTAATTCATTTTTTTCAAAGCGACTGCACGCCGCTTGCACAACCACGACTGCAAATATCATTTCTCAACACCAAAACAAACACGAAGGAATCATCCTCCACTCAGCTACACTGCCTCTGCATCCCACTGCACCTTGCCAGCTAGCCAAGAAGTCCACCACATGTAAAGGCATCACCCAAGCAATGCCTACCCTTGCAAACAACTCATTCCACAAGACCGTTACCATCTCACAATGAAGAAACAGGCGGTTAACAGATTCGCCATCTTTTTTACACATAAAGTACCAATCCATCACATATAAACCCCTTTTCCTCAAATTATCAGTAGTTAAAATTTTCTCAAGCAACACCAACCAGCAGAAAAATGCAACTTTACCGGGCACTCTAGCTCTCCAAATGCATTTCCAGGGGTATGTTATATTACCATGACCATTTAACACCTTGTAAAACGATTTCACAGAGAATCTGGACTTATGATCATGTACCCACTGCATCCTATCCTCCCTGTTCTGATCAATCTTCGTATCATATAGCTTTACAAAGAAATCAGCAGCCTCATTCACTTCCCAGTCCTGTAAATCTCTAGTAAATTCCACATTCCAATTTAACATATTATTAGAAAACATATATAAGTCAGCCACTACAGCCCCTTTGTTTCTAGCAATCCTGAAAAGGCTAGGATGTTTAAATTTAAGAGCTAAATCTCCACACCAAATGAGCCACTGCAGCCCCATTGGAGATTTTTGTTTAAAAAAATAACGGAATCAGCCACTGCAGCATTTTGATCTCTAACAATCCTAAAGAGGGAGGGATAAACATTCTTAAGAGCCAAATCCCCACACCATATATCATGCCAAAAATTAATCCTTGTCCCATGATCCATCACCTACCTTGTATTTAAAATGATTGACAAATCCCCCCAACCCATCCAAATAGACTTCCACAAACCCACCCCATACACTCCTCTAACTTCATTAGAACAGCAACTCCCTCACATCCTCCCATATTTAACATCAAAAATATTCCTCCATAACACATCCCTTTTAAGGTGATACCTCCATAGCCATTTCCCAAGAAGAGCTTTCTTGAAAAGCCAAAGTTTGAACCCCAATCATCCACCAGAAACCAAATGAGCAAAAATTGTTCCGAATAACCAAGTGAAACTTTCTTTCCTCGCATTAACTCCCCACAAAAAATTCCGAAAAATCCTCTCAATTCTATTGGCCCCCTGCAGGCAAATGAAAAACAGAAAGGAAATACGTTGGAAGATTAGAGAACATACTCCTTATCAAAATCTTCACCCTTTAGACAAATATATCCTTTTCCACCAACCTCCTCTCAATCTTCTCAATCACACCATCCCAAATCATCAAAGATTTGTGAGAAACGCCCAAAGGAAGACCAAGATATCTCAAAGGTAATGAGGAAAATTTGGAGAGAGTCTTGTTGTCGGAGGAGATTTCTTGGTGTCAAAAATCCAGGGCCCTTTTGTTGAAAGAATGAGATAAGTGTACGAAGTTCTTTCATAAAGTGGCCAATTCACATCGGCGCAGTAACGCTATTGAGGTTCTACATTCAGGTTCTCAGGTGCTATCCTCTCCTTCTGAGTTAGAAAATCACATTGTGGATTATTATGAGTCTCTTCTCACAGAATCAGCTGATTGGAGGCCAAAGTTGGATGGCTTATCTTTTGAGGCTATTGATTCTCAGAACGCGTGTCTTGGAGAGACCTTTTGAGGAAGATGAGATCTACAAAGTCATCTATGGTATGGCCAAGGATAAAGCGCCAGGACCGGACGGTTTTTCAATGGGTTTCTTTTATACATGTTGGGACATTGTAAAAAAGGATGTTATGCAGGTCTTTAAGGAATTTCACACTTTTCAAAAGTTTGAAAAATCCCTTAATGCAATGTTTATTGCTCTCATTCCCAAGAAACACGAGGCTTCGATCATAGAGGATTTTCACCCGATAAGCTTGGTTAGTGGCATTTACAAAATTATTTCGAAGGTGCTAGCCAACCGGTTAAGTCCTGTATTGGATCATATTATTTCCAAGCCTCATAATGCATTCATTCGTGAGAGACAAATTCTTGACTCAGTACTTATTGCAAATGAGTGTTTGGATCATAGATTGAGAGAGGGAAGATCAGGGATTCTTTGCAAGCTCGACATAGAAAAGGTATATGATCATGTGAACTGGGAATTCCTCCTATATCCACTTAGGAGGTGCAGTTTTGGTGATAGATGGATTTCTTGGATGCGTCATTGTATTTCTACCGCCCAGTTTTCAGTTCTAGTCAATGGTACACCTGCTGGTTTTTCTTATAGCTCTCAGGGGTTTGCGGCAAGGAGATCCTTTATCTCCTCTCCTATTTGCTATAGTTATGGAGGCCCTTAGCCAGATGGTACAGGCTGCGGTGAGTGGAGGGCTTATATCTGGTTTTCAGGTTGGTCACGGTTCTAGTGGCTCAATTATCGTCTCACACCTTTTATTCACAGACGATACTCTATTGTTTTGTGAAGCGGATATTAGCCAGATTCAAACTATATGAGCATTGTTAATTTGATTTGACGCAATGTCGGGGCTTAAGGTGAATCTTGGCAAGTCCGAGTTGGTTCCGGTGGGTGTGGTTTCGAACATACTCAATTTAGCAAGCATACTGGATTGCAAGGTGTCTTCCTTGCCTTTGAAGTATCTGGGTCTCCCGTTGGGAGCAACTTTTAAAGCTAGAGCTATTTGGGATGGGGTGGTGGAGAAGATAGAAAAAAGATTGGCTAGTTGGAAACGGGTGTATTTATCGAAAGGGGGTCGCCTCACACTTATTAAGAGCACTCTTACTAATCTTCCCACGTATTTTTTATCTTTGTTTCCTTTGCCGGTAAGGGTGGGGAACAGGATTGAAAAACTTTTCAGGGCGTTTCTATGGGGCAGCTTGGGGGAGGAGAAGAAATTCCACTTGGTTAGATGGAAGACAGTTTGTGATCCAATGGCTCATGGGGGGCTGGGAGTGTGTGACTTGAAAACTTTTAATAAAACTTTACCAGGCAAATGGCTATGGAGATATCATTTGGAGAGGGGGCCATTGTAGAAGGAAGTTATCGATGCTAGACATGGAGCTGCTTGGGGTAGTTGGTGCTCCAACGAAGTGAGAGGGGGGCATGGAGTGGGATTATGGAAGTTTATAAGGAGGGGGTGGTCTTGCTTTGAAAAACATATTCGTTTTGTATCAAGAGAGGGAAACCGAATTAGTTTTGGGCAGGATGTGTGGTGTGGAGAGCATGCCTTGGAAAGAGCCTTTCCAGTTCTCTATCATATTGCTGCTAATAAGGAGGCTTCAGTAGCGGATATGCGACTACTCTCTCATGATTCTCATTAGTGGAATATTATTTTTATTAGGGATTTCCACGATTGGGAAGTACCTATTGTTGCAGATTTTTTCAGCCTCTTATACTCCATGGGGCCTCTTGTGACATAGCAGGATCAATTGAAGTGAAAGTCTGATAACCACAAGAAATGTACTGTTAGGGGGTACTATCAAATTTTGACAACACAAGATCACCCTAAGTTCCCTTGGAAGAACATTTGGAGGACATGTGTGCCTTCCAAAGTTGCCTTCCTTGTATGGAACGCCGCTGTTGGGAAGATCTTGACCATGGACAATCTGAGGAAGAGGGGTTGTGTAGTTATGGATTGGTGTTATTTATGTAAAAAAAATGGAGAATCTGTGGACCACCTCTTATTGCATTGTGAGGTAACAAGAGAGTTGTGGGATGAGATCTTTCACAGGGTTGAAGTTGCTTGGGTTATGCCCGCGAGGGTGGTGGATTTGTTGGGTCGTTGGAGGAAGATACAAGTTTGTCATCAAGTAACAGTTGTATGGAAGATGATCCCGTTATGTATCATGTGGTGCATTTGGTTGGAAAGGAATGCGCGCTGCTTTAAGACAAGGAACGCACTAAGGTGGAGTTAAAGAACTTTTTTCTACACACTAATGCTTTGGTTTTCTGCTAATATAATAAACCGCTCTTTAATTTATCGCTCTTAGAATGTATTTAGGTGTGCTATGTATACTTCCTGTATACGCAGGCCATAATGAGGATACCTTACAACCCAATATATTACCCAAATCCAAAAATTCAATACAAAACCCACTGGAACTATTTCAGACTTACATAAGTTAATTCTAAGACCAAAAACAGCTGCAAAACATAACAAGAGGACTCTCAAAGAACGGAGATGATCCTGATTAGTCTCACTAAAAATTAAAGACTTGTCAGCCAAAAGATGTGACTTTTATGCTTCCCAAAGACTCATCTCCCACTAAAAATCCCAACAAGAAACTCTCATCCACCACCACTTCACTCATTCTGCTCAAAGCATCCATAACAAGAACAAAAATAAAAGGAGACAAAGGATCCCTTTGTCTCAAAACCACATGAACTATTGAAGAAACCAACCGAGGAACCATTCACCAAAATAGAGAATTTAACCATCGAAATAAAATGCTTGATCTATAAACACCACTTCTCTCCAAAACCATATCTCCCGAGTAAGTACAAGAGAAACTCCCAATTAAGATGATCATGTGCCTTTTCCATAACCACTTTTCTCGAAACCCGAATCAATAATGTCTTCCCCTCACAAATGCATTCTGAGATTTCAAAATAATCTTTTCCATCACCACGCTCATGAAGTTAGCTAACACCCTGGAAATGATCTTGTACACCCCATTGACCAAACTAATAGGCTGAAAATCCCTCATTTCCACAGCCCCCACTTTTTTAGGAATAAGTGCAATAAATGTAGCATTAAGACTTTTCTAAAATTTCATAAATGAATGAAATTCAAGAAAAACCTTCATAGCATCCTCTCGCATAATATCCCAACAAGCTTGAAAAAAAAAGCCATAGAAAACCATCTGGGCCCAGAGCTTTATCCCTTGCCATTCCTCTAACCACATCAAGTACTTCCTCTTCTTCAAAAGCTCTCTCCAACCACTTTGCACCAAACTGGTCAACGGACTCAAAAACCAGCCCAATCAACTTAGGTCTCTAAGAGTATTCCTCCCGAAAAAGTTTCTCATAAAAATTCACAATATGTTCCTTAATAGTCAAATGATCCGAGAGAATACAATCACCTACATGAAGAACCTCAATAGCATTATTTCTTCTATGAGAGTTCGCCATTTGGTGAAAAACTTTGTACACTTGTCTCCTTCCTTCAACCAAAGAGCCCGGGATTTCTGCCCCCAAGAAATTACCTCCATATGAGTGATCTTCTCTAAATCAGCAACCACCCCTCTTTTTCACTCCATATCCTCACCTGAAATTTCCCCCAACAACTCCTTATCCTCCAAAAACTGCAGCAACTGTTCCAAGAGATGCCTCCTCTGATTTTCCACGTCCCATTGCTTCAAGTCTTGCTTTAAAGCTCTTGAGTTTTCCAGCCAAAAAAAAACTCAGTGTACCAGAAAAATGGTACAAAGACCACCAAATCCTCACCCTATCCACAAATCCATCATCCTCCAGCCACATATTTTCAAATATAAAGTACCTACGCCCTCCAGTAATGCCCCCACAGTCCAAAATAATAGGATAATGATCAGTACAAATCCTCGGAAGCCTCTTCTGACATAAATCAGGAAAATGTGCTTCCCAAGAAGAAGAAACCAAAAACTGTCCAGCCTACACCATGCCCTCCCATTAGACCATGTAAAATCCTCACCCGCCATAGGTAAATCAATAAGACCCAGCTCAAAAATGAGATCTGATAAGACTGTAATTGCAGGATAAATGTGAGAATCCCCCACTCGATCACTAGGAAACCGAGTAATGTTGAAATCCCCACCAAAACACCAAGGAAGATCCCACCAACAGCAAAAACCTGGCATTTCATCCCACACCATGGCCATAAACACCTGCAAATGCCCATTCAAAACCGTCATCCACATTCTTAAAATAACAAGCCACCACATATTCTCCCACATAATGTTCTATCAATTCCACAACCCTCCTATGCCACATAACAATGATGCCTCCCAAAGCCCCGTTTAAAACTATCGGAACCTACTTGACATAATGACAGCTCCACAAAATATTGACAATAGTTTGATTAAATAACTTCAATTTGGTTTCCTGAAAGCAAATTACATCAGCCCTCAACTTACAGATTAAATTCTTCACCCGGAGACGTTTTCGAAAATCATTTAGCCCCCAAACATTCCAAGAAATGATCTTTGGTTTCATAGATGATAGTTGGCATCCCACTCCTTACCTTTACCTCTATACGCACTCCCTTCCCTTACATTATAGTTAATGGAACACAATAATCTCTTCAATTCCCTCTCCTTTTTTTGAAGAAGACCATAACAATGATGGTTGACTAGCCTCAATAGCTATAAGTAAAGCTCTAAATTGTTCCTCAAATCCATCACATGAGATCTCCACACAATCCTTAATTTCATCCACCTTTCTCAACACTCGATCAAAGGAAAAATTAGTACATTCAATGCCTCAAGCAATTGAACATAAAGGATCAGTAACAGATTCCTCCTCAAATTCAATTATCTCACCAAATTCTCGAACTCATATCCTTCCCCTCCACTGAGAACCATCTGCAAATTTGAGTTGTAAACTGGGTACAAAGTACCCCAGAAACATTCTTCTCAACAAACCCAAGGGCAAACACCCTCAGCCCCACAATCACCCTCTTCCACTACCAGCCCCCCTACAACTTGCCCTATATCACCATAACACTATTGTGACAAAGAAAAAGAGGAAATCAACCCCTCTCTGCTCTCCTTATAGTGAGATGCGTCCTTCCTAGCCAAGGAAACTAGAGAAGGTGTCACCAACCCCATCACCAAAGAAGACCCTGATGGTGGATTATCCCCAGAAGAGTCGCCTGCCACCATCGCCCTTTTTGTGTCGACAACATAGCAATTGGAGCCGTCGTTTGTTTGGGCTGAGCCAACACACTTTGCAGGCACTTGGGTCTCAGCAGCCCTTGTTGATTCTTAACCCACCACTTCACAGGCCTATTGATGTTGCCTTTGTCCAGCTCATATCCGTCCTAATCGTTAAAAACCTTAAGCCCAGTAGACTCCCCTGTCACCTTATTAGGCTCCTTATGACCCAAAGACTCATAACCCAAGCCCAACCCCCCCCCCCCCCAAAAAAAAATTCTACCTTCTTCAACAAAGCTTCAACTTGTCCTTCCAGCCAATAATCTTTGCTTGAACATCCCATAATGACGCCTCTACTTCTCCGAACTTCTGCATCACCTTGAAAGGCCAGCCATCGAGACCGCCATCTTTACAATTATGTCGAGACACACCTTTTAGGTTGTCCTTACTATTTCTTCCTTCCAAAACAAAACCATCCTTCCAATAATCACCATTATCACCATTCTGGGGTGAACCAGTCGACCCTGTCACCGACTTCATCAACACTGACAAGTACAAAACTTCACGAGAAGAAGCAACCCTATGCTTGAAGTGCCCCTTGATCACTTCTTTCCCATTGTAGTCCGGTGTAGCACCACCACTATTAAAACCATCTCTCTCATTTTCCTTACAAAACCAGACCATCCACTCCCTTTCCAACCTTCTGGGATCACATTAATGCACTCTAGGTTCTGGTACCATACTCAACCAATTTCACAAAACTTCCATACGAGTTGTGGCAGCATTGAACCAAGAAAACTCTCTCCCTGCCTTTTAGTATGACAAGATCCCATGTTGCAAGAAGATCTCAAACACTCCAACACCATAGCCATCAAGTTCACCATCCCTCTACTAAGATAATGAGACTTCGTCATCTTACTACTTTTCTCAAAAATACAAAAAGATTGCCACCTTTCCTGAGAAAAACAAACATCTTTGCTTCTACCCATAGTCTACGCTCCATCTTCAACTTGCTAAGAATTAGTACCAAGCCCCAAAGAGAAAATTTTAACTTGAAAGAAACGAAGGAAAACAAACAAAGACTTGTAGGATTAAGGATTCATCCTAGTGAGAAGCACCAGAAATAGGAAGACGAAGAGTCATGAGAGGAGAGAGAAGCTAATAAATTAAAAGGAGTAAAATGAATGTGCTTATGAAAACTGAATATGTAAATATATGAAAGTGCAGTAAATCATAAAAAACTTACTAGTAGTAGATAAAGGATATGATACATCCTTTTTTTTTAAGTAATAAGAGATTTTATTAAAGCAAATAAATACGTATAGTCCAAGTACTCAGAGAGTATACAAGCAAAAACACCAAAAGGCTAAATACAAGCTAGAGACTAGGAGCTAGGAAATGCCAAAAGAAAATCATTAAGATTATCCCCATTCAATTCAAGAACTTTCGTCCAAAGATAGATTTCGAAAGAAAAACTCTCTAAATTCCTCCAATGAGAATTCTCTATCATCAAAACAATGCTCATTCCTTTCTAGCCACAGGCACCACATCAAACATAAAGAAATCATCTTCCAAATATCAACAATGCAATGACTAACTATAAATCCTTTCCAACAAGCCAAGAGATCCACCACTGTCTTGGGCATCACCCAAGCAATACCCGAACTGCTGAAAATCTCGTCCCAAAAAGTCTTTGCAACCTCACAATGCAAAAACAAGTGATCAACTGATTCACCATCCTTCTTGCACAAATAAAACCAGTCTAAGCAAATTATACCACGCTGTCTCAAAAATAACAAGCAAGTGACCCCAATATTTGGACCTTTTTTGTCTTTTTTAACTTCATATTTGGCCCACTTAAATAAATAAATAAAATTGTGTGGGCTTTCAAATTTCAATTTTTTCAAAAATTACAATCTAAACTAAATGATTCACTTTTGATTATAACAAAAAATAAAACTAACTAAAAACAAGTAACATACTAACATGCTTTCAAAAATTAAAAATTTAAAAAAATAAATAAATAAATAAGTCCTATTGTTACAGGTACTCCCATCATCCATTATCCACATCCAACTAATCACTACAATAAACATCCACACCCTAATTCCTGTTAACACTAGTAATACAATTGCATGAGGCTGTTAAAAGATATGAGAAATGGATCGGTAGAGGTCTCTTCCCATTGTGTTACTAGAGGCTAAGAAACCCAAAACTCAGAGAATCCTCCCACAAATAGCCAACGATGCATTGGGATATGGGGGTAAACATATAAGTAAATCACCAGTACAAATACAAGTGTTGATGTCTGTTCTAATAGTTTTTTACAGGATACCATCAAGTACCTTAAAATCTATTCGGTGGCGTAGCTCACGTCCAGGATATGTGCATAGTCCGAAGTATGTGTCAACACCATGATCAGTAACCTGTGCACATTTCGCATAAAGAAGTTAATGGATCATATCACTGCAAGTCTGAAACATAAAAAGATACATGCATGACTTGGACAGTATATAAAATCACAAGCTATTTCGTTATCCCATTTATCATAGACTTTATGACTCAAAATATAATTTTCAGACTGACCTCTTGATATATAAAAGCCGACAATGACTGGAACTACTTAAAATAGAATCAGACAAGTGTTGGAGGATCAATTATTCTAAAAACTTAAACTAAAAAGCACAACTCCTACAATACATATCAAGCTAACACAAATGGGCACCACCTTGCCTTTATATGTGCAGCCAGAATCTGCACATGGAGCCCAGAAACAGAAACAAAAGCAAACAAGTTTCCTAAAACTCAAAACAGATGTTTCATAGACAAGCTATTTCGTTATCCCATTTATCATAGACTTTATAACTCAAAATATATCTGCTGGAAAACGAAAAAATAAAAAATCGCTGGATATACAGGCAGACTATGTGAAACTCAACGTAGATATACAGGCAGTAGGCACAATAAAAGCGGTCAGGTAAGATCAATATCAAACTCAAAATGGTTTTGAATTCCATGGATTCTTAACATTATGAAAAGTCATAAAAATTAAATAAAATAAAGAAAGAAAAAATAATCTTCAACCAGGCAGCTCTTAGTGGCATGGAAGCAACCAACATGGAACTAGAAAAGTCTCTTTCTTCCATTAACGTTCTGTTCCATTTTGAGGCTAATTAGTTTACGCAAAAAACCAGAAAGCCAGCCTCGCAAACATGCACTGATATCCCACCGAGATATCATTTACATGAGAGATGTTTGAGTAGGTGAAATAATTCTTAGCTGATCACTTTTATGGCCAAAAGCAGATAGAAATTATATGTTTGGTCATGTTTCAAATTCAAGGAGGCCGCAGGAGACACAGAGCCGTCTCCCTTTTCTGTCACACCGAACAGAGGCTTTGATTTGAAAAGAAAAACGAAAGAAAATCCAAATATGAGCGATTATCAGACAAGGTTGAGAGATCCCTAAACCATCGGAAAACCTAACCCTTAGATTTCAATCAGCTGTAGAGAAAGAACGGAAGCGCACATGTTATTATCTCCAGTGGAAAGAAATAAGAGAGGCAAATACAACGAAGGGAGAAGAGAGAGAGAGGACTTACCTGAAGAGTGCTTCTGCCCAATTGTAAACCCTCGCTAAGAAATATGGCTTCTAATCGCATCGGAGTGACCGACTGATCGCCAAAAAGAAAAAAAGGCAGACTCCCAGTACGATTCAATGGCTCACACGTGCATACGTCATACTTGCTTTAAACTTTAAAGTTTAAAGCCCGTTGGTTCACACTACCTCGTCTAAATATTAAATATTATTTAAATATAATTATATTTCATTTTTATTTTTATTTAATTATTATAATTTTTTAAACTTAAAATAAAACAAAAAATAATTTAATTTTTAAAATTTAAATAAAAATTATATTAAAAAATTATATTCTAATAATATTTTAATTTTATAATATTTTTATTCAATTTTTTCTCTCTTTTTTTTAAAAAATTTATAAAATATTTTAACTCCAACCATTTCATTATTATTCACAAAGCTCTAACCATTTTATCACCATTCATAAATAGTTTTATTATTATTCACAAATTTTTTATCTCATATCAACATTCAAACATAAGTCACTTTGAATCTTTGATACACACTCTTGGGAGATACCTGGTTGGAATGTTTTGAGAATTTTATGATTTAAAAAAAAAAAAATTAGAGATGATTTCATGGAATTTTATAAAAGTAATTAGATCTATTAAAAATATACATAGATTGAGAAATTTCGTTTAGAGATATTTTTATTATGATTTAAGAGCATACAAGTAGAATAATCTATTGAATTCTTACTTTTAGATGTTGAGTTGAGTTGAAATGAAAATTTAAAGTTGAATAAAATATTATTTTTTAATATTATTATTATTTTAAGATCTAAAAAAATTAAATTATTTATTATATTTTATATTAAAATTTAAAAAAATTATAATAATTAGATGAAATGAATTTGGTATCCAAACTAGCCCGGCATTTTCAATAAATTTTGTATCTTTTTATTTATAATATATTATAAAAATTAACTTTTTCTATTTTACTCAACGATTTTTAGTCTCATATATCACTTTTTATTTATTTTCTATATTATTTAATTAATTTCGGTTTGTCATACGCATAAATCATTATTTTACACTGTCCAAAAAGATTATGTCGTATGAGCTTCTAGTGTTTTTTTTTTTAAAAAGATTTAAAAGATTTGGCAAGTAAGATGAGATACAAAATTTTCATATCATTTCAGGTTTGGTTTGGCTACTGAAATTAAATATAAAATTTTCATTTCATCTCATTTTATATTTACAATTTTTTCAAATTTTCACATAAAATATAATAAACAATTCAACTTTTTCAAATTCCAATTCAACTTTTTCAAATTTTAAAACAATAATAATATTAAAAAATAATATTTTAAACTTTTATCTAAAACCAAAAATTCTCATTTCACTTACCAAACCAAACTAAACCCAATCTCATCATTACAACTTTTTCAAATTCTCATACAAAATATAATAAATAATTCAACTTTTTTAAATCACAAAACAATAATAATATTAAAAAATAATATTTTAAACTTTCGTCTAAAACTAAAAATTCTCAACTCATTATCCAAACCTAGCTACATCCAATAATTCTCTTTTCACAAGAGATAAAACTTTCATTAGGTCTTCTCACATTTTCATTTATGAGTTTTGCTACTCATCATCTATATACACCACACCTTTTTTTTTAATTATTTATGAACTTTTTAAGTTTTCCTACTCATCATCCATACACCGCACATTTTGTAAGAAAAAAATTAAAAATTAAAAAATTATGTGTGATGTGGGGATGATTAATAGAATTTTTCTTTCATTTATCTATATCATATAGTTGTGCTTGCTTCATTGTTACAAGTTTAAGTCCAAGGCCAAGTTATTTTTCAGCAACATAAATTATACTTGCATTTATAAAGTACATAAGCGATGTACCTTTTTTTTGAAAAAATTGAATTAATATGAGACTCACATGAAAAAAATTATTTTTTCGATAGTAGATCCCACTATTTTTTAAAATGAGTACGCAGCACTTGCACAACCTATGATTATATCTAGTATTATTCTTTCAAGCAATGCTAAAAGGACATATTGTGGATGAGTCTTACCATCAACAATCATTTAAGGGCTAGTTTGGGAATACGAGTGTTCTCAAATATTTTCAAATACTTCATTTTCAAACATCACACAAATATAAAATATTTTTTAATTTTAAATTTTTAACTTTTTCATCTAATCATTATTTAATCACTACAACTTTTCCAAATTCTAAAATAAAACACACAAAAAAATACAATTTTTTCAAATTTCAAAACAAACATTATATTAAAAAATTATATTCAAACAATTTTAAACTTTATAATATTTTTATTTAATTTTTTATTTCTTATTTCCCAAAATCCAATCAAACATATTTTTTCTCAAACAATTTCATTACTATTTACATATATATTTTTATATTCTAAGGCTACGTTTAGATGTTGAGCTGAATTGAGTTTTTTATGAATAATAGTGAGTTGAGTATATGAAGTAAGTTATGTGAGACCCTTCTAAAATGAGTTTAAATGTATTTAGATGTTAAGATGAGTTTAGTATTATTTATGAAAATTTGAAAAAGGTTGTGGGTTCCACATATAAATATATGTTGAGTTAAGAAAAATTATGGGTCTCGCGTGTAAGGAGATTGTGTAAGGAGGTTTTGAGTTGAGGCGAGTTTAATAATTTGAGAGTTGAATGTTTGGATGTTAGACTCAATTTTAAATTAGATTAAATTGAATTGATCTCAACTGAATCTTACAACCAAACGGGTCAGTGTCTAAATGAGTCCTTAGACCATGTTTGGGAATTGAGATGAGTTGAGAACATCCTATCTCATATCAAAATTTCTCATAATTTTATTCTCAAATATCACACAAATATAAAACAGTTATCAATTTCAAATTTTTAACACTTTTATCTAATTATTATCTAATTATTATCTAATTATTATAATTTTTTCAGACTTCCAAACAAAATACAAAAAATAATACAACTTTTTCAAATTTAAAAAAAATTATATTCTACAGCCTTTTAAGTTTATAATATTTTTATTTAACTTTTTATCTCTCCTTTTTCAAAATCAAATAAAAAATTTTAACTCAAATTATATCACTATTATTCACATATCATTTCATAATTATTTATATAATTCTTATCTTATATCATTACCCAAGCATGCCCTTTATTATGGGAGTCTCTTGCCTTGGCTAAGTTCTTCATTTTTTAATCAAATTTCTTTATCTTTTTAATTAATAGAAGTGAGATTTCTAGACAACTAAATGAGAAGATGGAGAATGAATATAGTGAAACAGAGAATCATAAATAGTAATTTTAAATATAATCATAAATTGTTCAAGAGCCATACACTTATTTTAAAAAATAGTGGAGTCTATTGTTAAAAAATTAATTTTTTATATAGATCTCATATTTATTCATTTTTTTTCAAAATGAATATGTGATACTTGCGTACTGTATAACTACAAATATCATTTATAGATCATAAAATGGAAGAGAAAACATGAAAATTTGTCCACAAGTTAAACATATTCTTTAAATTATTTATAAGCCTTGCTTTCGACCTTTTTAAGAATGGATTTTACGTTCATCATTTGGCTCGTTCGGATTTTGGTATTCAACTTTTGCCCATTTTGGTATTCAACTTTTGCCCTTGTTGATTCCTCACCCTTGAATCAATATTTGGACTAGTGACTTTTTCCATAAATTTGACACTGAAATTATTTATATATTTTATTTTGCCCTAAACTCTATGTGAATTTTACACCTGTGACTACTTTTGGCATTCCCTTGTGCTTAAGTTTTCTCCAATTGGCACTATTTTTTACATTCCCTTGTGCTTAAGTTTTCTCCAATTGACACTCAAGCATGATTGAGCCTACTAGTTGCCTTATACAAGCAAGTTAGGTGTCGAATGTGGTGAGCTTGCCGCTTGCACAAGCCTTTTGGTCAATAAAAGCCAACTTTGCGCTCGTCAATGGCCATACACACCAACAGATCACAGGTTCCATGCTTGCTAGTGAACTTCCATCATTCGGCAACGAGTGAGCTATGTGCTCGCCCTCGGTTTATTGTTGCTCCTCCCGTTGTCTTGCCGCTTCACACCTATCCTGGATGAATTGGTTAATCACCTCTGGTGAGGGAACAGATTTACGTGTGGTTCTCTTGGCCCTCACCATGATGACTGCAATTTTTCAAAAGCGTTACCATTAAAAAAACTTAAATAGGTATGCCACATAAATAGACAGTTTTATCATAAATAAAAAATTGCATTCACCCAATAATTAAAGTTGTAATAATGATTCCATTTATAACATACGACTGTTGATCTCTTGGGTTTCTGCATTTCCCCACAATATGTTTACCAAAGGTACTATCTTGGATCTTAATATTTGATCCTTCAAATCTAGAATTTGTACTAGCGTTTCTTCATAATTAGGTTTGGTTAAAGTTGGAGATGTGCACTGCGTTACCACTTAGAATGCTTAAATAGATATACCATATAAATAGACATTTCTGAGGGTCGGGCTCCGCTCCAACAGAGTTAGAATGTCCAACTCTAACTAAAGTTGGAGGCCAAGTTGAGCTTCGACTCTGAATCAAAACGAATTTTGACTTTGATCAAAGTTGTCAAATTTGAAGTCGGAACGTGAGAGCCACAAAAAGAGAGAGAGAGAGAGAGAGAGTTAAATTCCACCAAATATTCATCCAAAATCTCAAACAAAGCAACCAAACCCACCAAACATTCACGGATCAACAACCAAACCCACAATCTTAACAAAAAAAAAATTATAGTAACATTAATTATCAAAGCTTATGTTGGTGCAACAAAGCACGAGATTGTGCTGCTTTGTGCTCGAGGGAACAGTTGAAAAGCATAGCCATGATAGCAAAGACAGACGCTTTAAGTTTGGGGGCAAAGAAAAATGGGTTTTACCGAGAGGGAGAGTCTGATTGCGGGTTGAGAACTCGAGACTTTAATATGGAGCCATGAAGGAGCGAGTGGTGGAGGAAGTGAAGAGAGAGGCAAGCCACAGTCAAAATAAGAATCATTTTAGGGTTTTGAAAATGGTTTTTGCTGGCTGAAGGGAAAAAGATAAATATATATGGGGTAGAAAATGGTACTGTTTTATAAAAACAAAAAGTTTAATAAAATCAGTATATAAGGGGGCTCGAATAGGAGACTGATTGTTTGCAAAATACTCTCTCAACCATTAGGTCACTCAGATGGATAACACTTATATTACAATTTTAAATATATTTAGTTTACATATCGGAGTAAGAGTTCAGACGTCGGAGTCAATGCCGACTTTGACTCCGACTCCAAACTCCAATTTTTTTGACTTCATTGAAGCTAGAGCAGAAGTCAGCCGTAGTCAAAGCTGGTAGAGGTTTTGCACACCCCTAAGTTTTGTCATAAACAAAAAACCACATTCATCCAATAACTAAAGTTGTAATAATGACTCCATTTATAACATACGACCATTGATCTTTTGGGTTTCTGGATTTCCCTACAATACCTTCACCAAGAGTATTGTCTTGGATCTTAACATTTGATCCTTCCAATTTAGAATTTGTACCGACATTTCTTCATACGTAGATTTGGCTAAAGTTGAATCTCGTTGAGGTGAACCATTCGAGGTTTCTGCTTTTTGAAACTCTTCCTCAAGGTAGAGACGTAGAATACATCGTGCACATCTCCAAATTTAGCTAGTAGTGCAACTCAATAGGCCATCAGACCTATCTTTTCCACCACTTGGTAAAGTCTGACATACCTTAGACTCAACTTCTCATTCTTCCCAAACCATCTTATGCTCTTCATGATTGATACCTTGATGTACACCCAATATCATTCCTTAAAGTTCAAGTCTATTCTTTGCATGTTAGTATAACTCTTTTGTTGACTTTGTGCTGCCACCATATTTTTTCGTATGATCTTGACTTGGTCCTTCATTTCTTAGATTAGCTCTAGCCCGATGAGCTTGCTTTCTCCAACTTCATCCCAGTATAAGGGTAACCTACACTTTCTCCTGTAAAGGGCCTCATGTGATGCCATTTGTGTAGTCGTATGATAGCTATAGTTGTAGGTGAACTCAATGAGAAGTATATGATTCTCCCATGTACACCTGAGTTCTAGAGCACACGCTCTCAACACATCCTTTAGAGTCTGGATGGTTTGTTTCGATTGATCATCCGTTTATGGGTGATAGGTACTACTAAATTTTAATGCGGTGCCCATAGCTGCTTGTTAGACTTTTCCATAAATGGGAAGTGAATCTTGAGTGCCGATTTGACACTACAATCTTACGCATCCTGTGGAATCTTACTATCGTTCTAACACATAATCGGGTCAACTTCCCTAGAGTATCCGCGTTGGTAACCATAAGGAAAAGGGAACTCTTTGTTAACCTAGTCACAATCACCCACACTTAGTTCTTTCCACTTGGAGTCATTGGCAACCCAAATACAAAGTTCATTGCTATATCATCCCATTTACGTTTTAAGATGGGTAGGAGCTACAGATTCTCGGTGGCTAGTTGGTGAAAGTTCGAAGCTAACTTACAAACTTCATGTTTATCAATTACTACAATACAATGATAAGTACTCAAATTGAGAATAGATCCACATACTATTCCTCGGGCTGCACTAATTCATCTTCCTCATAACCAACCTCATTTTATATATTTGCATCAAAACCTCTGATTTCGAGGAGCCAAATCGTAGTGGGGTCACCACGGTGAGATTTCGAAAAAACTTAAGTAAACTATAACTCAAGTTTAGCAACTAATAATGCAAGTAATGGCAATGAATATAATGAAATGGACTTTAAAATATAAAATTAAATAGAAGGAAGATCATACATACTAAGATGTTAGCCTTTGGGCAAATAAAGTAATATAAACCACAAAAAAGTTACTGAGCATCAAATGCCCAAATCATCACATAATAAATTAATATTGGACCCCAGATGCACAACATGCACATAGTCATTAACTAACATTGTTAGCATTGTTGTAGAGAAGAACCTACCTTAACTGTGAGTTCTCATTGAGCGATTGTTGATGGTCTTATCTTTCTTTGGTTCAATGAAGACTCTAGCATCTGAGTGCATAAATGTGTGAGCTTAGTTGCCGAGTTAGGGCTTCTTGTTTTGGTGATCAAAATAGGAGATATATATATATATATATTATGGATTTTCAAAAATCTCAAGGTGAGATGAAGACTGAAGACAAGGTGCTTTTTACACGAAAGTACTTGCCTCTCACAGGCTATACAATTCTCGATGTAGGTTGGCTGATAAATTGGCAAAAATCCACTTTCTAGGTATATGTCGGATGAAAGGAGTGACAATGATGGAAATAATGTGTCTTGTGCATCTTCGACGTTCAAAGAAGGGAATGAGAAGTTCAGTCTACTACTTGTGAATGTCACCCACGTGGCGGAAAGCTCACGCGCATGGTGGGGCATATTTGAGTCCATGATCCTCCTTTCCCACGTGTGTTTCTTGTAGAAACGTTGCCGTTTGAGTATGCTTTTGTGTCAGGTTACTTGCTAGTCTTTGAGAATTCCTGAATTTATGTCAGTCACACTCTACTCATTTTGAACTTTGCATCTTAGCCCATACATTTTTTTTGGGAAGGTAGGGGGACTCGTAGTACATGTTTCAAACTCTAGGTTACTTGGCCCTTTTTTTTTTTTTGGGGGGGGGGGGGGTTACTTATCCTTTACTTGCTCAATAGTCTTTGCTTACTTTCGGACTTGCTCGCCTTGCATATCACCCATCTAACCTTTACTCGCCTGGTATTTATTTCGCATATCCCATGGTCACTTTGCCCAAAAGTGAACCTTGCTTGCTTGTTACTCATTTCAAGGACCATTGCCTGCCCAAGGCCGTGCTTGCTCAATTTTGGTTAGCTTGAAGCTTTCGAGTGTACTGTTCGCAAGGTGTTCTTACCTTTGAAAGGCACAATCCTCACATATGTTCCTTTATTTATATAATTTTATTGTAAACTTTAGTCAATTTAACCCTATAACTTGGCAAACTTTTGTCTCCAGCAGAAGCCTTATCAATTGTTCGACTTTTGTCTCATTTTCTATCTTTACTTGTTGAAAGTTATAGATATATTAACAAGTTGGGTTTACGGTACGAGTAATGCCAAATATAAATTCTAGATGCATAAATCTCGTGCATATTAATTTATTTTTTATTTTTATACTTTTTCATAACATGGTCCACTTTTATTTACTTGTAAACTTGGAGCAAAGCATAACTCTTACTCTTATTATATGAATAATTCTACTTAGATATGAATAATTCCACGCTATACTTATTATATATATGGCTTGTTACATTTTACATCCAACAACGAATAAGGCTATGTTTGTATAATAAAAATATTTTATCTTATCTTATTATTATAATTTTTTTCAAATTTACATATAAAATATAATAAATAATTTAATTTTTTTAAATTTTAAAATAATAATAATATTTAAAAATAATATTTTATTTAACTTTTAACTTTCATATAAAATCATCTCACTTCACTATCTAAACCGTACTTAAGTACGACATTGTGACGTTACAAAGCAAAAGAAATGAAAGTAATCAAGAATGTTAGTTTATATTCTTGTTTGGTTACAAGACCTACTTTATCAAACGGCCACGGTTCCTTCTAATTTCACTCTAGATTTAAATTATTCTTCTTTAGTATTCCCGCCGAGTCACACAGTCACTTTAAACACACTCGCATCGCATTTGACCGATCCCTAAAGCCGTATTAAGGCCATATCCAAAGCCTTTTGCACTCTCCATTTTTTCACTCCGTCTCTCTCTCTCTCTCTCTCTCTCTCTCTCTCTCTGTGATCTCTCTTCCACTCTCATCTGAGTCCTCTCTCAAACTCTCCCCCAAATAGAAACCCAGGTCCCCAGTGAAGCCTTCCCCGCCACAATGAACCACTTCCACGTATACCATGACATTGGCCACGGCAAATACTCGGTAACCTTACTCGAATTAGTTCCGTGTTTCAAATCTTAGAACAGACTTAATTCGGTTTACTTTCCATCAACTGATGAGATTTTCAATTTCGCTAGTTCGATTTACTTAAATAAGAAGCTAATTTCGCATTTTTTTGACTCGTAGACCGTGTACAACGGGAGGAAGAAGCAGACCATCGAGTACTTCGCGATTAAGAGCGTTGATAAGTAGCAGAAGACCAAGGTTCTTCAAGAAGTAAGTCAGCCAATGAAATTCTCGTCGTTTCGTTCTTTTCCAAACGATACGTGTTTCTGTTGCTGGTTACTTTATTCCACATTTTGTTTGAATTTGCTGATATAACGGAAATACATAAATGTAGCAAGTGCCTTAAAATAGGTCAATGCTGTGTGGTGGTAGTTGGCTGCTTTATTGTACTAGTTTTGAAATCTTTTCATATGGACTCTTGCGGATTCAAGTTACCTCGGTCTTCATTTTAGCTCTAAGAACTTTGAACTTCGAGTTTCCTATGGGCCTATTTGACTCGCAAATCATTATTAGCTATCACGACAAAAATATCGAATAATGCTATATTTTAAATAAGTTTAACTGGGGGTGTTTTGTTAGGGTTAATTATTCAGAGTGCCTTCCATCTAATTTTTTTTTTTTTTTTTTTTTTTTCCATTCACGTGGCACGGAATGCAGGTTAGGATTCTCCACTGTATGGATCACCCGAATGTGCTCAAGTTTTATTCCTGGTAAGACTTGTTTGAATATAGAATCACATAATCTATCAGCCACTTGGACTAGATGATTGCCTTCTTAAATTTCAGTTTTGTTCCTCTTTTTGGAATTGAAATATACTTGGACTAGATGATTGCCTTCTTAAATTTCAGTTTTGTTCCTCTTTTTGGAATTGAAATATGAATTATCCTATCTGAATTTGTTCTCTGCGGCCGCCGTCCCCCGCACCCCCCAACAACAAAAAAAACAAAAATAACAATATCAGGTATGAAGCTTCTGCTAACTTGTGGTTGGTTTTGGAGGAGATCCGATGGCCTTATTACGGCAGGTAATGCATTTCTTTGACAAACATGTTTGGTACATTTTCTGAGCAGGAACGGACTTGGAAGTTTTATGGTCTTTTAATTTTATTGATAAAATTGTGGATGATCCAACTGTTGCAACTGTTTAAATAGGCAGTATGTACAAGGACTCGACCTTGGATGTCAGCCAAATGCAGATACAGCAATCGAGCATAACAATTTACAAATTTAAAATGTGATAAAAATATGTAGGCCTGTTCATCTTGGCCAGGTTTTTTCCTGGCCTGGTCCGAATCCGGAGAATCCGGTACCTGCATAGAAAAACCTGGTACCCATTTTTCCCCCCTCCCCTCTCTCTCTCTCTCTCTGAATTTGAATGTTTTGATGCTATTGATTTTAAATTAAATTCAGATGATAGATGACCTCATTTTCAACAAATAAGCGAAAGCATATACAAGAAAAACTATAAATAACACTTTATTTTCCTAATTGATTGATCCAACACTTTATTGCAATAAAAGTTCTGAATTTGATATATTTTCAAGAGTTCTTAGGATGAGAAAAATATAGATAATAATTATTTGATGAGATTTTTGCTGTAGACCACTTCAAGAGTTCTTACGTTAAAAAAGGAGAAGAAGAATCTCTATTCAAACCTGGCACGGTAACTATAGAGTATTAATCAATTAACAAGATGTCAATAAATCTTTAATGAGTCCATTGCATCAATGGACCACAACTTTCAATTTTCTAGGAAATTGCAATTATTTGGGGCCTTGTAAATGGATTATCATGCTCTAGCTATTTGTTTTTCTACTTAATTGTGGAACTACTAATTTATTTATCAAAAAAAAGAAAAAGAAAGGAACAACTAATTTAGTCCATAAAACTACAAAATTTCCACCCATTTCTCTAATTTAGAAATGCATCTTATTTATAATAAGATACATATCTAATTTGAAAGCAAAAGTTGAACTTTTGTTATAAAAAGAAAAAAAACAAGTACAGTCCAGAACCCAGATTTCTGGGTTTCGACTTGGGTCATAACGGGCTAATCCGGACCGGAACTTGGCCCAAGTTTGAAACCCGGGTACCCGGTCTGAACCTGGGTGAACAGTGCTAAAATATGGATGCAGACTTTGGACATAGTTGTTGTTACCTAACAAGCTTAACGGGTATAATTACAAGTGTCCACAATATCCTTATGGATGTGTACCAGCTGCAAATTTTTGTATTGTAGTGTTATATCAGCTCCTTTGGGTAGTTATCCTTGTTATATTAGTTACTTTGCAAGCAGACAATATTTAGGTAACAATATTCGTTACCTAAATATTATCTTAAAAAAATATTAGATATTTATAAGAAAGACTGCAAATCAGGCTGCTTACCACTTTCTGTGCTTTACAAATCAGTAGGACATTGGGTGTTGATATGTATCTTTTTTCACTGAAAACCTTTTCAACCTCAACAACTTGAAGTGCTTAATGTTGCACCGTGTCACTGCCTCAACGTTTCTTGGTCTTTATTTGACTTTACCACCTTCAAGTTGATTCAGAGGCCATATATCGTTACTCTCTGCTTGTAAAGCATGAGAAATTGAAAGTTATGCCTTGGCAAAAAGACCTGGATTTCAATTATTATTATGTACCATTTCAAAGTAATGGATTAATATGGTAACATGGAATTAAGAATATGCAACCAGGAAATGTATTGTCTGAGTTGTGCGTAGAATTACATCACTATTGTGACTGAGCTGCAGGATAGTCAACTACCTGAAGATTCAATTCATGATCTTGCCCGGACCTTGTCAAAGCCTTGCTGTATGCTCATTAGCCTTGATTTTCCTTTTCCTTGGTAAAGATAGTACTTGCTGAATTATTAAATAATGATCTGTAAATGATATCTGTTAGGTTTTACATTCCAAGGGAATTATTTATTGTGATTTGAAGCCGTCAAACATCCTATTGGATGAAAATGGACGTACAAAGGTGCTTTTGCATTTTTTCCCTTGTATGGATAGACTATTGCAACTAGTTATGATCTATGAAATGATTATTTAATATTTTATCCCTTATGCAATGCAGCTGTGTGATTTTGGGCTGGCTAGAAAATTGAGTGATATATCAAAAACTCCTTCGTCCTCGGTATGTTTATTCCAACCATTCCAGTAATTGATCTTATACATATTTTGGTTGAATGGATTTGTTAATCACTTTTTGAAGTTGTTCATTTACTTTTCCCCCCTTAACACACAAGTTACTATTGCAGTTTTACTTTTCTGTACTTGTTTAGCTGCCCCAAGCAAAACGCGGAACACCATTCTACATGGCTCCTGAGCTGTTTGATGATGAGGGTGTCCATTCTT